>NW_020455643.1:1905275-2267671 GCF_003342845.1 Nothoprocta perdicaria | reverse complement strand
AAAAAGAAAAAGGAGAAAAAATTTAGTCTCAGGGACCAGGGAGCAGACTGCAGGTGTGAGTGATTTTTGCCTGGGGCTGAGCTGGACGGGTGCTGCATCCCGGCTCAGCCGCCCGTTCTCCCATTCTGCCCTCCTTGTGGCTGGCACGTGGGGAAGTCAAACTCCCRTGCTGTGACATCGCAAACTGTTTCCATGGAGATGATTTATATGGCCATAAATTCACAATAATTCAAGCAGTGCCGGATCAAGGTAATTGAAACAATGGCTGCACAAGAGAGAAGATACCCTAAAAACAGATTTTTTTTTTTCTTCTAATGGCAATCCAAATAAAGAAAGAGAACCTTTAAAAAAAGTAAAAGGTAAATGAAAATGTATCATATGTTATTTTCTCTCCATTCTGGTGTTCAAGTATTATCCTGACACATGTCCTAAAATACTTTCAGCTGGTGGACAGAAATCACTAAAGGTTATCTGGTGATACAACATTTCAATATATAATAGATAAAATATTTTTTCAAWGGTAAACAAAGCCCGTAGATGATATGTTATTATTTAGATAGTTCTACTACTGTGATAAGCACTTTCCAGACACACAATATGCACTCACCACCATTACAGATCAATACTATGTCTTAAATAACAGCACAGGTGTGACAAGAGTGATGCATTTTATGAAACTGCAGTACTTCAGACACTAACACACGGCAACAATCCTTGGCAGACCTTTTGATKGACACTGGTGCAGTCAACAATATCTTCTGTGACTACTGCTAGCTTATACTCAGCCAATATTGAGCCTTTCCAAAGAGTTTAATGGAAATTGGGGCAGCTGTCAATCATTTTGAACCGCTCTGTTTTTCAATTAAGTTTTACCTAAGACTCAAACATGAATATATATGCAAAATGAAATTTATTGAATTTCTACTGTATCTGACCCAGAATTAATAAAAGCTATTAGGAGACTTCAATGGCCATACAGGTACATAGTCACTATAGAGAAAAGAGAAGTGTTCTACATTATCTTTGAGAGGTTTTCACATAAACTATATTTTTTATTGCATCTTTCATTAATTTATATTTTTCTATTATAGATGTTTATAAAATTCAGCTAACCATCCTGGGATGTGATAGACAAGCAGAGTTTTTCCACTTTCTTAATATAGCCCTCTTAGTTAATGTCAGCGCTGAGAAGACTCACTTCAAAGTAAATGAGGAGAGATGAAGGGCTAGATTTGGAAGATGAAAATACTCATTTGGATGTAGACTCCAAAGTGGCAGAAGCAATTAATTTTAATTAGATTTATTAAAAGTCATTTTAAATTTGAAATTTTGAAATGCAGTTCTGCCACCTGATTCATCATGACTAGTTACTTAGGGTTCTTTTTTTAATGCTAAGGTTTCTTAATTTTTAGCTGATAAACAGCATTGCAATAGGACCCCACACAGTTGCCTTTTTTTTTTTTTTTTTTTTTTTTTTTTTTTTTTTTTTTTTTTTTTTTTTTTTTTTTTTTTTTTTTTTTTTTTTTTTTTTTCTCTCTCTCTCTCTCTTTCAGGTCTTCAAAACCATATGATCCCCTGTCCGAACCAACATCTCTGAGCTCCTAGATCCATCTGCTAAAACCTTCTTCTTTCTGTAAATATGACACACTTTTTTGAAAAGATCAGGTCATAGGTCTACAAGCTRACATCCATAAAGGAGATCTGCAAGAAATTTAACATTAAATGATATATGTCCTGTGGTATATTTTTGCATATTATATTCTGGCTGTGGAATCTAGGTCCAAAGAGCCTACAGAAAGTTTGTCATTTTCTACCTACGCCTGTAGAAATTTTCCAGTGATCTTGGCCCCACTCCATTTAAATATAGTAGCATATGTTTTCATTCCTTTTTAAATGAGCAGGAGGTTTTTACAAAGGTAAAACCAGTCTGAAGGTTAAGCACCCTTACTCACACAGATAAATATTTTGCAAATATTTGGGCACTGTAATCAAACTGAAACCCGTTCCCTCTTGAACCTTTCAGCTGCCTTTCTCTCCAATAGCTGTTTTTATGCGAGTTCAAGGCACAGAGGCAGCAGAATGAGTTTCCACTTAAAAAACCTTTCCATCCCATGCATGGAAAGAAGGTTGCCTACTTCCAAAAATGCTTTAATACTCCGAGATAATGTTCCCATATCTTTATTRATATAAATGAAGATATACTTCAATAATCATCTTACCGGACAGGAAGAAATATTAAAACTTTTCAGGATTTCTTAAAGTCCAGCTTGTAATTGAGTACGAGAAGCTACTTGACCCCAGATTCAATTTTCCACAAGGTAAAGAGAAGATACCTGGAGAAAAGTCAGGACGAGTGAGAACATTCTTCCTCCTTTGACAAAAACCAGCRAATACAGCTCAAATCCCCCTCACCAGCAGGAACCTCGCTCGCGGCATCCCAAGGGAAGCAGGGATGTGACTGTGCTCAGGCSGTGGGAACCTGGAGGAAGAGAAGCTCGTTACATACATTCAAGCCCATAAACATGGGCAATACAACCCATTGCAATGCCCTCTCCAGGCAGTTTTGTGCCTTCTCCAGAACTGACTTTCTGACCTAAGTCTAAGAGTAAATCTTAATACAACCAGAGAGAAAGAAAAAGCAAATCTTAAAATACTTTAAAAATAAACAAAAAATCGAATTCAGAAATTCTTCCTAGTCATACTTCATTCAGGTAGATAGTGTCTGAAAGTGAAGCACATGCATCAATGTGCAAAGTGAAGTTCTTCTTCTTGTGTTAACATACTCAGTATTTCATGAGCTGCAGAGAATCCGTTAGCGTGACAGGGAATTTTAGATATAATTATCTCCATCAAGAGTAAAACCAGCCCCTTGAGATACAAGCCCAGGCAATGAACGGATACATTTATTATAACATATCCTCCAATAACATCACCGAGCACAATGAGATTTGCTGCTGCGATGACATAATGTGATTTCAAATAGATGGCTGAACAACTAGAAAAGGCAGTTCTTACCCCAATGCTCTGGAGCTTTCAAAATCTTATTTACTGATAAGGGAAACTATCTACATATGAAGCAAGGATCTCATATTCTGCAGCTTCCTGCATATTTTATTTATAGACYTGCCAAATCACCAGTTATCTGCACAATCGGTCTTCAAAATGTGTGTAGTTTAATAAAACTGCAGTTCTCCGTAGTTCATTTTGCTTGCTAAAGCCCTTTGGTTGTATCAAGGACCCCCTGCTCTCTAGAAATTCATTAAGTCTCAAAGAATTGTGTATTTTGTGATTTATTGCAGCAATGACTACATGCTGCTCACCTAGAACRCCGAGAGAAAATACTCATTATTCATCATCACAATTTAATTTTTTTCCCTCTCCCTTTAAGTGCTAACACCTAGTGTGCTTTGAAAATAAGCTATTTTAGAAATGGAAAGACTTATGATGCCCTGTCCATGGGCTGATATTGAAATGTGCTTRATGCTCGCAATTTCCACAGAAACCAAAGGGAATTASGGGTGTCTATCAGGTCTAGGGCCGGGAATTGGCAGACAGYAATTATCCTCTCTGATAACTTTTAGGAGACTAAATGAGATTGCATCAAAAATATGATCTTTTGATGAACAGTTCTTGAATCTCAATACAATTTTGGCATATTTTCCCTTTGACAGTCCTAGGGAAGAGAGCAAAGAAGGACCGTCATTGCCAGCACTGTGCTCCAGCTTGTCCTCCCACCCGCAGAACATCAAGGAACAGTCCAAGGAATGCTTATGAAATACAGTTGTATCACATCAGGGTTTGTAAGTGCTATTACMGTATCTTTTCTCAAAATCTGTAGTGAGAAGATATTATATATGCCCATTTATTCTCATTCTCCTATATGTATAAATGGAATTTCAGAAGCATATTGCCTTTTTTTCCTGGACAAGTTTATCATGCACTGTAATTTTTCTAACTTCATCCTTTCAAATATCACATAATGATAGAGCAACCCCAAACAGCCACCGCAAGTCTCAAAGCGTTTTTGAGATCTAGCAAAGCCACGATCGGAAGAAAGACACGTATTGCGTTGCATCATATAAGTTATATGATTTTCTGTGTCTGCATTTCCTAGAAAGAACCACAAATATTGATAAAGAATGTCAATATCTGAATGCACAAGCAGATTTGCAATCTAGCTTGAGCATTCTGGCATTTGAGCTTACCTCCTTACTTTAGCATGTGCATGTTTTTACTCTTGTTCTCACAAAATTCTGATTTTCAATTATACTGTTAACAGTGGGAACTACAGCACTGGAAATGAGGCAAGAATTCAGTTCTAGCAGAAAATGCAGCCTAAGATATAATCATTCAAGAAGAGTGTGTAAAATCTGTGTTTAATCATCCAACTGTAACAGGAAACAGCTACTGAATTGATTCAGTAAAGCAAAGTGCTTCACAAGAATGTTTAAGGAATTTGATGSGTAGAAATTTGGGGACAATGTATTTTCCTGAATAAACGTGAAATCAGGATAATCAAAATGTTAAAATTACAGTCAGCCAGAAAATTTTGCAATAGAGAAAAAGAAATGGTTAAGAAAAATGAAAGTCCTTACTGTTGCAACACCGATGTACTTTACAACACACACAAACTAGGAGTCAATTAGTACTATCCATGTCATTTATATTAATTTAAAAAAAAGCTTATCACCAGATAATATTGCTTGTTTGCACCATCCTTACTTCATTAGTGCTAATTAGAAATAATTACAACTGATATATGAAATAATTAAAAAACTTATCTATTGTCACGACTCTGGACTGCTCAGTAAAGCACCAGCATCGCTGTAATCCCCGTGACAGAATTCTGTGTGGAAGATGCTGTTGGCTTCTTCCAGGTCTTATGAAGTTTCATGGCTGGACAGAGGAAAGGGAGAGAAGGCAGTGCTGGTGGCACCTCCAGGAAGCGCATCCCTATGGACATCAGCACGTCCATAGGGACATCAGCACRTCCATAGGGACATCAGCATGCCCACAGGGAAGGCAGCGGCCGCAGTGGGAAAGCTCACGTGCTCGGGAGGAGCAGCAGGAATTAGGTTTTGCTCCATTTAGAGGCTCACTGCAGGTGAAGAACCGCTGCATCCCCCGCTCCTGTGCTTCCAGCCATAATAATGCAATATTAATGCAATCTAGWGATTGAAATGGCAGTGATGAATGAGGGCCTATTTTACTCTATCTGTGCTCCCCCTTAAACAATAATATTGTGTATCCTGGGGATATTTAGCAAGCTGCACTTTAAGCTCCAGCCTTTTCATCGTGTTATAGCTCCAATGGCTCCAGATGAACCTGTTCCTCCGTGTCAGAGCTATACTATATAGACCGTTTCCAAGGCACGATGAGGTCCAGCTTGTGTCTTAGCCTGTGAATGAACAGTCTGARTTATAGACTAGGTTGGGCCCAAACTCAGCCCTGCAACTTCAAAGGCTAGCAAGGGTAAACTTCCTTTTATAATCTCATAAACTGGCAGGCTAAAATTATCACAGCAGTTGTCAAGAGTTTTRTATGTATTAAATCTCATCTATGATAGAGTGCTAGCCAGGCTCGGTGTTTGTTTACGAGAGAAAAACAACCATAAAGAGAGAATTAGCTCCTTCAGCCTCCCGAGCGGGAGCGAGAGGACTCCTCTTGACAGTCCTGCAGCCCCAAAACAGCAAAGTGCCAAAGATGACCAATTTCTTCCTGATTTTTGTCTTCTTTATCAAATATGCAGCTCCCTGGAAAGTCATCTTCTGCAGAACAAAATGGCTCCAGCTGGGATTGGCAATAAATAATTTCATTTCAGTGAAAGAAATGAATGTTGACCGTGTTTTACCGAGTCTCAATCTGTACAGTTTGGCTAGAAGGTGATTTTTTTCCTACCCTTTATATTATAAAACTAATAACTCACRAGGAAATATATTTTAGGGCACAGAATGGCCCTTTGGACCACAGAACATGTAGAAATTAGACTAGGAAAATTTGGAAAAGCTTTGACCTGAATGGTAAAGAGTCAATGGCATGAAGGTGCATGAAGGATACCCACCAAAGATGGATATCGATGAAAGACTCATTAACCAACATGATACTTCGATCCAGCTCATTTCATTCACCATCCTTCTTTACCCAGGCTATTCAGGGGATAAGAATTGCATGTTAGCCTTCTATTAATATTTGAATAAATGCAGTGAAAAACCTGTAGAGGGAAGTTTGGCTTCCAACTTGAGACAAACTGGCCCTCTCTGGCCCAAATTTTTTATCCCTTAATGGTGATCAGTACATAAAGAGGGAATGAATCAGTCACCAGAAGTGTCGCATTTGGCTCRAAGTGCATAAAGTACATGAAAAGCCCTTTTGCAAAACTCAAAAGGTATTTTTTTTAAGGAATGCTGTTGTGCAGATGCTTTTTGCTAAAGGATCAGGAAAACGTAAAGTTGCCTTGATATGCAATCYCATGTGACAAATGATTTAACAGTATCTATTCCCAAGAGATGCTGAAGGCAGCTTTTTCATAGGTAATGTGAGAAAGCTGAATAAAAGGAATGCTTCAAAGATGAGAAAAACAGATCCCCAAAAGTCCACTCTCAATATACTTGCCCTCTGACATAATTCCATGAAATGGAAGAAACGGTGACCCAGTTGACAGAGGTGACAGCAACAAGTTGTAAATCCATGTGGAAACATTGCTTTCACCAGTAAATTCCCATTTGGATTAATTTTGCTTTCTGCTCATTTTCAAATAAGCTTCCTCCTGCATTCCAGCTCTGACATCGCCTTCAGATGCTCTGGCTTTTAGTAATAATAAAGACAAGGGAAAAACTACAGCGAGAGGTTTATTGAAAGTGACTGAATGCTCCCGGGTGCCGTAGTGGGAGGTTCGATCCTCAGAGCAATTTTATAGCACATTGAGGCTGTTTAGACTTGCAACTTAAGGATTTTAAACTTTCTCCTGATTCAGAGCTATTTTGACATAGCTTCAAAGCAGGATCATCTCAAAGTACTATTGAAAGAAAAATAGAAGTCTTTTTCAATGACAGGTCTCATATCCAAACTGAAGTTAACTGTTGTCAAATAAATTATTACTGATCTAGCACTTCTGGTAGCAAATCTTGTATTATGAGGCTGGTCCTAGTTTTCTTAGGCTCCATTTTTAGCACACTGTATTTGCAGATTAACTTTAAAAAATGCTCATTTGTGTTACCAATTTGAAAGGACAGTTGCCCACAACTCARTCCACCTCCTTTATAATCTCAGCAATCAAAACTTTGTTAGTTACAATGTCAAATGCTAAATCCATTTAAAAGTGTGCAAGTGCGGTTCACCTGACTTCCTGCCAATGCAGGGACTTKGTGACTAACCAGCCGTCCGTACTCACCCAAAGACTTCTTACATTTCCTGTAAAATTCTTTCTGACACCCCAGGAAGTTCTAAAACGATGTTGAAAATTCAAACAACTTGTGAAGTTCAGCTATAATGTAGAGAAGATATTCACCTGCATCTCATGGCTGCTTGCACAGTGCGAGCTCCTGGAGGACCTCACCTCCACCAGGGAAGACTCAGATAACAGGATAAAACCTGCTACCTCTGACAAGGGCAGAAAACTATGGAAAGGGAAAAGAGCTCATCCCATAAAGGCTCTCCAGAAAGGGCACACTCTACACAGAAGGTATTTTCTTTCAGAAGCAAGGAATGAAAAGATGACTGACAGTAAGGTGTTTTTAAGTCTATTTAGATAATAATCTAAAAATGTAATGGTTCATTAGAAAGTGCAAATTTTGTAGAGTAATAAATAGATGAAACATGATTGGAATTCAAAAAAAAAGATATAGAGAAGTTTGACATTTCATCATTTCAGATCAATCAAAAYGTTGCACTCTGTGACTTTTCATTTTATGTGGTAATGTGCTTAGAAAGAAAAATCATTTCTGAACACAACTATGCAGACATTCCTTTTCATAGTGAATTTTTTTCCTCATATTGAATTTTTTCTAAGATAACATTTCTGTTCAATCAACATACTATTGATTCTATTCATTCTTTAGCTAGTTTTGAAACTCAGTCTCAGAAGCAACAATAAACTTTTTAAGTAAAAATTAAAGAGACAGCTTTGTTCCTTACCTGGTAGCTTTAATTCCTTTTTTCCTCCAAGTTTTGCTTTCTTCTCTGCCAGTCTGTTCTAGTCTACCGAATTTGGGCACGTCTCTGGTTTTCTTACAGTTTCCTTCACCTCTCATGATTTGTGATGCTCCTGGCTGATAGCTCCTGTTTAAATTTTTTTTTCCCCCCTCAAAAAATGGCTTGCCCACCAAAGGATATAAGGTAAGGCTAATGTGTTAGGTACCTTCTTACATTATCCATAGCACCACATGAAGGTGGATCTCTGGGTGCTAAAATCAAAATGTAAAAAGTGAAGTCTCCAGTACGAGCCTGGGGTGCAACCGGAGCAGCYCTCAGCTCTCAAGGACTCCAACCGGTTGGATCCAGTTGTCAACTGGGTTGGAAGAGCTGCAAGAGCTCTCACTTCCAGATCACTCACTGAAAGTCTGTCTTCTCTGGAAAGATTTTGGTGGACTCTACTGAGCACCTGATCTGCCAACAAGGATCACTGTTGCAAAATATATTCACCCATCACTGGTGTAAAATATGTTTTATCTTGCAAACTCTGTCAGTTTCTTTTTTTWTCCTCCAAACACTGTTTCTGAATTACTATTCTGCATTGATCTCTATTAGAAAAGACCGTTCCTGCTTGACTTTTTTTGTACATAAGTAGTACTCTGCTCTATAGCTTCAATCATGCTGAACAGAATACATTGATTTCTCCCTTTTCTGTGTACCACTAATCAATAAAATCTAAATAAAATAATATCAGACCTCTTAGTCTCTGTCCTTTCATGAAAATAACACTGTACAAAGAAAATAACTATAGTAAATGTAATTCAAAAAATTAAATTCCATATATTTTCCTTCCAAACATACCAGTGTCTACACAAGACAAAAGCAGAATTCACTGGTAAGGTTAAATCTTAAGAAAAAGGCATATAACCATCTTTATTTACAGAAAAAGGGGTGGGGAGAAAGCATTTTGTTGGGATTTTTGGTTTTTTTTTTTTCCTTTCCTTTCCATCTCTGCTTTCCCCCAGTTTCCCCAAGGGGACATTTTGACAAGGTAACTAGTATTTTGGGACGCTTTATGGAAGCTGACAGATTCTAAAGATTTTGCCTGAAAATCAACACATACTTCAAAGCTCTCAGCCCACTTGCCTGACTTTCCTGTCAGGGAAGCGAGGATCGAAAGAAGATGGCTGAAATCCATCATTGCCAAGGCTCAGGGAAGCCACGTGTCTCACCTTAGGGTCTACAYTGTGAAACACTTCAGAAACATGAGAGAGGGAGATGTCCTTCAACGGCTTGGCTCTGGAGACAGCCCTGTGCAGGCTTTGTTGGCCAGCAGATCTCCCTTATCTCAAGCTATCAACTTGGCTCCCTGCAAGGCTTTGCTCTTTGCCAAGGTGCGCCCAGTTCTGTCCCACAGGTCTCAAAAACGGGAATTACACGATGAGCTCCACCCAAAAGTGCCAAGAGAATTTGCAGTGTCTCACAAACAGGAACTGAGAGCCAAACGTTGGATGAGACATTCAAGGGCTAATCCATGTCCCCAAACACTGCTCAGTCAGGCTGCATCTGAACTTCTGTTCTACATTAGCGTGCCTGCACGAAGCCAGCAGCAGCAAAGCTGCTGGTCCAGGGCTGCCTGCTCAAAGGGCAGTATCATTCCCTTAATCACTTGTAGCTGGATGGAGCAGTCGTCATTTCYGAAAGGTTAATGCAATGTGTGCTGCCATTTGCTACCATAGAGCAACTTGGAAATCTTTTTGTTTCTCAGTGTATTTACTTTACTTTGTGTCATTTCATTGACAACCTGGAAAGGCATTGAGCAGATGGAGATAATCCCCGTATTCRCTCACTTCTGTCGGGACAGCTTTAGGAGAGCTGGGTCTGCAAAGCGCAGAGGAGGTTCCGCACTGCTCTGGCTGCACCACGTCAACATCCTGCGAATGCCTCTGCAGCGCCCGGCACTCTGCAGTCAGCTTTTCTGCTGCTCTTTGCAGCTGAAGGGATGCAAACACCGGGCGCCGTGTTTGCATGGCCTGAAACCTTTCCCTCGGTTCATGGCATCAATGGACGAGCTGCTCCAYGAGCTGGAAAGGGAAGGGGTAGCCCGGATCTGCCAGAGCAAGGCAATTTAACAAGAAAATGTTTGGTTTGCTCAGTTTGCAATGGGAAACGTTCAGCAGGGCCCAGATGCACCGGCAAAGGTAGTCAACCAAATCGTCTCATCTCTGTCCACCTGGGCCTGTGTTCAAGCGTTTCCAACRTGTCAGAAGACAGAAAGTTGCTGGCCTTGGTGATGTTCAAAGCAATTACAACCTATGGCTCTGGGCACCCAAGGGACAAGGTCTGCAACTTTCCCAACACAAGCGAGTCGTGATGAGGCAGCTGCTGACAGGGCCATTTCGGAGGGACTGCTTCAGCCCGACGGGAGGAAAACATCAGAGAACATTTATTTTGCCCCTGCTCTCCCTTAACACTTCTCATTGCTGAGCTGTTTGTTTTTTCCTTTTTTTTTTCCCCTTCCAATATTCCTCGTTAATGCCACTTGCTAAGGTAAGAGCTTTCTAATATCAGTATTTGCTGCAAAAAGTTGGTATTTCAAAGCATCAATTGTGAGCAAACACCAACTATGAAATTTTGCACGAAGCATTGAAATAGTATGAAAATAATTTTTCTAAAAAGATACAGAGGAGTTTGATTCAGTCTGAAATCTAGACTTCTGTAGATCATGGGTTTTATCAGAGTTGAATACAGCCACACTCCGCGCTCTCAGCAGCAGATTGCACTGAAACCCCTKCATCTGGCTGATGCTCTGCTGGGTTCTCGCTGCACCTTTCTTACAGATTTCTTGCTATGACAGAGCTTCTCAATCACAGTCAATGCACTGAGCTGCATATCAAAAAGGAAAATTGAAGTGTGGTGGAATAATTCTTTTTCTCACCAGTTTAATCTAGCTTTTCACTCTCTTTTGGTCAGAAAAATGTTGTTCAAAATGGAGTCTGCTAAGTCCACAAAATGTAATAATCTGTCCAGGACATGCAGTGTAAAAATAAAACTTTCAAATAAAAAGCTATTTCAAAATGAAAAATTGGCATTTCGTTCTGGAATATATGCAATACTGAGATATTTTACTTTTTTWAAAGATTTTTTCAAAACAAAATATTGAAAGCAAAGCAACCCATTCATTAGTCTGGCTCTATGAACTGTAAAACTCTGTTAATGTTAATAAATTGAACMAATTGAGTTATCAGCCTCTGTGTATAAAAATAT
Source organism: Nothoprocta perdicaria (assembly GCF_003342845.1). Taxonomy (NCBI): domain Eukaryota; kingdom Metazoa; phylum Chordata; class Aves; order Tinamiformes; family Tinamidae; genus Nothoprocta; species Nothoprocta perdicaria. Next base: position 2,256,274 of record NW_020455643.1, on the reverse strand, counting down.
GAACTTTCCTTGCCTATGACAGAATAAACCTCTCTAAAAGCAACTGCATCTTTTTACCATATTTGAAAGTTTTGGGGGGGAAAAAAAAAGGAATTTAGTTTTTGATTCCAAATATACCCAATACTGTACCAAGGCAATAACTTCCCTGGTGGGAGCAAACTCACTTCTAACTTCTCTGCCTGGAACAGCAGGRCGAAGCTCAAGCCTCCTCCTCTGCTTTCTGTTCACTTTCTCATATGGAAAGTCCTGATGTAAGGATGAGACATCAACTGGGAGCACCAAAAGCAGCYGGGATGTAACAAGTGCCGTATCAGCCTGAGTGTTTCTGCTATAGGGACACCAATGTTTATCACATGAACAGTATTGTGTGAGCATCCCGAAAATTGTAAAGCCCTCRACTATCTACAACTTAGAAAAATGCCAAGTTAACTCCAAACTCTGCCCTCTGACTTTTGGTTGGAACTTGGCTGGTTGACTCTAAAGTGGGTATTTTATTCACCAGGCTGCCTGCTTGCCCTGCATCCCTATTGGAAATGGTAACAATGCCAGATGCCAGCTTCCCAATTAATATTAATTAAAAAGAGTAAGATTTTAACCAGTTTTTATCAGAGCAAGATTAATTGAAACTTTCCAAAATTTATGTCAAAAAGCCCTTTTTCTGCCCAAAAGAATCAGAGGGGAAAAGTTCTGCATTTTTACTGTCTGCGTCTGCTAGCAAAAAGTCTGCTCCTCGGATTTGGTTCCAAGACCGCACTAGATTTAATACAACTACAAATCAGTTCCTAGGTTTTGACATCCAATATAAATTTTGTTACACCGAGACTTTGGAGACCTTGTGAGCTATTGTAAGAAGCTTTTAGGATTATTTGGACATTCTGAAATTTGTTCTTACCTTCCAACTGTGTTTGAGTGAAATAGGCCAAGGGAGACAGATTGAAGAAAGCTCTCGGTGTTTGCTCAGCTCGCTCTGAAGCTCCCTGGCAGCRCCGGCTCACCCCGTAATTCGTCACTTGCTGCATGAAGTTGGTATCAGTTTCTGTCACAAAACTCGCCAAGATGAGGGGAGTTTGGGGTCCAGGTGAACGTTTCCATGCTCAGAGCCCCTTGGCTGCAAGGAGTCATTGGGTGTTTTCCTGCAGATGGATGGGAGAGGATCTCTGGATGGGATCTCTGGACCTCGAGGCTACTGCTCTGCCCCAAGCACGAACCGTCCTATAACTCTTAATCTGCTCCCAGGCTCTCAGCTCCTCCCAGCTCTCTGAGCCACATCAAGGATTTGGTTTACTGAGTTTTACCAACAAAAAAATCAAGAATTTAGGGTTGAAAACGTACTACGTTCTTCTTGCTTTTACTCACTCTGGTCTAAACACTCTCTCTTTGCCCCTTCATYGCCTGCTGAAACAGAGTAGCAAAGAGCGTCCTCACTAGAGCTGCTCCTGACTTCCAATTTTACCTATTTTGTCCTATTATTAACTATTTTAATCTATTTTATCTTATTATCACAGAGCATAATGTCCTGGAGAGGAAGAGCGTGGCGTTTGCCTGAGTGGCAGCCTGGAAAGCACTGCTGGGGCAGGCCTCGGCAGAGGATTAACTTTTCCTTAATATTGATAATTTCAATACCCCATAAAGACTACTTAAATTAGACCTTAAAATAGATTTTAATTAGACAAATAAAACCTCTTCGGGCCACTTTTTACCTGACTCTTAAGCAAAATTCTCCAATAATTTCAGTGGGGAACCTGCTAAAATACAGTAATCACTGTCTACAGACAAAGGTACCTGAGATAACTTCAGTTCATTACAGATATTAAAATATAAAATCCAGGACTGCTTAAAATTCACTTGAACAACCTGGCCTCATGTTAATAATGCAATGTGAGATCAGTGTTTTTGAGCTCTCGACAGAAAAATAAYGTATTTATAAAGCACCTTTAGTCTCCTATCAGACACCGAATCACTCTACATCATATGCAATTAAAGTATGAGAAACAAAAACAGCTTTTAAGAGCCAGAGCCGCTCTCCAGACACCCCCTGCAATACTCCTTTGCTCCAAGAACAGTGTTCCCAGCAGCTCATTAAAAGGTACTATCCAACCGTTGGAGCACAGAAGTATACAAACCCAAACCATTTTAAAAGGAGCAATAATACACACATACATATATATATAAATAGCCATACAAAATAAAAAGGAAAAACTGACTTAGACTTGTATTTTTCAGACATCCTGAAACACCGTTTTTTGATCAACTGTGCTAAATATTTCATGAATTCAAAATTATTTTCTACAAGTAGTATGCTGGGAGCCCTGTAACTCTACCAGGCTACTGCACAATGCAGGCTGAAGATCCCTGAGCAGTGTGGATGCCCAGATTTACCTGTGATCGTTTCTCATGTCAGGGCTAGGGAGCGCAGTTACTGATCTTCAAATGAAGGGAACAGCCCACGCTGCAGTGCAGCAGTTTTCTGATAGACTGGAAAATGATGCAGACAGGMAAGTTTCCCTTTGCATCGTAGGGAATTATACTCAAAGTATTCGATTCAAAGTAAGAACATATCTGCTTGAAAATTCTAATAGGATGTATGCAAGAGAAACTTCCTTCAGTGCTTTGAGAGCAAAGTCTCCCATGAACGATCATGATGGACAAGCTCAGTACGAGCTGAGGCTGCCAAGCTAGCAAACTCCCCTTTAGTCCTCCAAACCTTTCCAATGTTTAAACAAATGGGAAGAGTAGTTTATTTGACTGTTTGGAAGCKTTTGTAAAAAGCATCATCCTGACARGAGAGGCAGTTTGCATAGCACAGAAAACAGCTCTGCTTGATGGAATAACACRTTTAACTAGGCCATGCAATGCCCCTGTATAAAAATGTATTCGTACAGATGTCATGARGTGTCAGTATTCATATAACATGTTTCCAGCATTCCCCCAAGATCCTCCCACTTTGCTGCTTAAAAAAACATAATGAAATTAGCAGCAATACAGCAGATTAGGGCAGCTTGGTTAGGAACATGAGGCCTGAAAGGTGGAAACATCACTTGGAGACACCACATGAGGAGGCCTATCCCAAAAGATGACAGGACAGGACATACCACAGACTACATTTGCACTGGAAGTTGTTTAGTTGCTTTTGCAGCAAATTTTGGGCTTTTGCCACTTTGCAACTTCCAAGCTTACATCTATTTTGGCCAAATATGCTCCATATTTCTCTGCTAAACGGTCGCTTGCAAAGCTTTAGGATTCCTCCTTCCTTGAGATGTCCATTACAACAGTGCAGCAGTGTGTTTTAGACCGAAGAATCTTCCTTTGCACTCTTAAGGGCTCCACATTATTCATGTGTTGCTTTCTCTGTCTTGGCATTGGAGATGCATCACTATTATTTTCCCATAGACTTTCTATTAGGACTTCAACGGATCATTTTACCCCATCACCAAGGAGTCCAAAGGATTTTCCTTCCAGCTGAAGCAATGGTAGGAGCACAGATATTTGCTGAAACAACCTAGGTTTTGTGCAACTAGCTCTCTCCAGAACAGATGACACTGAATCCGCTTAACTAGACTCTCAGTTATTGGAAAAAAAAAAGTTTAAATACAGACGGTGCAGAAGAGACRAGAAGCCTGACACCCTCAAGAAGATACACTATTTTCTGCCTTTGGAAACCTAACCTCTTCTGAAAGATGCTCCTTGAGATGGTATTTGCTCTTCAGTTGCACCACGTGCCTTTAGGAAATGCTGAGTCTYACCAGTTCTTCTTGGGGTCAGGCAGAGCTTTCAGGCCTGCTGTATTCACAGGGAAAGAACCTGCTCTGTAAGAGAAAGGACACGATCTCTAAGAGCTTTGGACCTTGGCCATCCCAGCACTGCACAAAATTTGTCTCACAGCTTTCAGAAACAGACAGCAAGGACCAAGTCTCATTGAGTCCTCCCCAGCCACRGTTCTGCTTGGTGTGTTGCCACCCTTGGCTTCAGAAGTAGGAGCCACAACACAAATATTCTGTCAATGCAGTGGTTTTGAGGCTGAATGTAGATTAGAACTGGGCATCAAGTCTTGGGTAAATCAATACAGCCCTGTTGGTCTGTGTCAAAGGCAGTGATGGAAGCTTGAAAAGGGTTCGATAATAAAAGTTCTGCCCGAAAGACAAACTTAGCCCTCAACGTCTTGCAGACATAAGATAAAATTTAAAATAGTTATGAAGAACTTATACTATTCATTATTCAACTCATGGCTCTGACTTCCAGTTAAAACAACTATGCACACTCCCAAACTAGAAAAAAATAACCCTAAAATTAGTTGGCAAAGTCCGTTCTTCTGCTCAGGAGCAGATTTGGCTTTATTAACCCCTGAAGTGTTAAAATGTATTTTCTGAATGAGAGAGTCAAAAGTCCCAGACAGACTATGCAGGAGGCTTTCCCTACCTCGCATATCAAAGTGACTAGCAAAAGACTTCTGCATTTAGAGTCCCAATTAATTATTTCAAAAAGAATGAGACTTGGACCAAACAATCTATCATAGTCTCCAGTCGCATTACATACACTTTTTAATGAAAACATGTTTGAGATGTAATGCTGAAGGTAAGAGACAAAGGGCAACACTGACAGTGTTTAATCAGGTTAGCTGTATTTTTCCCGTAAAACCAGAAATTTCAAAATAGATCTTTTGATTTTCAGAAATATAGAGTAGGAAAAAAATCCTTTCCTACTTACTAGTAGACTTGTGTGTGTGTCTCATGTGCCTGTGCTTTCTCTTTCATTATTTGTTTTGGCCCAAATGATCTCGTCCTCATCCCAAACCATGCTTGGCCTCCAGGTGCCCATGTCCTGTTGCACCATGGTGGCATGTCCTGAGGAACCTCTACAAGCCCAAGACAACCTTCCCACCTTCCCTGTGTTCTTCCGTTGCCTTTAGCATCCAATCTCGTTCCTTCCAGTTAGCTCCATTTTTATGACAAATGTTCACTCTCCACAATTTTTATTAATTTCCATCCTTCCCACAGTCTCTTATAATTAACCTCCTCATCTTTCATGTGTTATTCCCCTTCAGTGCCTCCCAAAATGTTTCTATCGACTCACCCGAATTACACAGAGTTATTAAATTAGGCAAACAATGCAATATCTTTCAGTTTCAATAAGCACGACTGTTCTTCTATACATATGACCCAGGTATTGGATTTGACTGCTCCCAAGGCAGGAACTGTCCTAAAGCCAGAGCACAAAACTCTGCTAGATCTTGCAAGGCGTCTGGCAACTGCTGCTAAGAACCTGCCTTTCCAGGAGATGTTTTGAGACCTGCCAGATACAACAGCGCAGGCTGCAGACCTGGGAAAGGAGTCGCTCCGGTCCAGGATTCGGGTCACACGTTCTCTGCTTCTACACATCATAGTCACAGCACGGTGGCTGGGAATGAAAGATCGAGAGCAGCCRCTCTCAGCTGAGACTCCCTCAGGGACTTGGAGGGTCCCTCCCTCTTCGGCCACCCTTCAGCAGTTCCACCTGCTGAAGGTTTCAAACACATCCTCTTAGGCCTGCTCAGCACCACACAACAGCTTCATTTCTAACAAGAGCCGTTAAAAGCCATACAAATCAAAGGATATTAAAAAGAGGCCAACCGTATTTTACACATCCCCTCCAGGGCAATAATATGGCATTTCCATTCCAAGCACAACTACTGGTTTGAACAGGGTTATCAGAAGAAATCCAAAAGCTACCTTGATTTTACTGTCTCACCTCTTTGGAAAAAAAATCAGGTACTTATTATTTTAATATCTCCCAAGGACTCGGTGTTAAGAGCTTAATTACAGATTTGTAAATCTATATTCATGAAACATTGCATTTTCAGTGTATTATAGAGGAAAGATTTACGGTCTCAGAAATTTGGGGGTTACTGAGGATGACTAAATTGCAGGGAGAACGTGGAATTAATAACAGCCAGCACGTGTTATCGAGAAAGGAAAGACTGTGAAAATATGCAATTAGGTGACCATTTCTCAAAGCGTTTATAACGTTTCCGTTGTGTGGTGGAGCTGCACCAGGGTTGCTCATGGAGGAGCTTGGCACAGGATCCTCCCCATAGGGAAGGGGGCACAGCCACCAACATGACGAGCCATCAAGAAGTCGTCGTTTCTCCTGAGCAACCAGAGACAGCAACAAGGTATATAACAGGTTATATATATACAGGTTTATACAGATAATCTGTATCTAATACAAGAAACTCAGACTCTTCCCTTGGTTCTCACACAAGCTCAAAACTGATAATTAATTATCCTTTCAGTTGTGAAGGAAACTTGAGATTTCTCTCCATGTACTGAGAGATGACAGCAGTATCTTCAACCCCTTTTGCACTAAGTGCTGGCAAATTATGATTTTCCCTAACAAATACTGAATCATCCAAGGCATCTTTTATTTTAGGAACTCAACGCATTTCTCAGATATTAATTCGGTAAACCTGCCTTTGTCGTGCAGAAAAGCAGCTCTGTCCCCTTTTCTGGGTAAGCCACTGCCACGTTAAGTGCTTTGCTTAAGGCCAGATTTAAGTCATCAGAAGCACCACGAACAGTTCATCTCTTACGCTGCTGCCACCATCAGCTTACAAAAATAAAAGGAATAATTAATGATAGCCTCTGAATTTACATCAGAATTTAAGGAGCTCACAGTTGTTACATTAGATAAGATTCTTCTAGCTATAATCTAACTGGATATTGTTAACTACTCACTGTCTGCAACAAGGAGAAACAAGGAAAGGAAAGTCTGCACAGAATAATCTTCAAATATAGTCCTCTTAAATGCTAAAATAACTCCAGATTAAGTTCATAGACATCTATGCTGAATTAGTCAAAAATAAGCCATGCACATGAAAAAAACATGTAACAACCAACCCTTCCACCACCACGTGTTGGCAGGCACGCGTCTCCGGCACGTGTGCACCCGGATGTCACAGCAGCCACTTAGCACCAATTAACAGCTGCAATTACACACTGACCTAAGCAAGCGTCATGGTTTTTGTAGGGGGTCTTCAGAGGAATGGGATATTTTTATTGCTCTACGCAATAGTTTTAAATTTACAGCTATCATTCAAGTAGGTTAATAGATCATTTACTAATACTGTCTGATCCTTTCAGCTATTAAAAAGTCCTCAATTGTTGGTTATGATTCATTGGTCATACCAATGCAAATTCTGCCCTTTAAATATGGCGTGATTAGTTAATAGTTCTCTTTGACTGCATGAAATTATCCAGTGGAAACAAATAGTTCAATTCCACTGGAGTTTCACATTGTTTTTACAACACTTAAGCAAAACAGAAGCATCTCGGAAACATCTTTCAGTAGTAATTGCCATATGTTGCCATCAAAAAATTATCCTAATTCTTGGTCAATTACAATAACACAAAATATTTCAGCAGAAACTATAACACTGTAACATTTGCCAGAAGTTTCCCCAGCTCCTTTGTGCTGCGACTTCCAAAGCAACTAGGATTTAACTTATTTTAGAAAGTGTAAAATATGGAAATGAGTCCAATGCAAGTAAAGCAGCTCAATTAGCTTTCACATGTCAGTTGCTTAATAGGAAGCTCTTGAACAGAACTCAACTGCAGCAGAAGAAAGTGTTGCCTAAATCCATCAGTCCTCACCCAGGACCAAACCACTCTGTTGCAGTCCTTCCTGTTCATCATCCTTTTGGGGACAAGCAACTCATTGTTCATTTTGCTCAGTGGAAGGTATAAAATCGTTCCGAGATGATTGCACACAGTCTCAGCCCCCTTTCCAACATTCCTCGGGCGGACAACATTATTTTTAACAAGGAAACGCAGCCTTAGCCAAGTCCTGAACATAAAATTAGGCACGACAGTCGGCAATTTGGCTGTCAGGGAGGAGGAGGAGGAGCCAGCTCCTTTGAACACAGGGACCCACGGGATTTGACCGCRGATCCTGCAGAAATGTTCCCGTCTGCAGTTGTGCAGAGACACCAAAGGTGGGGCAGCAGCACAAAAGCTGGGAATTCCGACTCCTTGGCAGCTGCTGTGACGCCAGGACAGCCCCGATTCCCTTCTGGGCACATCTCCTGTGGCAGGCCCGAAGCAGACAGGCCAGAGGAGAGGGGTCACCGCTGAGGCCCGGCACTCCGCTCACTTCTCCAAGTCTATCTTCTCCGCACCCAAACTGAGCGCCCTCTTCTCCCCTGCCAGCATGACACATGGCTTTGCTCAAGCTAGGCCTGCCTTCTGAAAATGAGGTTGCATTAATATTCCCAATCCCACTGAATCCACGTTCCTTTGCGGGGGTTTCCTGGGCGCTCCCTGCGGCACACGGCAGCATGGAGCTCCAGCCAACAGGCGGTCAGTCGAGTTTCCGACCATCTTGGACAGCCCCAACAGCCACRGTTACTTTCTGTGCTCATGCATCTCAGCTGAAGGGGAGAACAGCACTAAAACATCTTAGGTGACGACTGTGACTTCAAAGAAAATACCAAGCCGGCTGAAACGCAGATTACTGTGCTCAGGGGCACAGTGCAGGCAAGCGTTCACCCTTCATCTGGACAGCAAACAGCAGTAAACTTAAGTATATTTGAGTTACTCAAGTCAATGACAATTTGCTCGGTTASCATTCAGTAAAAAATGTGAACAGCTCTATTTTCTCAAGTCAGTTCTTTGCCCTTTATTAATCGCCTGGCTCCAATTCCATCCTTCTCACACCACTTTCCTTGGGATGAAACAGAGAGGAGGAAGCAGCACATATGGAGGCACTGAATCTAATCTGCAGCATACTTGCTGTCCATTTCCATAAGTTTATAACTTCACAGAATTCTCTGAAGCTCTGTTCAAGAAATAGGCCTTTTTTATGATCAATTCATATCCTATCATATCCTGCAAGCTGGAAATAGGTATCTATACTATATGCACCTCCTAGCACAGGCAGTTGTCCAAAAGACTTTGCCATGAATTTAAATGAATTCACTACAAACTACAATATTGCCTGGAAGAAGGTAGTGAGGGGAGTGTATGTTTTTTTAGCTAAACTTTATAGGTAAAGAAAGAATTTTAAATGGTCACTCTAATATTATTCATGTTTAGGGAAAAAATGAGTCTGAATGAGCCTTAAGTTAATGCAGCTGATAAAGGTTTCCCTGGCTCTCTTTAAGCACATAAAGGAAAACCAAGGGAAGAGATTTCAGAATTTTAGTTCTTTCTGTGACAGCATTCCCTAGAGGAAAGGCAAATCATCACTCCATTGCCTGTCTTTTATTAGCTAAACTCTCAAATATAAACACATCACTACCCAAATACAAGAAATAGTATCTCTTTAGCAACCAGAGTGATTTATGCAATGCTTATGTTAGATGTATGCAATTTTAGGCAGCACATATGTTGCAGTACAGTCCATATAATAAACAGCACTCATTATTCAGCARTTCCGATCACTTCTGAAGACACGTTGCTGCCACCAGTGCATTTTCAGCGGAACCATTTCCTGTCACCCAAATCTTTGGGTTTCCAGCAGCTGCATAGGAACAAAGCCCTGCTCAAGAAGCATTTCTTTGCAGGACATCTAATTATTAAATTGTGTTCTAATTACAGATCATAAATTACAGAAACTTCTTTATAGGAAAGATATTGCACCTCCCACGATGCTGTGCCTAAATGTAATGCTTGTTTTTTAAGTTACGCTAAAAGCCTTACAGGGTAAAAGAAAAAAAAAAAAGCATTTTTGGACCAAATTGTGGATCCTATATGAAGTATACATCTTCCTTTCCTTTTTAAGATGCTGTTAAATGCTTTTAAAAACATGCACAAATATTATTATCTATGAAAATGCATAAAAGTTAATATGTCTGCTCTGTGCAGGCAGGGGGTGATGCTGTCAGGGTGGCTGCAGGAGGAGAAGCGAGTGAAGGTCCTGCTTGTGCTCTTTCCATTGACATGCAGGCATCAGCTTGCTGCCAAACCCATCTAGGAAGGCTTCAGCTAAGCACTCCAGTCTCAAAAAGCAACTAGGAGCCAAGGATAGATCAATGAGATTCAAGCCAGGAGCAGCAAATCCAAGAAAATACCTTGGTGCTCGTTCCAGCTGGAYCCACAGCAGATCCAGCTTTCCAACAGGCACCAAGATGCAACACTGCAACCTCACGCTGCAAGCAAAGCAAAGCACCGGCAGGGACCGGGACCACCAAGGTGCCTCTTTGGGCTCTTGGCACTTGGGGTGAAGTCTTGGGAGTTGGGCATTGAAGGGTGGCAGTTCTTATGCTTTTTTCATCTGGAGACACTACACCATAGCCTTGAGGGTGCCCTGAGTAAGGCACTGCCTTCTTGCCAGGTCAGGATCTACCAAGGATTTGTCCAGGGTGGGCAAACAAGGCCGATGGGTTAAAGCAGCCTCACCCAAAAGGCCGTCGGGCCAACGTCTGAGTGCATCTGCTGCCATCTCCCAGTGAGAAGCTGTGAGGTGGCTGAAGGTGGCGGAGGGACCTGGTGCTCACGGAGCAACAGCTGCTGGCACTCCAGCAGCAAAAGCCTCCTGTGTGTCCCAGGTCTCCTGCTCCAGCTTCCTCCTTTCCCAAGTGGGAAAGTTCCTCTGTCAGGATGCAGTTAAACAGCCATCGCCTTGCACATAATAATAAGCATTTTTTAATAGAAAAAAGCCATCAGCACTTGAGTTCCCACAGACCAAGGGGCAGCTTAAAGTGATCATATTAAGCCTCAGCAGTGATATCCACTGTATTTTCTTCCATTTCATTTTTAATTGTTATTTTTGTCTTTTAAGTGTTTGTTCTCCTTTGAAAATGGGTTAAATATTTCAGTGTCTCATTTAATGGAGCATTTCCAKGAACCCCAATCACTTTGGGAATGTTCCATGGGCAGCTCACGTTACACCTTCACCACAGCAGCAAAAAAGGAGCGAGAAAAACCTCCTYGGTAGTGTCCTGATCCGCAAAGATTTTCAGTGTCTCAGAAAGAATTTATGTTTTTTCTGTGCCACAATATAAATCAGATCTTTCTACTTCTGTTCTAGTTCCATTTGTTTTACCCTCGCTCCCCATCCTTCATTGCAGAGGGAGCCAAATGAAATATTCTTTTTAAAGCCACTCTCTTCTCCTCAGTCAAATGTCACAGCGGTAGCGTTTCCGCATATGTAACAGGGCCATCGAGGCTTTTTCTTTTCCTTCACTGCACTTGGGATAAACTTTAAATTCCCATGTGGATACTTAGAAATTATTAATATTGTGTCTGAACGTGYAATTTCCACGAAAAGGTCTTGTTGTCTATTTTAACTGCTTCCTCACTGCCTCCCACCCTACACCTGGGCTTTGGTGGCCGCTGACATCTGCAGTCACTGCCAACGTGGCTCCAAAACGCGGGAGGCTCCAAAAAGAGCAGGGCTATCAGCACAGAGGGGCACCAGGATTTTCCATCGGGGCAATAACCCCGGGGCACAAGACAAAGACAGGCCCACGAGACAGTTTCTCAGTCCTCTGCTTATTTTTCAGATCAAGTCAAATGAAGAAAATCCTTCATCCATGCACCTTCCAGGCCCTCCAAGAGGCAGCAGAGAAACTGAGCAACTTGGCTTGGGGGAAAGAAGGTGAGGACAAAGACCTAAATCAAAAAAATCAAAACCATTATGGGAACTCTCAAGGAAGCTTCTAGTCTTATTGTCTATCACTGCCTGAAAAAAACAGCATTGCAACTTGTGCTCATTTAAGTTAGAATCAATACAAAATGTAGTGGAAGCCGGCCTGATGGGCAATGAATACCCTTGGGGTATATCAGCAGTATGTCCAATTTCGTATGATTTTTCACCAGAGAGCAGCTACRGTAAGCAGTTAGGGATTTGTCCCAAGCTCACCTGACCTCTCATCGAATAAATAACCATCTACTTTTCGGTAATGAGCTCTACAAAATTTAACTAAATTTAAAYTGCAGAAATGAAAGGAAATCCATAATATCCTGTGATTATAACTGAGGTTTGTTTACTGCGAGGAATCTAATGCCATCTGATTAAATTTTGTAATGTTTACATATTGTACTACGAGCTTGTTCAAACATCAGAAAATGAGATTGACTCTTCAACAGAAAATGATAAACAAATGAATGCAAATCCATCGACTTAAAATGTAGCAGCCGGCATTGTTTATTATGGAYGTGGATCTGTGCTCGGAGAACGGCGCTGCAGCGCAGCACACACATCGTTAATTGGCCYGCTCCTCATCTAAAGTGGTTTCATTTAATATATTTATTCTCATGCATAATTTATTGATATTCCTTGCATAATTACTACATTTTTTACGAGTTTAGTGGGTTTGGTTCATCTGTGCAGAATGGTTGGAGGAGCTAGGCATAAAAAGTCACGGCCACATAAAAGTCCGCGCTGGGGTCCGAGCTGCAGCACTACCTTAGGCGAGAGGAGAGCCCCAGCTGTCGGGACGCTACAAACCACAGCAGCATCGTGTGAACTGCAGAATGAATTGCCCTGTCCAACCAACGAGTGCCCCAAGCAAGTCTCTTTCTTTCAGCTTGATAGGCAAAGCCTTCTACGCTTTGATTAAGTCCATATTTAAACAGCCATAATAATGAAAGCACCTATCAACCGGCATCGCGACGCGAGCAGGCGAGGTGGCAGAGTTCCAGACGGAGGCGCGAGCCGCTCGGTTACCACGTGCATCGGCTCTGCGGGGCTCCCCGCTGCGAATGGCACTGCCAACTGCAGCTCCTGCCCGCGAGCACTCGAGGCCCCGCAGTGCTGGAGTTTTTCACATGTCCTGTGAGGCCCCAGACCAACTAAACCTGGCAGAAAATAAATATCCCTATCTATAGTATCGTATAGTATCGGTACTATAGCCCTGGCACTCCAGAGTCCTCGTGCCTCAGAGAGACCCTTTGTGGAGCTTTATTTTTTTCCTAGACAAACACAACTCCCACCATGCACACAGTCTTCTCTTCCAAGACAACTCCAATTCCACTTTCTATGAATGGTGTCAATTCTTAATCAATCTGATAAGAAAGCTTGATACATCTAGAAGGTGGATCAATATTCAGAATATATATATATATGTATATATTCTATGAGCCATTTTACTCCCTCCTCTCTTTTCTCTCTTTCAAGAATATAAATAATGAACAACACCAGGGTGTTCCCCTCTGGGAAGATTTGCATCACCCTTGATCAAATCATTATTAAAGTTCTTACCTCCCTTTTAAAGATATTTTAATTTCTGCCTGTGCTGTCTCAAAGCGGGGAGAAACTTTTGTCTTGCCTGCAAAGTTTCAAGAAACTGGCAGGCAAATGAAAAATTCATTGAGATTTGAAGATGAATCGCTCAGAGAGCCACAAAATGCAGCACTGCACATACTGTGCCTTGAACTGCTGGGTGGAAATACTGAGCTGTATACTTCAAAATAGAAAATCTAAATCAAGATTCACTGAAAAATGGAAAGACAGATGATCAAATATTTTACAAGAAATACTTATGAACAAAAGATAAGCAGAACTATTTCATTTTTTACAATAGGGCACGATACAAACAAATCTATTGATTGTCGGGTCCCATGAAGAAACATATGGCTCCAACCTAATAATGCAAATGTGTCCAAATTTTGAAGCAATTAAAAAGCTGGTGTTATTAGGCAGCATGTAATTGATATATAACACGTCTCATATTTTCACCCAGGGCTTTCCTTCTAAATCTGCTTCTCTCTATTAGCCATACTGCTTGTCTGCTGAATGCCAACAAAGAAAAAGTTCTTTTAGCATTAGCAAGCTCAGGAGAACGGTGGCACACAGGTGGCATTTAATATATTTCTAACATTTTAAATTCATTTATAACCATCTCTTACCTCCTCATAGCAGTTAAAACACAAGCTGTCTGTGCTACACGTGAAAGAGTTTATAGGATCTTCAGTAGAGCCAATCTCTGTCACTGATGTCCACAAATGGAAGCTCCTCTGTTTTTTTTTTTTTTATCCATACATCTTTGGGTCCAGAACCTGAAAAAAGAAGGAATAGATAGTTTTGTCCCGACAGGCAGGGGAGAGAGAACTAAGAGGAAACCCATAAAGTTCMAAAAAACCCAAGTGAAGGGTATGGCACTTGGGGAGGGCAGGGGCTGACCTGCTCAAGAGCAGCTCCATGGAGAAGGACCTGGGGGTCTGGTAGACAAGTTGACCACAAGCCAGCAAGGTGTCCTTGTGGCCCAGAAGACCAAGGCTCTCCTGAGATGCATTAGAAAGATCAAGCAGGTCAARGGAGGTGATCCTGCCCCTCTGCTCTGCCTAARGAAGAGTGAGGGGGATCATATCAASGTCCCTAAGGATCTGAAGGGAGGATCAGACTCTCGTCAGTGCCGAGAGAAGAGGCAACAGGCACAAACGGAAACACAGGAAGTTCTGTCTGAACATGAGGAAACACTTCTCCATTGTGAGGGTGACGGAGCCCTGGCACAGGCTGCCCAGGGAGGTTGTGGAGTCTCCTTCTCTGGAGGTCTTCCAAACCCACCTGGATGCCACCCTGTGCCACGTGCTCTGCGTGTCCCTGCTGGAGGCAGGGGGTGGACTAGATGATCTGTAGAGGTCCCTTCCAACCTTAACCACTCAGTGATTCTGTGAAACTCGTGTCTTTTCTTATGGTGGCTCTACAATTACAGAATCCACTTTTTGTAAAAACTGACCTCCACCAAAAGGAGTTCCCATTTAGAGTTCCAGCAGTCTTAAATAACAGCACATAATATATTAACATTGCATTCCTCTAGGTCAGCACCAGCTCTAAGAAACATAACAACACTGTTCATAAATTCAGGGCAGCCTAATRTGCCTTAAACACCTTGGTCCTTGAAATACATTGTGGAAGGTTTTGTTTTGTGCATTTCTTTAATTCAGAAATAGAGTTCTCTCCTAAAATTACCCAGATGCTACCACAATCCCACAATATACCAGAAGACATAAGCACAAGAGACAAAATAAACAGCAGCCAGAGGCTAAATCAGACCTTGTCAGGATCAGTCGATGCCGCAGAGAAGGCTCTGGCTGTGACGTAGYGTTTTGCATCCATATTGAGTCCAGGTATGGAAACTCCAAATTCAAGGTATAAATCAGMGTGATTAGGGTACAAAGAACAGTGAGTTGTTTAAATTCTTCATCTTTCATTGCTAGAAAATAGGTTTTAATAAGAAAAGCTAATTTAGAAAATATTTTTTTCTCAGTCATGCATATTGTAATGTCAAGCTAAATCACATTTTTCTTTATATTAACATAAATTCAGAGCATATCATTAATGTTTCTATCCACATAAATGCTTTCACAGTGCACCACAAAATGCAAGCATGCTAGCCTGCCCAAACGAGCATCGGGCATCTTTGTTACCCGAAACAGTAGGGTCGCCGATATTACACCCCATCACGACTCACTGTTCCTTATATCACAGTTACTCTAATTTCTGCCTTGAATTTGGAGTCTCCCTAGCTGGACACAATTACATTACCTTCATCTCAGGCAACTCAAACACATATGACATATTTAGTACATTAGATGTTCATTATACTTAAGCACTGAACAGACAAAAGTACCTTAGACTTGTATTTTTAAACATCTGTATAGATAAAGGAAAAGTAATGGTCTTCTAGCAGCACAGGTAATTACTAGCATTTTTAGTACTACAACTCAAGTGTCATTAGCATTTCTCAACTATATGCTAAGACAAGTGTTATAAAACTATTATTATTAAATGTGTTGTCCAGGATGTTTTGAAGAAAATAGTGGACAGATGCTCTAAACCATGTTAAAATAGAACATCTCATAGTCCTTAGGAGTTAGTCCTTAGCTATTAAGAGCATAAGAACTTTTTATGGATTTTCACAGATAATGAAGTTGCAGGCRGAAGACAAATTTGCATGCTATTTGTGTTTGATGTATTACTTCTGGAGATACAGTGTCACAATGTAATTTAACAGTTAAAGTTTAGTTTTCAAGATAAATCACCTTGTCCCGACATTTAAATTAAGATAAAAAGATGATTAAAATTAAGAGGYTTTTATGAATATTCAGTTGTAGTAGATTAATGGACATATTGCAAAACAACTGAGATCAATAATTTCATTAAAATATAAAAGTCAGAGTTTATTTTCCTCTTTAACTTGCACATAGCATTTTGTAGCTTACCACTACAAATATACATAATTGGTAAGGAATTGGAAAGACACTAAAACTGTGAACACTGGTATTGTTGGGGCTTGGAGATCCTTTTTTTCAGGAGGACTGTAGCATTTTTCTGCAAAGCTTCAGCAATCTCAATAAGCGAGAACATTATTCTCCCGAATGCTAAACTCATTCCCAAAACAGGTCTGGAAATGAAGCAAAGCTCACAACACTGCTGCTTTTAGCACTGCTGTCTGTCTCTTTTTTAATTTATTTCCCTAACAAGTCTGCAAAAAGCATTTTGGCCGGTATCTAAAATCGATACGATGGCAGCTTACACGGCAAGCGCTCGGGGAAAGTGCTTGATGTGGTGCCACAGCACATCTCGACCGACCACAAATTACCTTCACCCGGCATTTGCTCACAGACACGGCTTCTGCTTGCTCCTGCATGGAGATCCAGGAGTGACACRTCCACAAAGCACCAGAGAAGGTCCACTGGAGGGAGACAGGCATGGGGAAAAAAACAAAATAATATGGAAAAGGATTGGTTGCACACATGCTTAAACATGCAGAGGTAGACCATGACTGTTACCTTCATGTCACTTCTTCTGGGCCAGGGTCCCTCACTCACCTCAGCAAGGTTCTGGCATAGCTGTTTCCTTCACCACAGCATGGAAAATCTCGGTGAACACAATCAACAGGGCATAGAGAGCAGCTCGTGCCACTGAAGTTTTGGAGTGCCTGAAATGGGAAAATTAAAAAAATCTTTTTTTTTTTTTTTTTTTTTTTTTTGCATTTAGAAACTTTAGAAAGCACCAAACAAACTGGGCAAAATATTCCCACAAGTGCAGCTGTGCAATAACCAGGCATTCACTATTTTCCCTGGAGCCAAAGGAATCCTGAGTACAACTTGGTTTTCCAGGCATGCCACTGTTGGGAAAATCTTGCACATCCTTTATCTCTCTTTTCCCTAAACGTCCAGTCAAAGGAAAGTCTATAAATGCACTTCACTTGAAGCACAAACGCAGCCCATTGCTTTCAATTTGATTACCCATGTGTTTAGCCTAACTCCTATTTCAGTTCTTCCAAGGGATTCAGACTCAATCAGCAAAATCGCCAGGACAGGGATGGTCTCTGAGCAAACACCTCATTGTCAAGACATCAGCCTCACACATGAGGTTTGGGGCTGCTCACACACACACAAATAATCAACGGAGCTAAAGCGGTGCTGAATCACAACCACCTTTCCTACCAGCACAGACAACGGCAGAAATTTAATGCTAAGGTATTTACCTTAGTGCTGCTCTGAGCAACTTCTCTTGATTTTACCTGCAACTAAGCATGTTGTTTTTCTCTCCATTTTTGTTTCTAACCAGATTACAATTGCAGTAGATTATTTTTTATGGAAGTTATTTCCATAAAACATCAGGCTGTCAGGATGACTTTGGCTTTCAGGTTGGACGTTGTATAGAAAGGTCGCAGACAGGTCTAGCTGTGCTGTCACTGCAAAGATGAAAGGGAAAGTTCAGCTGCTGATGATACAAATTAAAATGGTTTCCTCCATTTGAAAGGATGTGGAATTTTATACTAGATTGAATTTGACACCATATCACTAAAGCGAATATAATTCACTGTGATCTCCTTGCTATTTAGAACCAATGGCCCATTCATGTGTAAATGCACAGAGTTAAAGGAAAAAAAAAAATAGACCAGTAATAATGTCACCAGTATCCAAGCAATCAGCTTCATTGTGCCCCTGTGATAAAAGGAAGAGTAAATATTAAACATAAGGAGGATTAAGGTTTTACAGCCATTTGGTAATGTAGGCTTTTTTACAAACTATATTCAGGTGCTATGTATCTGTGAGCACATATGCATCAGTTCATGGTGAGTATAGACTCTGTGCACAGGCTACAAGGGCTAACTCACTGCTTCATACCGAATTGGACCAAGAAGGCTGAAGTTGCTGGTATAGGCAGTGCATTTAGAGCAAAGGATAGAAAACCGACGGTCAGAAGTCAAATGAAATAGCAGAAAAGTTAGTGCCTTGGAGAAAGACCCATTCCAAGAGCATAAAAAGCCACCAAAAGCCACGGGAATGTTCCTGTTTTGGATAGTGGAGCTGCAGATCTGCCCCGATGCCTCCAGTTACAAGGAACCCCAAACTATCTCCTGAAAAGCAAAATATCCTAGAACATTGCCTTGTTTTTGTTTGCTTATAAGTAAACAAATAMACAAGCCTGAGAATTGCTGTACCAAACTCAAGTATAACAGGCAAATAATCTTTCCATTGGCATCAATGGCCTTCAGATGAGCTCCTAAGAGACTCTACCTGTAAATCCTTCCCAAACTGTGTGGTGTCGTTAAAGCACTAGGCATTGACTAGTGTGGTTTTTTTCTTCACACTTTGTACAGAGTAAAAAGAAAGCACTAAGATAGGGCTGTTTATAATCATTACCTTCTCTGTCACCACAGATATGATTTCAAGGAACAGTGCAGTATTCTCTATAAAATGTGTAAAAGAGGTGGAGACATACTGCAGGTACATATTGTTGTAAAACTCGGCCTTCGGGTGATTGCAAGCCCACTTTTTTTACAGCTGTGGATTACAAGAATCATTAAACAGCACAAAATCATGCATGCCAATTAATGGGGAACTGAGTTTCCTCTTAGTTACTTTTTTATGCCTGTTRAGCTCTACTGAAATCACTAAAGGTAAGATCAGTATAAAGCCTAGTAAAAGTGATCTAAGTGTAGGAAGTCAGGCTCAGCAAATGTAATGAATAATAAAACTCCAAGAAATAGAAAAAGAAAATCAAACTTGCCGCTGCATTTATGTATTCATTGTAATTATGCATCATTACTATCATTCAGGCAATTTTCCTCAACATTAGCGTTCAAGCGACGCTTTATAAAGTTCTGGGGCTCCATAGAAAGTAATGGAAGTGTTCAGAGCAGTGGGACTAAGTGAATAATCCCTCAGCAGAACAGGCAGAGACTTTGGAGRTTCATGCTCTCCCAGTACTGCCCTTTCAAAGCCACTCCAGCTTCCCAGAGCATTTTTCCAAAATTTCACTCCTTTTGCCCTGCTTTAGCATCTAGGTCTCCTTCTGTCAGGAGACACCGTCAGTGGTCAAATGGACAACACTTCTGTCCCTACAGAGGTCCAGTCTTACCTGAGAGGCTGTAACAGGATTTGAAAGATAAGAAAAAGCATCTTTTCAGCAAACACAAGACAATCCAACAAGCAGCAGGTCACATTCAGCAGCAAGTTCACATTCACTCAGCTTCACTTTAGTTTAAGGCCATTTTTGATAGAATGAGACTGCTAATAACTCACTAATAAATTAGCAAAGCTATACCCTAACATAAAGACATTTAGTCAAAGTTTCTTTGATTCACTTTCCTCTTCCCCCTGCTTCTCTCAAACTGGTGTTTCCAAAACTACATTTAAAAAAATGTCTTAGCAATCCCACGGGTGACAGTGCACTGGGACACGTCAAGCTGAGCTAAGTCTGTCATGTCACATTACGTGATTTAACATAATAGAGCTCGATAGGCAAACCTGATATGACACCACAACTTTAAAAGACTCACTTTTCTTCAAATGCAAGTAAGCGTCAGGCTTTTTGCAAGAGATCCATGTCCAGAACGTGCTACCCAGCTTTTTTTAGCTGCAGCTTTAGCCCTTGACCTGTGAGTGACGGCTTGAACCGATGAAGGGCAGACCCACCTGCAGCGATTGCCTCGTGTGTTTTGACAATAACTTCACTGAAGACAGAACCGAGCTATTGCCGGGCTGAAAACTAACCTGCTTTTGCAGAAATGCAGAGATTGCTTCAGGAGCGCTCGCGCTCTGCAGCCTTACTGATTATTAGAACTGAGCAAAAATGGCTTTTGTCTCCACGCTTTCATACTGAAGAATCCTCAAAATGGAAAAAAAAAATGATGAAAAACGTTGAAAAAAAGTTCTGACATTTCCACAGGCAATGTTGATCCTTTGAAGAAAAAAAAATAGTTGTCCGATTTCTGAAAGCAGCATAAAGATTTTTTCCATGACAGTCAAGCATTTATTGTGAAAATATTCACAGCAGTTTAATTTCAGATTTCCATCAATACTTAGCCCCAGTAATTAGGCTAACAGGAATATTCCTGAAGGATAATTTCCATGATAATCATAGTAATACATCAGGGCAAATTCTCCTTAGGGTAGCTACATTTATTTAAATGGAAATACACACAGAATTAACTGATCCAGTTTATCCAAAATCCCAGATACGGGATCATATGAAGGAAAGTTTTTCCTCCAGTGTATTTGTTCACAGATAATAGTTCCATAAACCACTCTTTTGCTAAGTAGCAGTCTGAAATTTACACCTAAAAAAGTTGTTACAGGCTGTAAATGGATTTTGTTTAACTGGTCTAAGGGGATTTCTTATTTATTCTCTCAATTGCTATGTTTAATATGAATTATCTAACTTTAATCTCTGCAAATCACACATGCGATTTTTAAAATCATTTTCTCTTTCCCCTTCATCTCCAGAAATCAATGCTATTATTTTAACTTAGCAGGTGCTTCTGTCAGCAAGCCATGAACGACCGGCAATAGATCCCTGCTTGGTCCACAAGGTGAGCAGCATGAATTTATCTCACAGGATTAAAATGCAATATTAGTGAATATTTGAGACCATCTACTACCACGTAGTGTCCAACAYATTCGCCTCTTAATTCTGCAGTAGGCTCTTATGCTGAGGCTTATTCCAGATGCTGCCTATTTAAGCTTGCTCCAAAGGAAGGTCCAAAGGAGGATGTAATGTTGGTAAGCAAGGTGGGGCTTGTGAAGCAGAGCCACATCAGCAACTCTCCCCACATTTTCAAACAAGGGCTCTGTTTTTTCTTGAAAACCAAGGTACCAGTTCCTCTGGTGGCAGCAAACACAAGACTGGCTTTATTATGTACATTTGTATATAAAAACAATGGCCAAAATAAATTGCATTATACTTAAACAAAATCATATCACAGTCAGTATTCAAAGGAAATTATCTTGGAGTTTTTTTTTTTTTTTCCAGAAGCAACTGCTGTCTTGCAGTTACTTTCCACTTCATCTAGTGGGATTTGGAGGAGCAGAACAGAACTCCTTGTTTCCCAATTCACAGGAATGCCCAGCTGGCAGCCAGGTTCCTTTCTCCTCGAACCCTAAGGAAAGAAGAATGAAATTTCTTATTCCAGYGCTCATTTCTGCCACTAAATGAAGTGGAGGCGCTTCCCTTCTGCAGGGGTTCAGTCCGCTGCCGGTGGCCCGCTGGGAGCGGAGCAGCTCGGCAGCRCTGCAAGGCACCTGTGGGCGCTTCTCGTCGCGACTCCAAATACACCGAGGCAGCAATTTTCCATCTTTAACTGCCTAGAACTGTTGATATTAGTATAACGATCTTGTTTATATATTTATGAAACATTAATAAATCATTAAATGCTAATTATATTCCCTTTCTTCTTCCTCCATTAAAGCTGTTCCCCTTGTTGGTCTCTATTGACAGGTCTATTTTCAACTTACCAGCACATYCAAAATAACTATTCCGTAAAGGATGTCATCTAAATCATTTACAACTAACAAATGCTCTTAGCTACGCTAGCAGACAGCATCCTTCTATTCAAATAATGTAAAAGGACTCATTAATCTAGACTATACAGCACCATAATATMAACAGCGGAAAGCAGCATAGCGTGAGTCAGAAAAGACACTAGTTACAGCACTAACAAGGACCAACCAGGAACATCATATCTACAAGTGCTTAATATTACGGGATAACTAGAGCTGTTGGATCTTTCAGCCTTTAAATGTTTTCTAGATACATATTTTCAAAACTTCCAAAATGCTCATCAGCCTCATGGCTTCACAAAAAAGTGTCATGATGGCAACTTCTGTTAATAGGACAAAGCAGCACTCCCCTCATGCATCTCTGCAGCATGGGGCACCACCAAAACACACAACTGACAAGGAAAAAGACAGGTATTTTTCCTGCTTCCAGAGACTCGGTGCTGATCAAGGCTAACGCTCATCTAAAGACCCAAATGCTTCTTGGCACTAATGACACAAACCTTTGCCTTAACAAAGCCAAGGAGATGATGTAACTCACTGGCTCCTGCTTTCTCTGTAGCGATGAAAATACGGACAATGTTTCAAGATAATTTTATAAAGACATTATGTGCAACTGAACTTTAATATGGAAGAAAAAACAAAGAGAAAAAAATGCATATCATCATCTTTTTTCACAGAAAGGGTTAAGAAAATTATTTCAGATAGAGCATTACAAAACACAGTCTCTCTTGAGAAAAACAGGAAGCCAAGATTACCTTTTTCATAAGCCCAAACATGAACTGAGATGCAAACTCCATAATGACTTCATGATTGAACTCAGGACAAAGAGTTCTTCAACCAGCTTCCAAAATATATTAGAGGAGCTCTTGGAATTGCCAGGATACTTCATAGTTTGCTGGTGCCTTTCGCAGGACACCCARTGCCTAAAGGATTATAGCTCAGTCCTCTGAACACATTGAATACAAGATCTCGTGCTTCCATCATCACCTGAAAAGCAACCCACATTCCTCCACGTTAGCTTCCTGCAATGTGGCTACGTGCGTTTTCACTGCAAATCTCTGCATACACATTAAAAAAAACRATTGTGTCTCTAAAGCACAGTTCCCTTTTTGTATAAAGATATGAAATAATATACTTAAATAATATATGTGACACTTAYCGAGCACAGGCCCAAGCCAACATGTAGCCATTACAATAATCCCTTGCAGGCAGGATTCAGTCACAGTGGGCAGCACTTACTGCAAGAAAAGAGGAAGAAAAGCAATTTAATATACAGGTGCTCTTTGGTAAAGACACTGTATTTTGTTCTGAGATGCCACAGGTCAGGAGCCTGACCAAGTTAAATGGGCAGGTTTGCCGGGTGGTTAAACATTTTGGAAAATCCCACAGCAAGATGGTTGGTCTTCCCCTTTAGTAGCTTTTTGCAGCGTGAAGGTGTGAAGTGAGCTAGCAAGGACACCTGCACAGTGTCACCATCCTTGTCCTCCAGGGAGCTAAATCAAATATTCTTGCTTTCCTCCTTTGTAATTTATGCAGCAAATAAAAACAAAAAGAGATGCCAACAGCACTGGGCATGTCACACTGCTGGTCTTACCCCGATCACAGACAGAGCAAAAATAACTCTCCAGCAGTGTGGCCATACGCTGAGCGTTCACATCTTCATGGCACAGACTGGTCATGACATTGGAGTCAACCACAACCCTAAGCAGGACAACTGTYTCTCTTCGTTTTACCACAGCTCAGAGGCTTATCAAATCGCCTAATTTTGCCCAAATAGATGCATTCCCCTCTAAATCTAAACTCCTCACACATTTAGAGTCAGAGTACTGAAGGAAAGCTGTATTTGCTGGCAGTCTGAGAATATCTGCATTGATTAAGAAGAGTTAAGGCAAGATCTAGCGGGTCTCTCATCAAGCACAGCGATGGCTCCAGGGACCAAGGCGCATGCAGAGCTCCCAGGCACACACTCTTGCTGTAAATAAAGCTAACAGGACTGCAAAAGGACAGCAGAATCCATTAACATTCACCCAACCGCACCATTACTGCAATCACCAAAAGGGAGAGAGAGATAAAGTCTGCCAGGCAAGTGAAATCCAGGAGAAATGAGCTAAATCCAAAACTTTTGAGCTAAAACTTCGTTTTTATTTCATATACGGTAGCTCTCCTTAAGTCTTGTGCTAGATAATATCTCTTTTTATAGTTTGTTCCAACTACATATTACATTTGCTGAAAGAGGGTGGCAGGCAGAGGGCAAGAGACCTAACAGAGGTGGCCTCCACCAGACRTGGAGACACAGAGAGGCCACGATTCGGTCATGCCCTGGGAGGGCTGAAAAGCAACACGCTATTTTTATTATTTTTATTTTTTTCTTAAACACAGAGGGACTGCAGATGGTGTATTAAAACACAGAAAAACCTGAAAATTGCTTCTGTGAGCATGAAGAACAAGCTACAGTGGCAGGGCTGCTTGCTTTAATCTGAGGTCTTCTCTATGTTAAAGGTTTTTTTTTTTTTTTTTTTTTGTCATTAGCATTAATTACAATTGCTATTATGAATGCCAAACTCTTTCGCTGTGCCTGCTATGGTCACCTGGAGGGAAACATTGAGGTAGATCCACGCAGAGACAGGTTGCTTTTGTGTTGCCCACTAGAAGCTAATGTTGCACTTTCTTCTTCCCAAACTCTGCTATCCTGGAGTATAATTGAAATAAACAATTCTGCATTTTTATACTTACATGAACTAGCACATCTTGTAAACAGAGGCTTAACTCTCTTTGGTAGTAAAGGGGCTTATATTCTGCCCCGKTATCAGGATGCTTGCAGGGGCTGTTCCTAGCACAGCCTCGAGGACAAGAGGGACAGGAGATGAGTGCAAGTGTCACAGTCCAGGCCCAGACCCTGGGAAGCTGGTGGTGACACTAGAGGCATCAGGACCATAGGGAAAATGCCTTGTTTGCTCCATGTCTTTCATCAGCACATCACTRGGACAAAAATGACAAAATACCATGCTGTTGCAGAGGTCACTAAACGCCACCAGATACTGCAGGAATTCTCCCCGAGAGCCAAGGTCTGAGCTAGCACCTTGGAAGAGAGAGGGTGGGTGCCAGGGCAAGGGCTCCGCGCGGGGATCGCAGGTAGCCGGGAGGCAGCGTTTCTGAGCCACAGACCTATTTCTGTCTCCAAGGCTTTTTCAGATGAAAATGTAAATTCCTGATTGACAAGATGCTTTGCACTGGTTAAAAATGGAAGTATTTTTCCATCCCCAAACATACAATTTTCTGCTTGTATAGATCCCATCTTTAATTACCAGCTGCTGTAAATGATCTTCTTGCGATCATTAACTGTCAAATCCTGAAACAGCATATCTCTTATTGCCCTCAGTGTTCAAATACTCCACCTGTTTCTAATTAGCCAAACTACCAAAATGTCTACCTACAGTGGGGCTATTCACATCACACACTACAGCTGCGAAATGCCTCACTTCCTACAATGTCAGCAAGCTTGTTTTATTTTTTATTATTAAATGTTATCAACTACCCCTACTACTACTGAGACTGAAGTAGGAGACATTAAAAGCACAGCAATTTTAATGAGATAACAGCAGAGCCATCGCTAACGATGATTACTTGTATTATCAYTGCAATCATTTTTAATGAATGCTCACTAGCAAACTCTCCACTAGCTCAACGTGCTTCAGTTAGTCTCATCAAAATAATAAGCAGGATTTAATAAATTACTATAACCCCACTAAACATAATTTTACTTATTGCTTTATCATTAGGATTATTTATTGCAGCTGCTAGGGTACAATGATTTTGACCTATCACAACAATTTCCAGACCTTGATAACACTTTTCATTTCAAGCACTCTCTTATCTATTCTTTAGGGGTCTGTGTGCATTTTTTTCTCCATCTGTAAAATGCCTCTGCTAACCCTTTTTTTATCCATGCAATAGCACATACTTTCAGTCATACATCAAAAACCCACACTAATTTAAAAGGAAAACGAATTTAGTTTTCCTTCTACCCTATTTAAAAGAGAAAAAAAAGAGAAAAGTAGACTTTTTATAGCAAGGACTCTGAAGGCAGACTATAAACAACCAAATTTTTAGTTGAAATATCTTGACAGTGAGTCAAACTTGTTGGAACGAGTCTTGCTACACAGGTATAAATTACAATTATTACAAGTTCAGCAAAATACAGTGGAACTGTGAAATACAAAACCTCAAGAAGCTCAGAATCTCATGCTTTAATGAGGATATATGCATTAGTAAAATTAGAAATAGCTCCAGAAAAGCAGCGACTCATCTGAAAACATCATAAGTAAAAGTCTAGATATCTGACTGTGTCCCAATACTTCCAGCTTTTTAAATTTCACCCAAATGAACAAAATTTTGCACTGAATATATAGATTACTGGGCACTGGAACCTAAAACATCTCACACTTGTCAGAGCTGTTGACTGCAGGAACCAAGAGGAGAATCATGCAAATGAAACAAGCTGATGTCCCCGTGAACTCYGCGTCTCCGGCACGTTGAATTTAGAACAAAATTTGGACCCAGCAAAGAATAGAAACTGCAACTTTTAGTTCCATACATAATTTATAACAACCTGCAGGCATTTGCAATGTCTGAAATTAAATAGGAAAGGAAATTATTCCCTGAAGGTGCTGGGGTTGAGGCAAGAAACGTGTTTAAAAATAAGCACACACYGAGTTTGCCCCGTTTCAGGGCCCACTTCTGGGCAGCCTCCGCTCGCCGCGGGCCGGAGGCTCCCAGTGCCTTGCCCACAGCTTGGGACTTGCTCCTCTTGAYGCAGATCTACAAAAATAAAACCCCAGCAGGGCTTGACGAGTGCTGAAGGCTGCGTTAAAGGATTTCTATAAAGTGCTGAAAGTAAATCTGCTCTAAGTGTAAAGATGGACATGTCCCCACTGAGCCCTGCCCGCATAACCCRCACAGGCTTAAGAAGTTCTCTCATAATTGCTACAAGCATCTCAGCATTTCAAAGCGTTTTCTTTWAAAATCAGCTTTTTTTGCCTATTATATTTTTAAATGAATTTCAAGACACTGGCATGAATAAAAATACAAAAGAACTACCCAGTTTCTTGTAGAGAAGTAAATGATATTAACCTCATTCTAAGATGCAAAAGATCTTATTTTGCACCCACCTAGGAGCCTTCACTCACTAGACAAGACTCTGTATTTTGAAGGCCAGGAAAGTTGATCAGGACCCTTCATCTTGCACTGCAAAACTCAGCGTTACCAGTTGTTCCTTGCACTGCAGCATCATGTTCCACACAGTCTCCTTCCTGGCAATAGAAGATAAAAAGATCAGGAGTTACTAAGCAGCACTAAAATAAGGAGATATGATCAARGAGGCAAAGTACCTCAAAATATATTTTTTTCAAAGTCACCAACACCACTACCCACCCAAGTTCGGGTATAAGTTTTCAGAGTTTGAATTTTTGGCACTGAAACTCATTCCCCTAGTGGCCTCAGGAGGTTTAACGCACAAAGGGATAGACAAACTCAGTAATAAAATATTCTACTGACCCCACAATTCATCCATTTTTACTTCTTAATCCAACAAACTGATATTTTACTATTTTGCATACGTAAAAAATTATCACACTAATGAAACCATCAGGAATGACATGTGTATAGCCCACATTTTATAGCAATTTTGTATTTCATAAACTGTTTAACGTGATTTTTTTTTTTTTTTTTCCAAATCATGAAAAAAAGTGGATCATGAGGGCTGAACAGCACAGCATTGATTTAAATGCCACTCTGACATGGAAAAATTACCTGTAACTGCAGATAATCTTTATGAAATCAATGTGGCCATTCATGAGTTCACTCCATATATTTAGCCGAKTATAACATGAAAATACTCATCCTATTCCCAGAAACAAATTTTGACTCTTTTGGGAATTTACATTGATATAGAAAAAAACAAATGCAATTACTATTGTCATGAAATAAGTGTGAAATAAATCACATATTAATCAATTACCAAGGATATAYACAAGGATCTATAAAGTAAAACCAAATTTCAAGGCCATGGAGTGGGTGGGTTTTGGGAATACTGTGGACATTAGACTCTCAACACCACGTGTCCCACACTAATGTCAGGGCTCTGTCACTGTGATCCCTTCCCTGCCATTGTCCCTTGGGCTGGGTTATTCCTACGTCAGTCCGTGCCTGGGAGCAATTCCCGAGATGAAGCCCTGGACACTCGCAGCACAGAAGGGTCTCCCCCATAACATGGCTGGTGCAGGTGCCAAGGGAAGGTCATGCAGTYCAGAGCCCTTCTACAGTAATTTTTTGAATCCAACCAAGTCAAAGGTGATCTGGCACCACGTGGGGTAAAAAAGCCAGCCCAATGGCAGGAAGGTCTCCACCCAATGGAAAGCGCATTGAAATATTTCCTTCATCTGGGGTTCGCTCACCCACCATGTCTCAATTTATTCTCCCGTGATTGTTTTCTAACTTTTCCAATTATCTCAAGGGGCATCAATTTGCTTTCAAAGTCAGGTGTTAATTTAGAACAGCACTTCCACAACGCTACTTGTTCCTCTCTGAAGGTCTTCTTAATGGCATCAGCATCAGCGCAGCCCATCAATCTCACAGCCCTGATATCTGGAGAGCCATCTCTAACATTATAGAAGGGCTGTTTAAAGAGCATTTATTAATTCCAAAGATTCAGATATCTCACTGAGAGTTACCTGAACAGCATCTGACTAACTGGGGACATATACTTAAAGTCTGCCTACAAATTTCTTGAACTTCAGTGTCCTTTTCCTCTCTACCCAAAGAAGAGAGATGTTCTCTGTAACAACACAGAGAGACACTGAATGTGACACTCGTATTCCCTATTCTGTCTGAGCATCATCTGAACTTCCAAGACGTTTAGAGAACCACCACACCTGAAGACTGTTGTGAGCGATGCCAAGGACCAGCCCATCGTGGAGGCAGCAGGAACCAGCAGCGCTGCGATGACGAGTTGCTGCTCACCATGGGGTCTGCTGCGTGGCTGCTGCGGCCTCATGTCTTTTGGGCACGGCCATTTGTTCCCCTGAAGACGCCTGGAGGAAGATTAAAACTGTCATGGATGCTTTTGAGCCTGCCCAACTACAGCCTGTGTTTGGTGAGGATTTAGTGACAAATTGCTCCTGGACACTGAACACACAGCGCGGGCTGAGCGGGGTCAGCACAGGCTGCCCTCTGAAGTCCTTGATGAAAAAATTCATAAATTATTAGGTTCCTGATTATAATGGCATCTCCCTAAGACCTCTCACTTACAGTTCCTGGCCCATCGCTGGGCGCCGCTTTGGCCATTCCCAGGGTACAAACGGGGACAGGCCAGCACACGGCCACCGACCTTCGTAGCGCAAGAAATGACAAATCTCCCGGGTTTTGATACACTTGAGTCATTTTCATAATTGTCAGCAAACCCACTTATCTCTAAGCTCAAGCCTAACCTCTGAAACTATTTGCAACATGCCTCAGAAGCACGAGCCTTGTGAATATTATATAAATTTTTGGCCTTTTTTCCTATAATAAAAATAATGAATGCTCATTAGAAACCACTGCCTCTTGCCTGGTAATCGTGCAGAAAGTATTATTGATAACTAGCAAATCGAAGAGACATTTCCTGGTTGATTTCCCCCAATGGTTTGTCTGCAAAGGTTGATAATTGAACTCAAAACTCAAAATCAGCATTTAAAATTGGCTTGTAATTCTTTTTTAATTAAAGATGGTAGGTTGCATATGATTAACTATGCTCAAACACATTCTGTGATTCCAAGGAACGCCAGCTCATAAAAATGAATAAACTTTTTCTTTTTTTTCCCCCAAAAAACTATTCCCAGGTATCTTTTAGAGTGAAATCCAGCATAACGACCCAATTTTAATAATCCTCTGTGGCCTCACCCTGAATGTCATTATGCACCTGAGCAGAACGCCTGTGCTAATAATGCAACCAAACTGGGATATAAGTAGTAGCGCTTTGCATTTCATGGCCTCTTCCAGAGACAAGATTGGAGAGCCTGCACGGGAGATAATTGCAACATTTAAAAAGAGAGGAAGAAAAATAGTTAAATTTTGTGATTATTAAAGGAATCAACTGAACATAAAGATGTGCTATTTAAAATGGGAATCTGTGCTTCTTTGCCTGCTTCAGTCACGCAAYGCGGTGCCTCTTTGGAGGCTGTAAAGTACAGACGTTAACCAAGTTTAACATACCATGTTTCAAAAGTACCGAAAAAATGTTACAGCTCACCTTTCTTTACACTATAGCAAGAGTTGTTATTTATATGAAGAGAAATGAACCTCGTACTCTTCGTATCATTGCCATTTGTCAGGCATAAATGCCATTTTAGTGGGGAAGCAGYCACTAAACCTGGCACGTCACCTGTTCCTGCCTCTTCCCTAACACCTCAGCACCCCCTCAAGGTTTAATTCTTAGGCTGCCCCTTAATTTCCRAGTGCATTAAAGAAATGCAATGAGGCCAAAATTGAAAGCAACTTAAGACACAAAGCCTTTCTTCTCCCAAATTAATTTGCAGTTCCGTTTGCATTGATGTTAACTGGTTGCCAAAGAACTGTATTTTATTGTCCAAAGYACCCCAGAAAGTTCTGATCGGCAACACTGGTACGAGATTAACCTGCACCAACTCAGCGTCGTGTTCTGCTTTCCATGTGCTTGGCCTCCACCTGCAAAGCAAACAAGGCTTAAACTTCTTCCAAACCACATGGTGAGCGACCGGATCCGCAATGCGGGCCGGTCTTAAAAGTTTATCTCTTCATTTTCATTTTAAGTCACCTACATCCTTAAGAGGGCGGAAAATAAAACCCCCACAGATGCTAATGTTTGCATTATTGAGCATTTCCAGGCAGCTCCACTTAAAGAAGCATTTGCAGCCCAAGTTGGTTTCCTGCCCAGAATCGGGTAGCACAGAAATCACATAAATCCTTGTCAAGTGAAGCTTTTGTTACGCTGAAAGCTCCGATTAGACCCATTGCCAAATAATGAGGAACCCGCTTCATCATTTCCTTGCTCTTGTAAAGCTCCAGGTCCCTCATCTTCAGATTT
This sequence comes from Nothoprocta perdicaria, assembly GCF_003342845.1. NCBI lineage: Eukaryota > Metazoa > Chordata > Aves > Tinamiformes > Tinamidae > Nothoprocta > Nothoprocta perdicaria. The sequence continues at coordinate 2,225,464 of NW_020455643.1, read as the reverse complement.
CTAGGCTGTTCTCTGCAGGTTTTATATTTTCTAATCAGAGTGGTATCAGGCTGGGCTGCAGATGGGAAAAGCTCAGGCCTGACATAATTATCGTAATGTGTTCAGGTACCTAATGAAAACAACTCTATCAGCGGTGCCGCTCGGCGCCTCGCCTGGGGACTGCTCGCAGGGCTGCGCAAACCGCTTCGCTGTCCAGGAAAACAGTCTGATTTTTGGCCATGAATTTGGGCAAAATAAACACCTCAAGAAAATCATCAATTAAATGTGCAGGGGAAAAGGTGAATTAGGTTAATCAGAGAATTTGCCCTGATGCTTCTGAAACAGTGGGGTTTTTTTTTCTTTTTCTTTTTTTTTTTTTTCCTTCTTTTTTGCAGCAGTTACGTTTCCAATGAAACCTGTTATTCCTCCACAGAAGGGAAATTGTTTCATTATGAGATTGTCAAAAACACAAACTAGGGCATTTTGGCAATTGCAGCTCCTTCTCTGAATACAGCAGTCCCGCTCTTTCCTCACAAGCGCTTCCCATTTCTCACCTTGCGGTACCATAAACATTTACGGATAAGGATATAGTAAATCTTCAGATGAAAAAAAATCTAAATACTTTATCTCTTCCGCTTCTGTACACCTTGTACCACCTTTATACCTACCCAACATCCAACCTCTCTTAAACCATGCAGCAGCCTGAACTCAAGCCACTCTTCTTTGCATCTCAGATGCTTGGGTTATAAGTTAAATGATAAATGATAAATGATAAATGTTATCAACCCCTAAAACCCCTAAAATGCTAAAAGTGCTCGTAAAAGCACGATGCATTGGGGACTTAAGCGTCAGAAAGCTTCCACTTTTCAATAGTTCTTTAGCCATCTTGCTTGGTGGTATTAAAAACGAGAGCACTGTGTTTAATAACGGAGCTCTTACTACTGCTCAAGCAGCCGCACCAGGGCTGYCAGGTATTAGGACTCCCTAACATTAGACACGGAGGGTTTTGCAGCTTGCCACTTCTCAGACTGCAAAAAGAAAAGGCCACAGATAGTAAAATATCCCAAATTGCAGGAAGACCCTAATGAAACCATCAAAGCAGGAATCCCACCTCAGTCACTGGCAGAAGCCCTAGGATTTCAACGGACTGGCGTTCTGAGCAATAGTTAAAGCTCTCTCTTAAATACCAGTTACGGTACCTAAACCCTGTCACCTACAGTAATAAAAGCGGACAGGGAGAGAGGGCTCCTCTCATTTCTGGAGAGGGAGGCAGCCTTTTCAAGGTTTTAGGCAATGTTTTCATTTCTGCTATTATATWGCTGCAATTTACAGTCATTTGCATTTTAACCTTTCTTTTATACCTGCTTTGTAGATTCTTCACAGGAGCGGGTGCAGAAGTCAATACTGCAGCTCTCTTTTTGTTCTAGACGTGAAAAGATGTACAAAACCAGGCAAGTTCCTGACAATAGAGCTTTTCTCACAGATTCTGGGTGTTTTTATGCCTTTTTCTTTTTTTCCTTGCAATTTGGGATATTTCCAGTAAAAGTAGGTACSAGCAAGCTCCACTGAAACAAACTCTCTTGGCCTGTGACACGGCCACAGCGTCACAGCCTCCCCATCGCTCTCCATAATGAGCTTTTACTAGACATGTCTTGAAGTATTTGTCTTAAATTATGGGATTCCTTTACTCCTACATGACTCATCTTCCTAAAAGTACTTACCCAGCAGCAGACCTGCTTTCTGGGAAAATCAGGGGCCAGCCATTGAACTTTAAATGGGAGCATTTCCATGTGACCTCCGTGTGCTGCAGACCTTGCAGAGGCGAAGCACTAGGACGGCCCATGCCTGCACCCTGCTGAATCCCACCAGGGGAGCACCCGCTGCATTTCCACACCGGATGTCAAATTCCATCCGTTACTCGTTCCTCATAATCCTAAGGAAATAGAAAATCAATCTGTGATGTTAAATGGAAATAAGGTAACAGATCAACGTATTTTTTCATCAAGGCTCAAGGCAACAACGTCCCAAACCCAAATTGTGTGCTCTGCCCCTGACACTTCTCCGAAGCATCAGCAAAGCCACTCCTAATGCCAGCCAAGGGGGTGSCTGCCCACCAGCAAACTCCATCACGGAAGCTACTAGCCAACTTTGCGACATATCCCAAAATTCGGCCACTGAGCCCCTGCCACCAGGTGAGAGGCCATGAGGCAGCCCCACTGGTCTCAGGCCTTGCACTGCTGCCTTGGTTCCTTATCAAAAGCCACGGAGCACCAAAACAGAGCTCATCAGTCAGCGAATTCAAAACGGCAGCCTTGGTTTTGATGTATGTCAGCGACCCGCTGCGGTAGTTTACTCTGACACGTGGAGTGGGCAGGCCGAGTTCATGGCTCCGCGTGGATGTCTGCGCCGGCTGCAACAAGTCAGTCACAGAGGAGCACTAAACACAACGTGGTGAAATGGCYCGGGGAAACTGAGGCACAGCAGCACTATCGGTGTATCCTGCAGCCAACTCATTTTTCCTAGGGCTGTTACAAGCCAACAGCTACAGCCTGGCTGGTTATTGCAATGTGCTCAGCAGAAACCTCCGCTCAGTCCCCACTAGCAAAGGGGGATAGCTTGTAGTTGGCCTTTTGCTAAGGGACCTCCATACTAGAGACGCAGCAAGGAAGAGGAAGAGATTGAAAACCTTTGAGTATAGCTGTTTTTTTCTGCCTAGTAAACCAATAGGAAGTCAGCAAGTCAGCAAGGAGCCCTCACAGAATCTGGGATGCAGATGGAGATACCATGCCTTCTTATGCATAATATTCTTTGTCTAGCTCCATTTACTGTAATTACGGATTACAGTAATCCATACCTCTCTATTTCAAAGATGACAATCAGCGCTGTACGATGTAGTAAATTAAATATCCTGCTTCYCAAGTCATCATTAATTTCATGTTGATCTCTAAAAATCCTCTAATTGATACATGTCACATTGATTTTTTTCACTAGGACTTACTATACATGCAATATTATCTAAAGTTTAGGTTACAAGTGATGCATCATTCATGAATTATCATTACAAAAACAGTGAACATTTCTACCCACTGTGGGTAATACAAATGCCCAAGCTCTCTCCTTGTAGGGTTACCCAATGGGCTTTAATAAGTAAACAAAGATACAAAATCAGAGGTAACATCATTAAAAAAAAGAGAACCTTTCAAAGTGTAGTACCAATAGTTAACAGTAATATTGTTTTAATACTCTTTACTGGTGTATCCAGTATTCATTGTATTCTTCTTTTCAGACTGGTTTCTTAATCAAATATAGCTGTAAATAATGGTTGAAGCTAGGTTGACCAAGAGTTAAAAAACTTTCAGCTGCCCAGCCACTATAATGCAAATATCTGATATCAAAATGTCTGGCAAAATTTAATAGCCTAGATTATGCAAAAACATATGGTCATCATCTGGTCTTAAAAATAAACAAATCTAGACCTGAATCCTTAACCCATAGATTTCTCAGAGAAATAGTAAGACAGATTTCTTCATCTAGCTTCACTGACTTGTCCAAGCAGCAGTCGTGGGTGGGATTCCTGCCCTACAGAAGTCCCAAAATAGACATTTTCATCAAAACACTGAGGGATTCAACCAGAAACGTGAAGGACAACTTAGCACAGATCACTGGGGATCAAATTTAACACACGTGTGCATTCTGCTTGCATCTCGTTTGTGTGCTTCTGCTCCCCCAAACTACAGAGCAGTGCATTTCAAYCAGTTCAGTTCAGCTAGTGATAAAAAAGCTTTTTCATGCAARCATTGAAATAGAAGCCAAGCTCTTCTCAGTGAAGACTCAAAAAGTGAAGTTATTTTGACTCAAAAGTGAATTGCTTTCACCACAGCAATTTCAAGGTATACAAGTTTGTACCTGAAGGTTTATCCTGTCATAAAAAACAGGCGCAAAYGTTATTTGGAAAAAAACCCTTTGAAACTTTTCTGTTTGGGTGAACACATGAGAAACGAGGGCGTTTGGCCCCTCTGCTCTGCCCTGCCCGTGACAATTGCAGGACTTTAAGGAAGCAACTAAATCCTGGCTTCTTATTCAGGGCCATACCTTCCAAACCTCACCTGCCAGAGTTGAAGCTTTTGATGAAAGGTTAGTAACTTCAAAAGATTAAACATTTGCATAACAGTCAAGGCTGGTGGAGGAGTCACAGAAGAAAAGAAAAATGAAACAAAAATGATGGCAGTAAAATCTAATAAGAGATGTCCCAAAGGGGACAATGAATAGATGGCTGTTGAAGTTTAAGATGAAGGAATCCATAGAACCTGAAATAATTCTAGCTCATCCAATTTTATAGCTGATTTAAACTGTTACTTATATTTTAATGTTGTTTTGCTAGAAGGCACTAGTGCATGCAATATATCCATATGCATACGTCAGAAAGAAAAATAAAAGCCACTCTTCTCGATGATACGTTAAGACAAATTCCAGGTCTTGTCAGGAGCTGAAGTCCAACAGAGCTTCTCTAGAGTTATTAATATCTTGTTATCAGACAGAACATCATTCATTAAATGTTTATTAGCCATATAGGGGATTTCTGCAGGGGGATATTATGAGCATTAAGCTAAGCAGACAATACTTCACTGCTGTCCCTTCTGTAGGTTAATCTATCCACCCTGATCCACTGGAACWAAGAAACTGGTGGAAAAGTTAGACAAACGGTATTATCCATCTTTTAATCCCCCATCAAAAAAGTATTTTTGGTTTCTAGTAGCTTGTTGTGCATAAATATGAAACTACACAGTCTCATGTGAATCCAAGACAGCAGAATACAGCAGCTTATCTTTACAAATATAAGGCACTGATTTTACAAGCAAGCATGAAGATGGATAATACTATTGCTTTTATACAAGGGCTTTCTACAAAGACCATATGGAATTACAGTATCACAGAAGCCCATATCATAAATTCTTCCTATTATGACTCCTATTAGCCATTTTTGTATTAGTGCTATGMATTGGTATGGAGAGACACCACTTTATCAAGGCCCATGCACAGACTGTGGTCCTTAGAGAGACTCACTAAGTTTTTTTCCTTCCGTCACAGAATCACAGAATGGTTGAGGTTGGAAGGGACCTCTATATCTAGTCCAACTCCCTGCTCCAGCAGGGACACCCAGAGCAYGTGACAYCCAGTCAGATCCAGATGGGGTTTGAAGACCTCCAGAAAAGGAGACCCCACAACCTCCCTGGGCAGCTTGTGCCACGGCTCTCTCACCCTCACAGTGAAGAAATTCTTCCTCGTATAGAGATGGAACTTCCTGTGTTTCAGCTTGTGCCCACTACTCCTCGTCCCGTCGCTGGCCACCAGAGTTTGGTCCCCTCCTCCCTACATTCTCCCCTCAGGTACTTATACATATTGACGAGAGCCCCTCAATCTTCTCCAGGCTAAACAAGCCCTATTCCATCCTGACCCTACACAGCCAAGGCTACAGCTGTGGTCTAGCTCTGCCAGCCTGGGCAGAGGGTCTGAGCAAACCCTTCCTCTGCAGCCTCCCTAGGGCAAGGGCCAGGGGAAAGAGGGTCACTTTTACCGCAATATCTGAGCTAATTTTTTTCAGGATAAAATGGAATAAAAAAATCCCTCAGGTTTCAGTCTTGGAATATAGTCTAATACTGAACCATATATCAATCTCAAATGAGCATGAAAAATTAAAACACTGATATCTTTCATAGCCAAGCAGCTTAATGCTATGTTACATCTGCGTACCCACATGGTTAGGTATGTAACATCCTCCTTTCTGCCCAGGGAAAATCGACTCGGCTCAGGCACTAGTGCCAGGCTTTTCCTGGCTGTAACAGCCACCCAGCCAAGACACCCACGGGAGCCAGGTCTGACCCACGGGAGCCAGGTCTGACCCACGGGAGCCAGGTCTGACCCACGGGAGCCAGGTCTGACCCACGGGAGAGCAGAGGGACCACGCGCCAAAGCCCCAGCTCTGCTGAACGCCCGCAGCCTCTGGCACATGTGGCTCAATGTCTGTTGCTGCATGCGGGTAAAGTGTTTCCCTCCATGCTTTATTTTGATTTTTCTAATGGAAAAATCTTAGGAAAAAATACATTTTATCAGAAATGCCTTCTCTGCTGAAAAGTTAGCTAACAAGCGCCAGGATCCATATGCTAAATATAAAATTTTCAAAAGAACAGAGCATTCAGTAACTATTTTTAAATATGAACTAGTTCAAATATGAGTACCTATACCTGGACAAATCCTAGACCTTATACCTGACACTTACCAGAAGCCAGCCTAGGGCATATCACAATAATCTCTCTTGTTCCCTGCAGCCGTAGGCGCACGCACCCTCTGGCATTCCCTGGGAGGGCTCCCGTTTTCCAGGTCGGGCATTGGCACAAGGAGGCCCACTCCACACTGCTGCACCACGCGGGCATCCCCGGGAGGGTGCCCAGCCTTCATGTCCAGAGCACAGCRTTTTACCTAAACACTTACATTGCACAGGTTTCTGCTGAGCTTCAGGGTTTCATCCCTGTGATATTTTCCTTGTTGTCAATTAAAACCATGCATTTCCTGGAAGCTGTTCAATACAGCAATTTTCTTTCCTCTTTTCTTGAAGGACTTTGTTCAATAAATGCCTCTTCTTGACTACAAGAATTGGTAGAGTATCCTGCACAGCTTTTCTTTACACGCAGCCTGTTAACATTGGGGAGATGTGCCAGTCTGTTGCATAAATCCCGAGCAAAATTAGAAATGACACAAGCCAGAATGAAAGTTTCCTGGTGCAATGTATGCTATTTTCGCTTCCCGTCCAATATTTCATTTTTGTTACGCAAATGACACATTTCATGCACTTCATATTAGATTTTTTTTTTTTTGGTCAGGAACCAATATGGTTGTTTGCCTGTTCCTAGCCCCATGATGGATATTTCAGATTTACATGCATAACACTCTCCCATTTTCATCAAATCAATTATATTAACATAAACTGTCATGTCAGGAAGAAAAGTTCTGCACTGTTTTCCTAATTATGCAAAACTGCTTTCTCAACACTCTGGTTACCTTTGCTAAATCTAAGCTTCCAGCTGTAATTGTTCCTTTGGGTCATRCAGAGAGGCAGCAGCAAGAAGCTGCAGCTCCCTCCTGCTCTGTGCGGTGCCCACACTTGGAGGAGCTCTGAGCACCGAGAGCCTCCAGAGCACAAGCAGAAGACAGGACCATTTTTAGTGTTCTAAATCCAACAAACCTGGAAGAAAACAAATAAATAAGATAAATCTGGAATCTTCAGACTTCTTTTAGAGAGAGGAAGGAAATCTTCACAATTTAACAGTACAAAATGTACAAAAATGTTAAAATACTAAGAATATTTGATGAACCTCTGAAAATGGAAAGCATATTTTATCTATATAAGCTCAACTACAGTTGACTACCTCCTTTCTCTTTGTCCTACACACAAAACATTTCAAATATGTTCAATATGATTACAACATTTTAATAAGAAGGCGAGCCAGTTTTGTCCATGTGGTTCTCTAATGAATTTGAAATATTATTGATCATACCCCTGGCACATGACAAACAGAGCCGGTGCCTGGCTGGCTGACGGCTTCGGCATTGATATAAATGTATTTTTGCACTGTTGTTGGCTCGCTCTCAGGCTTTGCCATCTGTAGCTGAAAATATTTCATGTGAAGTAGGCTCTTGACTGCGGTTAGATAATAAAGGATTATATTGAAARGGTTTGTCAGCAAATATCTGCTGGGCTGCTCCAAGCAGCCTGTGCAGTGACAGCTTCGGCGGATCCTGCACACACTGGTGGGGATTTCAAGGACCCTGTTGCACACGATATGGCAGAGAAACCTATAATAAGTGACAGGAATAAATACTAATATTTAAAATAGACTTTAAAAAAAGTGTTTGATTGGCTAGTGGAAATAGCCCCCTTGCTATTTCCAGTAATGCCAGTTGCATCCGGCTGCACACCAGAATGGGAAGACTGCTGCAGCTCCCTCCTTAGCATCCCTTGGCAWGACCAAATGCATTTTCATCAAAGCCAAAAGTTTAGGTTTCTGTTCAAACTACCCAAGAGGATGGTGCGGGATTTTTGAAGTGTAAGAAAAAATTGCCAGGAGAGCCCTCAGCTCCTCAGCGTGTTTCATGGAGGGGCAGTTGCTGCAATTTRCAGGAGTTAGATGTGAACCTTGCCATATACTAGAAGGTAAATTAAATGAAAGGGTTATTCTTTTAATTAATACAGAAGGCTAAAAAGTTAGTGTCTCACTGTTGCTTTCTGAGCACCAGCTTTAGGTAAAGGAATTTGCAACTGACCTGTTTGCTATATTGGCCCCATCGAGGCTCACACCAACCTGCCAGCTAAAAACCATCAAATATAGAAGAAGCCTCCCCTGCCTGGGGCGCCTTTCATATATTACTTTAAGCCGTGACACACAACAGCACTTTTGGATGGAAGCTACTGTTTCATCCATCTGGTTCCATAGAAAGCTTAATTGCAGCTCACATTTATCGGTACTAAAAGGCAGCTGTAGCATCCACCAGTCAAGACTAACCCGTAAAAACCTTCCCAAACGGAAATGTCCAAAGCAATAAKGTTTGTTTACCTTCACAACGAACCTCCAAATGCTGAGGGTTCCCACCCCTACAAGGAAACAGGGGCAAAYGGATACCTGAAGCTGCCTTAGAGGTGTTAACTAATGTTGATTCCCTAAGAGCCGTGATGCCTGGGATTTCACAAGACCATTTGGTACRTGGGTTTTGGCACTGGCTGTTCAGGACTTGCTCAGAAAACTCTGKGTGTATTTTTCTAGCTGATATTCTGGTTGAAGAGAGTATAGTTTCAGGGAGGAATTTAAGAAATCCAGGCTGCTAAGAATAAGGTAATTTATCATTTTATATCGTTCATAGGAGCAAAAAGGTCTCATCTCCTTTCTGTGTATAGATAAGGGCTCCTTTTAAACTAATAGAAATTATATAGAAAACGATACAGAATTATACAGAATATACACAAAATATACAGAATTTGGGGACAAAAAAAAAAAAACCACAAACTTTTTTGTGGTTAGGAACATGGCTGTAACTTTTTAGTCTAAGGAATATGATTTGCTGCATCAAAAAATCCCACATTTGTAGATGCTCTTACTGAGTATTCCAAAATCAAAAGCTCAAAGTTCGAGAGAGAGAAAAAAAGTCAGTCAGAATATTCTTTTAGGATGAGTCTCAACACAATAAAGCAGCACATTTTGYAGATTTAAGACGCTGCTTGTAAGCCTGTAACACACCCTTATATAAAGCATATTCTTTAATGGAGAAAGCTACTCTCTGGCAAATATGCAAAACTATATCATTTATTTCAATTTCCTGATTTCATCTCATCTTAAAAACAGTGGAACACACTAAATTTTATTTGTGGAAATTAGAGTAATACCAGTTCTTTCACACCCACGAAATGATGTTCTGGAACATAATCGTGTCCCTGAGGCTGATCCCCCTATATCACTTCCCTTGCTGTTGTAAAAGGCARTGGTGGGTCACAGTATATTTCCTATACATTATAAGGACAGGCCTAACCACCTTTTTTGGTTTTGTTTTCTCAGTTCTGCTTTCTGTAGATGAATATTAAGTTATTATAACAACTGTCAAGATAGGATATTAGGCAGAATTAATAAAATTCATGGTCAGCCTTCTGCCTTGAAAGGAAAAAAAATCTTTTGCCTATTTTACTATCTTTTTCATGCTTTATTTTGTCACATAGGAATTATAAAATTGACTACCAAGAAGATTTATAGACAATTTTAGAAGCAAATTGATAGATCTGGGATAGGAATTTTTCGTAAGGGTTTTCTGTTGATTTAAATTTCCTCTAGTATAATTTCTTTTTTCTTTTTTCTGGTAGAGAACAGCTTTTGTAGTCAATAATATTTTTCCTTTAGAATACGGCAGTCTGTGATTAAAGCAGATGCTTTAAACATTATATTGGGCTGGTTGCCAGGTACATTTGCATAATTCTGCTGACTTTAGTAGGGTTAAACCAATATATACAAAAAATTTGAGCAAAGACTAATGATACTATCTGACCAAGCCTCCCTCCTATGATTTATGTAATTAAAGGTTACTCTTTGGAGAAGGAATTTCCTCCGTGTTTGGCTTGCCAGAGCTCTGAAAATAGAAAGTCAGCAGTTACGTCTTTAGGCTGGAGCTTATTGGGGAGATTATTACATCTTTTCCTGTCCTAAAAGCTTTAAAAACCATGTCCATGTCGCCAGTTTCTCCCTGGCCAGTGTTATCATTGCTGACCATTTCACAAGCAGAACAGGTCACTTTCTCAAAGAGATCTGCTAGGGTTTGTTGGCATGATAGGGCACTGAGCTCACATTCAAACCTAGCTTATGGTTCCACACAGAAGTCATGCAAGAGCAAAGGGAAAGTCCATCTCCAAGCACACAAAGTCCATCTCCAAGGCCAGGCCCAACCAAGCAGATGGGGACTCCGGGATCTCTGCTTTTCCTAGCGAAGAGGACAATTCATTGTACAAATGCTGGAGGAGGTGACAGGCAGAACCTGATCCCGCCACCAGACAGACGAACCATCCAACTCATGTGCCAAGACTTATCATAGATGCTAGCCTGGATATGCTAACACAGTTATGCCATTTTTACAGCCCCATTTCTATCTCACTTTCTTACCTCAAGTTATTCTTTCATACTTCTCCTCTATCATAAACCTTACTACTGTTGCCAAGGGTGCCCCAAACACTGCCTCCCTAAACCGAGAAAAGTTGTAGGCTAGTTTTGCTCTTGTTAGCCTCAGAAGTAAAATCTAAGCTTTATTTCTCCTGTGCTAAGCTGGGAAAGGTGGTTCCAAAAACCACCCCCATCCAAGAAAGGCTCCAAACCAAAACATATTTTCTCCCCGCTTCCTTATGCTTTTCTAATTTATTTTTTTCTTTTCAGGCTGATTCTTACAAAGCCTGTACATGCCAGGAGCTTCAGATATCTTAATCACTGCCCACAAACACAGAGGAGCTGCTGCCAGAGATTTCCTGCAGAAATTTGCATGAAGATGAACACAAGGCCAGGCCCAACCAACCACAGGGAGCTTCAGGCTGTCATGGCACTTAGCAAGAAAGATCCTCTCCTCCTTGCCACCCCAAAACAAGAATTGCTCAATATGCTGCCCCAGCTCGTGAGCACTCCCCACACCCTATGGACAAGCCAAGAGATTCAAACAAGCTTACTTTGAAGACAGATAACCAATAAAAGAGTAACCCTGGATCATGATAAGCACAAGCACCAAGGACCAGCAGGGAGCTCCCTCGAGGAGTCTGGCTGGAGAAGGTGCTTGGTCTCTTATTAATGTCAACGTTTCTTCATCCAGCCTCCAAAAAGCATGAGTTGTGACCCGACTCTGCATGCTTGTTTCCGTTGTTTGACAAATACATACACTATACACCTCTCAGAGTAATAAACTTAGGGGATTTTCCACAAAAACATCTCAAAGGCTCTCTTAATTAAGATGCAGATGAGGCAGAGTCTATCATATTCCTTTAATCTCTTCATGTGCCAGCAAAGCAAACCAGCTGCAGGCAACTTTGAGGTCTCCCGGGAAGCCTTGGTGTCACTTTCTGCTTCTCCTGCAGATCTGCAGAGCTCCCCCTTACAAGGCTTACTTGGGAACTTACCCACAGACAGCGGGAAGATCATGGCCTGAGTACTTGAGATTAAACAGAAAGAGATTTTGACCTGTTCCCTCTCAACATACAGCTCGTGCAGGACCCTCTTCTCTATTAGACACAACTTGACTGAGAAGCATCTCTGTATGTGTTCTTATGGTTCTGCCTCCAGGACTTGTCTATGCTATAGATTTTTGATAGTGAAATGAATTATGCCACTTCCAACGCCGTGCAATGACACCACAGCAGCACATTATAGCTGAATCACGGACTTCATCTTTTTCTCACTCCCAGCATTTGCTCCATCACCATCTTCATGAGGACACACTTTGAAGAAACACAGGATGGTTGAGGTTGGAAAGAACCTCTAGAGMTCATCTAGTCCAATCCCCCTGCTTCGGCAGAGGTCACCTAGACCCAATGTGGCACAGGGTGACATCCAGGTGGGTTTGGAAGATCTCCAGAGAAAGAAACTCCTCAAGCTCTTCAAGCAGCCTGTTCCAGAGCTCTGTCATCCTTATAGTAAAGAAGTTCTTCCTCATATTCCCACATTTTCCTCACCAGGAGTTGCACTGAGTGTGACATGTGCCTCCTCAGACCACCACATTCCTTACTTTTACAGTGGCAGGGCAAAAACAGTCCCTTGCTGGACTGCTGACAGAAGCGAGAGGGAGCCAGGCGGGAGAACCTCCTCCACTGCTGTGTCCGCACCCCCCGCATCCCTGCGGTGCAGTGCAGGGACACAGTGCAGGCGAGTCTCTTCCTTACGTGGCCTGAGTTTCCAATCCCTGCAAGGTAAAAACCCCAACTGTTTTTATAGCCTCTCACTCCAGTTTAACAGAAGAGCTCCTTTGCGCTAGTAATCGACTTGTCAGCTTGCAAAAAGACCTCCCGGATTAATATTCCCTATCTGATTAACGGTGCAACGCGGCGTGGCACTCGGCCCTGGCCGAGGCTGCGGGTGCACCTCTGCAGCCCGCGACGCGCTCCGCCAGCGCTGGCTGCTCCGCAGGAAAACACRGCTAGGAGGCGGGATGGAATTTCCTTCCTTTCCAACTCCTCATTCTCTTGGCTTAAGCTACAGCCGGAGTTGGAGCAAACAGAGCAGCCCATGTAGGTGCATTTGTGAGGATGCGGCGTCCCTGGTAAGGTCCCTATTACCATATAAATCTGTTGTTCTCTCAGAAAGTCATTTAATTGTAAATCTCATTACTTAACTTTCAATAAGTGGCATGTTATTCCCAGTGCTTTAACCGAGGTAATGTCAAACAGAAATATGATAATAAATTATTCTTGCTTTCTGTTGCTGGTGGYGGTGATTTTAGGGTGATTTTAATTAATAAGAGACATTAATACCTCATTTGTAACTGTTCACAGTTTATATTTTGTAACGGGGAAGTCTCTGCYGCAAACAAGACTTGAAAGCTTCACCAGGCAAAGTCAAGGATATGTTGCTCAACCTTGCAGTACCCTGCCACCCTCGTTACCCATGCAGAAAGCTCGCTCCTCTTGCCAGCAGCTCCCAGCCTAAGAACTATTAATATTCATTAGAACTGCCACASTTGTCTACTGAAATTAATCAGGACGTCATAATTAGCCAGAGCTTTGCACATTTTAACACACATTTCAGTAATTCACAGAGAGTGACCTGAAGAACTGGAAGCCAAAACAGAGGACRATCCCAAAGGCTAGATTTCAAGCAYAACATTTAGGCAAGTAAAGGCACACARGGCCCAGGTAAAAGATGYGACTTCCTAAGGGCACCCCCTCGCTCAGGCTGCAAGCCCTGCCTGAAGATCATCCCTTTTGGAGCTTCAGTGCATTTACTTCACTTGAGTCCTACTGGAGAACGAAACTTCTCCGATGGGAATTGCAGCAGCCTTTGCCAGGTATTTGCAGTCACACCTTTCTGCAGTTTCTCCATCATCTGCTCCCAGACTTTTGCTCTTGCTCAGGTGCTTGAAGTGCAGGAAATTAACATGCAATTTGCCTTTAAACTCATTTTGGAATCAGCAACAGCTATGTTAAAATACAGYAGGTTTGCAAGGGAATTTTCTTTGGCAAAGAAAAAGTCCCCAAAGGAAACAAAGAACTGAATGAGAATTAGTGACTAAAATAAGACATGTTATGTGTTTAATAAACAAAATGCAAAGGCAGAGAAGCTGAGCTGGCGTGTCTAGCACTGGGAGGTTCATACTCAAGACGACGTCCTCACCACCCTCTCCATCCCCTCCCTACATCCATTCACCAGCTTTACAAAGTACTCAGGGAAATGAAGATTGYGTAATTACCTGGATGCAAGATTTACTGATAGGCATAGACATAAAACAAGTTTTGCCTTACCATTTTCCACAGGCCATTAGGAAGAAATAGATTGTATTGATATTGCAACCTCCAAACTCTTGATTCTATTAGAAAGTTCACTGAGCAAAAATTAAGTTATCTCACCAAAGCTGTGATTATTTACACTGTCTGAGGATCTTGCCCTGGGAGATTAAAATTAATATGAGTAGATTCATATAAGAAGTACAAAATCTGTCCAATGGGGAAGTCTGAGCTGCTAACATTTTCATTTCTTCTTTTCTGGAACACTATTTTTTACTTCTTYTTCAAGCAGCGAGAAAACCAATATTCACTGGCCATAACTGAGAGTAAAATCACACACCATTAACTTTATATAACCTTATATGATATCTACTCATCTCTTTGATTAAAAAAGGAATGTCTGTTTTACTTACCTACGGAGTTTTCAAATTTGCATCATCTGGGATTGAATACCTACATCAACACAAAAGTGAAATGAAGAATTAGTCCGTAAATTTGGAAAAAGAATTGGACACTTTTAGTACAAAATTACCACTATATCCTCAACACTAGGGAAAGTTAAAAACCTTATGAAGGATAAGAGTAAGAAATCAGAATGAGGATATGGAGAGGCCTTCGGATTCTCTCACTTTAAATGCTGCAATTTGCCATAGGCTATACTTTGCTCATTTTTAAGCATTTTTAACAAAAAAATAGAGCAAAATATATGCAAACAAGTTAGCTATGCGAGTTAAGTATGCTCAATCCTTGCTAGAGGATGACTGTACAATAATGGCATGTTTTCAGCATCTATGACAACTAAGTTAATTCATTGAATTAACATTTGAATTCAAGTCACTAAAACACTAAACCAAGYGTATTATTCACCATCCAGGTAGAGCTGATACAGATCTCTAAGTCGGGTGTTCCTTAAATCATTTTGCAATTATTTCTCTTGGCAGTTTGATGGAGGCTTTGTTCATATTAAACATTTAGTGACTTCTTTCACTTTTTATTTGATTATGTTATTATTCTACTTAATTGAGAGACTTCTCAAAAAAATTAAAATTTTTTTAAAAAAAAGCCCTCTGGCCCTTTCTGGATTCAGAGCAGCTGTAAGTTTTTGATAAGAAGCCACAAGCCTTGACCAGGCCACCCAAAGCAGTCCATTTCAGMAGACCTGCCCCATCCTGCAGGACCTGCTGTCGTGGATGGGCCACTCACTGCAGGGAGCCTGGCTGCTCCCAGATGCTGCTCCGAGCACATCTGAAAAAGAAGAAGCCTGATAGTGACTACAATAAATTTCCCCAAAACCTAATCTTTCAAGTTTGGTTTGGACTTTTATTTAACGCTGACCTAATGCTTCCAGGACAGACCTGTTTTTTTTTTTTTTCCCCCCCCCAAGCATTTGATCAGTGTGGGTGTGTGCACAGGGCAGCAAGATGGGATCCCCATCCCTATAGACACAACCAAAGAGTCAAGTTCTGGTCTTCCAATTGCTCCCTTTAGAGCACATGGGCACTTTGATGGTTTATTAGAATGAATGAATAAATAAATAAATGAATGGGTTTCCCCAATTCCAACCATACCGGGCAGGTAAAATACTGTTCTTCCTCCTCCATGACTCAACCTCTGCTGCAGCCTCAGGTTTGCGATGCTGGAGCCTCACAAGGTTTTGCCTCTCTCCTCAGAAGAGCACGAGCAGATAAGATGCCCTCAGAAGCAACCAGGATGAGGCTCATGCAGCCACAAGCCCGGGCTCCTCCCGGGAGTCCTTCAGGTGCCACGTGCCCTCCACCAGCTCCACGCACCATATCCAGCTCCAACYGGTGACCGGATTCCCATGTTAGCCCAGTTCTGATCTAAAAATAAGAAGCTAAGGAAAAGAAAATGGAACAGTGGAGGGAAAAAAAAAATCCAAGTGCAAACGTTTCAGCTGACAAAGGATTTGGTTCAAAATTAAACCATCYTATTAATGCAAAATGGTGTATTTTATACTTAAGGAACCCCAAATCCACCTTGTTCTGCTCCATTTTTAATGCATTGTTAACCAAAATAGGTCAAAATTAAATGTCAATCTCAGTTCCTTGAGAGAGGAAATATTGCACCAGTCACGGGTGGCCTGAAGAGTCATTAACCTCTGCATAAGCAACTAGTTTCACTTCCAGACCACAGACTGGCCTGTGGGTGGATGTRAAGGTGCTACTAAAAGCCAGAGCACAAACTCGCAGCAGTGGCCAGGACTCGAGCAGCACGGGGGAAACTCCAGGGTAAAACGGCTCAGGAACGGAAGGAGTGTGACCCTGGGAAAGGAAACCAGCTGAGTAAACCAGCTGGCAAAAGCTTCAGCATGGAGCACAGATCAGGTCCCTGTGATGGTTTTAATTTAACATTCATCCTCAAGGTTCCTATGGCAAACAGGAAGCCTTCCCTTCCATACGGGACCAGAATGCAGCAACTTTTTCACGAGCCCCAAGGATAATACGGAATCTGATCACGCATAGTGCAGGTGTGCAGAAAATCCAAGGGATTTTTCTTGCAAAACTTCCCTGGCTGGTTTAACAACCAGCAGGTGCCCCAGGTTTGGTTGCCACCTCCCTGGGGCTGCTTGCTTTACCTGCTGCAGCACCAAGGGCTCCAGCCTGGGCACAGCCGAAGGAGGAAGAGCAGCTGGAAACACCAGCAGAGGATGGATGCCTGCAAAGGGAAGGAAACTGCACAGACGCTCCATTTTTTGCCCTTTTATAAATAAATGAACCATCAAACCCCTGACAAGTGTGAAAACAGAACAGTTACAACTTGGTCAACATCACAAACCTAGTTAATAGGATCTGAGCTAAAGCGCTGTCAGCCGACATAACGATTTGTTGTGCGATGGCTAAATGCCTAGCAACAACCTCGAGCCTCCAAAGCATGAACTGAAGGGGAAGAAAAGCTGGAGGAGTCAGATACCCTGCTAGAAAATTCAGGATCAGAGGAGAAGTTAAATGTGCAGCTCGCTTCACAGCATGCCCTGCGTGTAGCTGCAGCTGAGAGGGCTCTGTAACTCAACCCCAGGCAGAGCCTCTGGACAGTAAACGGCGAAGGGAGATGGGAATTCAGCAGGGACGGCTGGTTTTCCATTTGCAGGAAGGTATGTATTTTTAAATACTTGCAGCCAGATGCAGCGAAGTCAGTGCTGGTGGACTCTGAGGTGAGCGCACATTTCGCGGACACAGGGGCAGGCAGAGCCATTCAGGTAAAGGGCAAGGGCTCTTGGTGGATAAAACGCACACCGGAGATCACAAAAATGGGAGATGAAAAGGGCTACAAGCACCCTGGTTTAAGGGCAGCTCTGCCAGCAATGGATGTCACAGATACGCTGCTGAACAACAGGCTTGCGAGACACAGAGCGGGATCTTCTATTTAAAACTGACTCAAATCTAGAGTCAGTCTGGAGTAAAGGCAAAGTCATTCCAGCACACAAGGATCCTCGGGGCTCACTCCACCAAGGACCACTCCACCACTGAGGCCAGAGAAGGGTCTTCCTCTCAGGCCTTGCTCGGTATGAGATCCGGCAGTCGTTTGCTACTATTAGGAATATTTAAAATCTGGACTATGCTTTTATTTCCAAGACACCAGAAAAGGTTATTCAGTCATTTGAGATCTCTGTCCCCTTCCATCAGGGCACACTAAATCTTTGTGGAACACTAATATGCTCTTAAATGCGACGTTAATTAAGTGAAGAATAACCATGACTTTCTTTTATGTAGAGAACTTTAAAACACTCAGCCATATGTTTATTCTTTGCTCTCTGCTATAACTCACCAGTAAAAACTCCTGCATAATTTACAAGTATTAATAAAAATACATAAATGTTTTCATAATTGTTTCAAAGTTAGAACACAATCAAACGTACAGCACAATCCACTCAGAGCAGGGAGAAACATCTCCACGGCAGTTTCTCATTAAATGGTATTTGGGTTTGTTCTAGATCTTGCAGGACATTGTGGACTTTCCCATGCTAACATGGTAAATGTCCTTCTTGAGAAAGGAGGCTTAATTTTTTCTTGTTTTTCTAAAGTACAAAGACACAAMATTTACCTTTTGAAATATATTTTAGAGCTGAATTTCCTCTTCCAAGAAYGTTTCCTTTCCAGTTCATACAAATTCTGCAGTTTGAGTCAAGCTCTTCAGTTGAAACAAGGCAGAAAGGGGACTCCTCGCTTCACACCCATCCTGGCCCAGATAAGCACATGGAGCTGAGCAACCTTCCCTTGTCTAGGAACAGAATRAGCACTGCAATGTAAATTACAATACTAATTTAGGCAAGCTAATAGATTGAAATGCAAATTAAAAGTTTCAAGTATTTAGGGTAAAACAAAAAACAAACAGATGAGTTTCCAGGGATATCAGAATTATTGAGCATTATGGCATTGCTTAGCTACTCCTTCTCTGATGGTGCTTCCACAGAGGATCCCACGTGATGGAGACATCCTTGTTTGCCAGGCAATAGTTTGCAACTTCACCAGAACATCCAATGGCCTCTCAGCAGGAAAAAACATTGCCCTGCCTCTCTTTCTCTCTCTCTCTCTCTTTTTTTTTTTTTTTTTTTTTTTTTTTAAATTAGAGGAAAACCACACTTGGGACCAACACAATTTGTCCCAGCTGCCCTGCTGTGAAACGCAGGGTTTTCACCCACCACAAGGGCTTGCTGGGGGTTCCCACTGCAGAAAAGATTTGCTCAATGCGCACACGCACGGACACAGGCAGTCTGTAGCCGGCTTACTCCACATTTTCATGCCAGAACTCCCAAATAGCCAGTGCTCAGCAGGCGAACGTACAGGCAGAGCACTCGCTGCACAGTGACACTCGCTCCCTTGGTGACAAAAACCCTACAAATGGCAAAAGCCAAAATGTTCTCTCCAGAGGCTGCACAGGAGCAAGGCTGCGTGTGGCACAGGCTACGTGGGGCAGCGTGGGGTGCAGAAAGGGTCCACTGCCACATCCAGAGAAGCTGCACGTGGCAGCCTCACTCACAGCAACAGATCAAATCCCAAATGGAAGAAAACAAGGTGATTAGCTACGAAATGTCTTACCRGGGACAGGAGAGGTGACAGTGCTTATGGCAGGGGTGCTCGGAGCTCCCAGTGATGCCCGTTTGCTTCCTCACCACGGAGAGCAGCGCAATGCTAACCCTGATGCCTTCAGGCTCGTTAGCCAAGCAGGCATCGCACCACTCTGCAGCACAAAGAGCTGCCATTGAAAAGCAAACACAACCCATAAAGAAATACTTTGTCATAATGTTAGTCGCTCGTCTTCATACAGTTTCTCCCATTTTCCTGTAAAAGTGCAGAACTAGAGCTCTCTCGTGGAGCAGGAGAGCTCCCYGCTGGAGGCTCCGCTCTGTCCACGTAATCCAAGTGCCACCTTGTGTTCGCACAGCGCAGGCCAGGAGACTTTCCCCTTCCTTTCTCATCAAAATACCGGCTCCCGCATTCCAGGGAAATGCCTGTGGAATGCCTTGGTCTTTTAAGACTGAATTAACTGCTTATTTGAATGCCAGAAAAGCCATTTAAAAATAAATATAGCTGCATTTCTTATAAATGTGAACAATATACTCAACAAATACCTGGCACCTACCTTGCAAAATCCCTGTCAAGTGCAAGCTACTGTGCTCTGTAGCTGCAGGCTGAGCTTAMAGGGTGGACAGCATATGTCTGCAGCCCCTCTGTGCTTGTGGGGTGACCTCTTCAGCAGCTGGCTGGTGTGTCTACAAGTGATGTTCACATTTTGGAAGGGCTGAGCTGCTTAAACAGTATATTRAAGTGCAACAAGTAAATGTTAACCTTGCACATTTGGCTAAAGAGAAATTCAACTTGTCTATATCCTGTTCCCTCCCATTTAGTGCAGGTTTGGTTGCACTGTTCTTTACCTCCTTCACTCCTCTACCCATTACACGAGGACAGATAACTGGAGTTGTGTGAAATTTTCATTTTGCAGGTGGGAATCTGGGAAGGCAGAGGGAGCTGAGAATCATCTATCTGCAAAAGAGAGAGAAAAAATAAAAGTATGGTTTTACACAACACCAAACTGCTCAGGAACCAGTCAGATTCCCTGAAAAGGCACAGTCAAGATAAATTAAAAACTCTGGAAAAAAAAATCAGAATTCTCTTTCTCTTTGATTTTTATGATAAAATGTACCATTATTTTATGAATGAAATGAAAACCTCTGATCAACAGCACAAAATGCTGCTTGTGATAAAAGTACAATGGAAGGATGGAATTGTGCAGGAACATGCAGCCCGCATGCAGTCTTTCCTTCTCCTCCTCCAGGCGCAGCCTTCCTAAGCCCCCGGGCTAGGCAGGGTAGCGGACAAGCCAAGCTCCTGGCCACCACCAGCAGGTTCACATTTTAGTGCAGGGTCATTTCTCAGAAGCATTTGTCACCCAGTGTCCTACCCCTTGTGCAGCTGCTTGCATTTCTGCTTCTGCTGCTTTACCTTTTCATGCACAAGGACCAGTGGCTGCAGCACAGGGCTTCAACCATGCACAGTGCTGCGTTTCAGCACAAAACATGAGGCTCGAGCCAAAACCTACTGAAATAAATGGAAAAGCTCCCTCTGACTTCAATGGATTTTGAATCAAGTGCATGTCTCAGCAGGCTCCGATACACGGCTCGTCTTTTGTGCCTGCCACAAGCTGCTATTCCCTGTGCGGATCGGGTATTCTCCTCTTGATAATACAAGACCAACAGGGAAAACACCATAGAAAGAGCCATGTCGKGGTGATGCTTTCTTTTGGACAAAGGCACCTCTCCTCTAAAGAAGCAGCACTCGAGTTTCATCCAACTCCTCCTTCGGTTGGCAGCAATATCCCTGTAAAACCAGCACTCTGCCTTGGGAGAGGGTGCGAGACCATGTCAGGAAGAGGAGGCCGGGAACACGCAACGGCCACWAGAGCAGGTAGGACCTACCAGGAGAGAAGCTTCTCCTGCTGCTGCTCCACAGCTCTCAAAGGCAACTTCTGCTCATCCACCCGACCACGCTGTGGAAGCACCTGCGCCTCCACGGACCTGCACAGCACACGGAGAGGACATGACCACCATATGGACACACACAAGCACCAAAGTGAGAAAGAGCAGATTCGGGCCAACTTGTGGCACTGATGCTATTTGGCATTGGGAGATTTTTAACAATTTGAGAAAATAAAGGAAATTTGGACTGAATATGACAGAAACATGCCAGACTGACAACAATAATATGAAATAGGCTGGAAGAACAACAGTGATCCTGCTGCTTGGGGATGGATGGAGTGGAACCGTGTACAAGACGTAGCTCTTGCATGGACACAGGAATGGGTGAAATTAAATRGAGTTTCCATGTGTTGGTCACAGGCACTGCATTGAGTAAAGAACTGGTTGCTATCTCTATTCCAAAGCCRCTGTATGGATGCTTGGGCTGGGGGGCTTTTTATCTTTGCCTGTTCATGTCCTGACAGTTTTAAATCTCACCTGTGTTAAATCTGCTAGGGCCTCCTATCCTGTACCTCATCTGCCCACCTGGGTGAAGCTCAGCTGTATTCAGGGAAATAATCTCTCAGTGTACCGTATATTAACATTGGGGTGGATAAGATTAGTATTATTTCAGAGTAGAATATAACATTCAGCTATAAATATATACTCTACTGAGTTTTCTTTGTTCATAACTCATAACAGGAATGCTATGGTYCTGAAAAATCACATTTTAGGGCTAGTTGTGATAGATCTGTAACATTTAATGATGAGAAAGAAATGTAAATAAGTCAAAGCTTGGACTAACATTTTTGAAAATACATGCAAGTAGCACGGGCAAATTCATTTCTGTTTCTCCCATACTCACTCCTGTCATTTCGCATATATGCAGCAGAATACCTCCCTGATTTTATAGACCATAACTGATAGGCATTATAAACTACATTGTCCTGTTTTCTTATTAGTAAAATCAGAATATTCTGGWAAACTCCCACTTTCACAAAAATTCCCATTGACATTTCCTTATCCAGACAGGGGACCTGCCCTTGCAGTGACAGCTTCCCCCARATCAGCCCTGCAGACCTGGGCAGCAGCCTTTCAGCCAGCAGAGCAAAGATAACGCAGAGATCTGTTCCATTTTCTTTATACACAATCTCAGTAAGGAGAGAATGAAACCGAGGAATGATTTAAAATAGAAGTGAAAGACAAAACTGAAAATTGTTTTATCCATAGGTTTCATTGACTGCACAAATCTCTATATAATAATTGCCGAAACAATGTCAGCTGAAAGACCAAAGAAAACCAAAGGTTTATAGATCATACATACTTTTCCAAGAGAAGAGTATTTGTAGTGGTTGCTGTTAGAACATGTAATCTTTTACCTCTGTAGAAAAGAGTCTTTCTGTGTGTGAACCTACGTACTTTAGAAACTCTTCCATCTTGGGAGGAAAAAACTCACAATGAAAATATCCTTAATCCTTTCAATAGTTCTTCTAAAGTAATTGAAATCTCTCAGGATTTAAGTGGTACTTGTTACTCACAGTACAGGAGCACAAATAAGAACAAGGCTGGTGGCAATTAGTCCCTGGGAGCACGTGCATTCCCAGGGCGTTCGGGTACCGCGGTGGGCGCTTCCATCGGCTGCGTAACTGCTACCTACAATGCAGGTGCCCCTCTCCAGCTGGGAATTAGGAAAATATATTAAAATGCATGAAAACATTGAACTTTGATTAGTGCAGCTGGCCTGCAACATTAGTTTTTATCCACCTCTCTTTTAGTAGCACATCGGGTTCATTGCTGGTTATAATAATCCCATCACTCCTTTGCTGAGAGCAGGTGCCCCAGATATGTTTCTTTCTATTTTCTTCCTAATTCTGCCAAATGAAGCTCTCCGGTCGCTGCCGGTGACTCGGAGTGACAGACTGACAGGTGTTGTCAGCAAGGTGCCTAATGACTGCAAGATTTGTTTGTCTTTTAATGGAATCCAATAAGGCATAAAAGGAAGACAAAGCAGCAGCATGTGCAGCTCGAGGACACCTTTGGCCAGTCATCCTTGCAAAATGTAAAACACTCAAATATTTTGATTAGGCAATAAAAAAGCATTGTCTCTACCGCTGCTTTTTAATACGCTGTCACAGACTCGATTACTGATCGGCGTGCGGAAACGGACGCTAACAAATGCAACTGCTGTAGTTTCTGCAGTGGGTTCTTGAGCAGGAAGCCTCACTGAGGTTAAAGCAGGCTAAAAAAGGGAAAAGAGAAGAAAAAGGAAAAAAAAGGACTTAAAAAGCTGCTTTAGAGCAGTCTGGTGTCTCTTATTTCTCTCATAGCGGCAGCAGGACATCCTTTACCCTGCCACCTTCATCACCCTCCTCTGAGGAGACTCTGGCCTGTCATCACCATCACTCCCTTGGGCAACACGCGTGCATTTGGCCAGGGCAGGAGAGGACACCAGGAGTTAGGGGGTTGCCTCCAACCCCACCGGCACCCCCTTGTAGGGGGCTCTTGCACCGTGTCCATCTCTAATCACGGCCCTCGGCGGGAGGCCGGAGGGAGGTGCACAGAGCTGTGCCTCAGCCGCCAGCTACATGCACTTTAAGGTGTTTATTTTGCATAGAGCAAATGCTAATTAAGAAGGTAATAGAATTCCTCCTCCTATCCTTCAAGCAGCTACTGACACTTGCAAACTCCATTTCACATTCATATGATTTTCACTGGAATACAACGAAAAAAACCAACAAACAATATAACTTATCTACTTTAGAATAATGAAAACTAAATTACAGTTGTTCCTGCATAGCCATAATATTTCTGGGGGTAAGGGAAGAGATAATCTAGCTACCATGCCCTTGCCTCCATTCACTGTAACCTGCAAGAACCCCGCAAAGGGCACAAACGTGCCGTGGTGGCTGGCACACCTCCCGGGAGCCCGGCTGGGCAGGACACAGGCGCCCAGCCTCCCAGCCCAATACATTTCCCTACTTACCCGCAGTCACCATGGTATCATAGAAGAGAGATGATACTGTTACCCGTTGGCTGATAAAGCTGGAAAACAGATGGGGGTTTTGGGTGCAGTCTCTAATGAGATGACCTGGTAAGGCCCTGAATCTACGAGTTCATCTATTTTATTTTCAGCAGTTCTTTGCGAGTTGTTGCCTCTTCTGCAAACCGGAGCAAAGACATCTCAGAGCGTGYATAAAATGGCGACCAAAGCAAGCAGCCTTCACAAGGGCAGGCCCTTGGACCATTCCCCTCAGGAAGGGTTCCCAGACCATCTTAACCTGCCAGAAAGGTCAGGATGAAGCCTGCTCCTGAGCAGCTCTGAACCTGGGACCAACCCAGCTGGGCACCACTGCACCAGGCCAGCTGGCAGTGCCAGGCAGGTCTGTGGAAAATGGCGACACATTCAACAAGAAAATCCTTTCTTAGCTTACCTGAACAACCAGCCTTAGTGTCAGATTTGTACATTGCGCTCATTAAGGCTAGATTTCCACATGAATTAATATCCTCATGGAGGCAAATCCCAACGCATTGTGGGAGCTCAGGAGCAATGCGAGAAGCTCTATTCTTTGATAACAAAATGTCAAACAAGATAAGTACATTTTTCCTATTATCTCTTGCTTGATAATGTCTCTTTTTTTTCCTTTTTTTGAGGAAAAACATTCACTTTTTAGCTCTTAACTACCAGCTGTTCTTCCCATTGAAGCATTAAAAAGCATGGATAGAGTTCAGACATTATATCCAGGCTTGTGAAGGGAATTCGTTTCACAGGAAATCAGTGTATTCCCTGAAGGAGAGAAGGGGTGAAAAGATGAATCCTGCACAAGAGATGCTAAAGAAAATCCTTATTATTCCTTATACATAGCAGACATCGTTCAACAGTTCGCCTGTGTGAAAAGTTAAATGTGACCTTTGTATTTCTGCCAAGGTCAGCAAGTGCTGGTCATGCAAGTTTAAATTGCCCGAGGCCTATTTTACCTTACACAGCAAAATTTATTTTAAAAAAAAAAGTTTTAAAACTTTAGGGAGAAGAGGTGCAACTTGAAATGTTTGGACCAACTCAACATCATTTTCATTTTTCCCTGCTCTAACTTACTTAATAATATGTTTTCTCTTTGGGAGTTGGGAATGCAGGTTTGCACATCTTTGGGGAGCTGCTCCCTAAGGACACGGTCCTGGCACTCTGCTCCAACCACTCTGGTCCTTAATCATCTACATGCTCTTCAGGTCCCTATTTATTCCTCAAAAAAAAAAAAAAAAAAAAAAAAAAAAAAGGAAGGGGGGAAAAAAAGGAAAATAGGAAAATCAAACAATAAAATCAAACAATTCAAACAATTCTAGTGATTAAGCCTGTGTTGAGTATCCTGCAGAGAGAAACAGTGCATGAATAACAGATCGGTTAAAATCTGCCCAGTTTTCTGTGTTTTTTTTACTCTCTGCATAAAAGTGATTTATCAAAGTATAAACAGAAAAACAGGCAATGTAATCATAAAGCTTTTACCATCATAAAATTTGGATGGGACAACTTGCATGGAAAAATAAGAACCTGTAAATACTATTGCTCATTCCTCAAACCTAATCTGAACCAATCTTTTTCTTTTTTTTTTTAATTCAAAAATGTCTGATAAATTGTTCATTTTTATTTCTCATTCACCTTTGTACTTTAAGATTTTGGCTAAGGTCAGAAGAGAATGACTCAAAATATTGGGACACGGGATATTGCCATGGACTGAGACCAGCAGCACTGTCATGTTTTTGTGAGAGAATTAGTTATTTTAAGGCTGCCAGCCAAATTCACAGTCTTTAGAGTCCTGGTTAAGCAACAAAACTTTCAGATACCTACTACTATCTCAAATTCATCTGACTTCAAAATATGCAAAAGTTTATCCAGGGTTATCACTACAAAATTTGATAGTATTTTAATTTGAAAGTCCAGCTACCAAATGCCATGAACCTGTATCTCAAGATATGCAAAGAGGACGCAAAAGAAACACCGAGGGACATTGGTACCACTATCTGGGATCAGCCCTTTAGATAACGATTCTTCCATAACTGGGTTTATCATCATTTCCAGAACACTTCCAAAGTTCTTCCTTCCCTTGACCTTGGCTTTGATTAATTCTTATCTGTGCCTTACAATCACTTCCCTCCTCGCCTATTGCAATTCCATCTTTTATAGTCTTCCTATTCTGAGGGGAGAAGGGGTTTATAACTCGTCCATAAAATTTTCCTCCAGTTGAACCATGTAACAAATTCTCAATCTGAAAGCAGTTTTAAAGAAATATTAAAAGAATTTTGTAGGGGTTTTAAGTTAAAGAAGTTTACTAGCTTACAAGAATTTTTCACTTCTATAACTCAGGAAAGGTATTGATTTTTTTTTTTTTTAATGAAATGGTACAGACTAAGTAAGCTTCTTTTAATAATAAATTAAAGCTTAAGACTTTATATCAAAGATATCAACCCTTAAAAATCTATTTCTAGACTTTTTTTCCTTCAGATAGGGCTTCGTATTTCCACATTACTTTTCCTTTTCACGGAGATGATCAGTATCAAGTAACAGTTGGGAAGAAGGTTTAGCAACATTTATGACAAAGACCAGATCATATTTTTCCCCTTGAGCATTTCCATATGACTCAGAAGGACACGATATTTAGATACAGTCGGACAAATCCTGCTCTGTCATCCTGTGGAGCATTTGCTGATGTGCCTGAGCTGCAGCCCACCTGCTGCCGCACGCCGCCTCTCCCATCAGGCTGCTCCCTACTGATGCTCATGGTCTCCTGGAATCTTTAAGTCCAGGCAGTTCCCAGCCGTAGGGCAAGGAGAAACAGCCTCCGGATACGGAGCCTGCAGGCTGAAAGCTTGAAGCTGCTGCAATGCTTAACGGTGGAAACAAATTTTCATGCTTTTTAAATCACCTTCATAATACTGGATGCCATTCCCTGTGTTTGAACATTTAGCAAAAGAAAATCATTACTCAAGTAAAGCAATAGGCTTCTGATCAGTTGTTTGATGGAGGTATCCTATAAAAGCATTACGATATTATAACAACAAAAGCACAAACTCTACCAAAGTAAATACTATCCAGCATCTGAAAAGATAAAACAGATTTTCCAGAGAACTTACCAGATGTATTGTTTTCTACGTAGAAATTATACACAGAGCAGAAACTGTAGAATGGGAAACCAGTACAGAACAGAAGGGTAAATTAAGTAAAATACCTGTTGACTACAGACACAAACCTTTCTAAATATGCTATTTGGCAATTAGCCTATTTCACAGCCCAGTCTATGTACTTGGTGCTATATAAATACCAATTCACTGGGTTCTCAAGAGAATGGGTTTTCCAAGTGGGTAGAAGCTTTATCAGATTTTTTAGATTATTTTTCTAGTGGCCTGTTGACAGCAATAGAACAGTAAAGCTTGTTAGAGTCAGAATGGGCGAGATGAAATAGTTACCTGCCTCTCTAACCTTTATAACAAACACCCAAAGCAGGACACGAGGCATATTTCATGAAAGGTAAGTGCAGGCAGAGGAGCTGATCTCTGCAGAGCAGAGGACAAGGCCAATTTAGTGCTCCTCTTTCCCACCACCCTTGTGGCCGGGGCACAGGCAGAGGCCTTGGGCATTTCTGGTGGGTGTCTCTGCAGAGCAAGGGGTGCTGAGACCCTGGTGCAGACAATGGGGCACATGTCAGGGGCAGGGTCTTGTTTCCTACAGGCTCTGGCTCTGGGCTGGAGTCAATGCCCATGGCAGGGGGCAACGGGAGCCAGGGCACATGATGGGCAAGGCCACAAAGTCTGCTGCAAAAGAGCATTTCTGGCAACAAAGTACATGGGGATTCAGCTCAAGCCCAGGCGAGGAGCATTACACAGTCCATAAATATATACATACATGGAGCAGAAGCTGACAAAACATCCACTGCAAGTAGCTCTAAGCATCCATGTATGCCAGAACCTAGAAGACAAAACATATCAACTTTTGTGTAGAAGAATTTCTCATTCGTGTTAGAGTTTTGCTATGTATTAAAAGCACTTTACTTTTAAAAGCACTTATGTATTAATGCACTTTTTTTTTCTTTTCAGTAGGAATAAGACATATACATTCCCAGTATAAAAGGATCCCCTTTAAAGTGTACTTTAAAGTACCCAAGCCTGCTAATTAAAGTCTACCAACTGAAGGTCATTTCCTATTTCTTGAAAGGACAATATGTAGAAGAGAAAACATGTTAATGTTTAGGAGTAGAATCTTCTTTCTGTATTCCTTTCTTAATACAAATGAAGAGCATATGTCACAGTTTGAGTGAAAAATCATAATGATTCTAATGGACAACGCTACCCACTTCCTCAACAGAAGCGCAGTACATGAGGCATTTCAGGACCATTAGCATCTTGAGAAACGATGGAGCAGAAGCCAAGAACTGGACTGCATTCAATCACAGACCCACGACAAAGCTTTCCTATTTTTTGTTGTAATTTCCCTTGCACAGGGAATTCCTGCTCTCCATTTCATCCCATTCTCCGATGTAGCTTGTAATGGGCTATTTCACTCAGTCCCTGCTAAGGTTTAGGAAGCAAGTTTCTGTAGCTGAAACAAAAATTCACCTGATGCGTTGAACATAACCAAAATACAACCCAAGAAGCTTACTGAAAAACTGTGCTTTAAAACCATTATATTTAACTAGGCCTTCATAATACTATTAAAAATTTAGGTCAAGAACATCATGTCCAAAGGTTCTCAAGTAATGCAAGGATAAAATTATCTGCTAGTAATTTATGTCCACCAGTGAGTAGCAGCAGGTAGTAGTTAATTGAAAAGTGGCTTATCTCTAATTACTCTTCTATATCCTTCTTAACAGTCACATTAAGAAGAGTATACAAAAAATATACTTAAATACTGTTCAGCCCATAACACCAATGTAAAAAKAATATTTGGAAGTATTGATACCTGAATTTATTTTTCCATGCTTTGCAGAAAATACTACGCAAAGGCCTTTTATTTTTTTTATTTTTGTTTTTTTTAACTCTAGTTATGAATAACTCAGAGTAGCTTCAGTCACTAAAACWACAAAACTATGCTTGGCTTTTAGTGAATTTCTTGAGAGACCAGGGACATTTTGATGCATCAGAAGAAGACGGCCCTTAGCTACAGGAGTGATATCTCCACAGAGTTTCACATTTCATTATTGTGAAGTTCAAGGCTAAGAAATTACTTTTCTCTTGTTGGGAAGAACTATAGCCGTCCGTGAACCATGCTAGCCTCAAGACCAACACTTCATTACAGTCACTTCTTAGTCCACTAAATTCACTTTGCAAGATATACTGGCCACCAGGAGAGCAGCGCGTTCCCTCTCTCCTGGCACAGCCGCAGTGTGAGAGCTGGTTGCAGCCCAGGCTGCTCCTTAATCAGCTCTCTCGTTAGCCAGGCTAATGCAACAAGCTGACGTGGAACTGCATCAATTAGAAGATTCACGAATGGCATCAATTAGAAGATTCACGTTGGTAAACACTTAGAAACAAAGCAAGAATCGGAAATAAAAGCCAAGAAAGAAATAAAAACTTCAGTCTGTTGGGGTGCGTTGCACAACTTTTAATTACCACTTAACATCCCCCAAACCAATGAAAAAACCCACAGGGGATGAGCAACCTGTAAAGCACAGGCTAAGCCAAGAAAATCACCACAGAGGCAGGTCTGGTTTTTATTGCAGCAGTTATGCAATGTTATTAAGAGGCAGCATTGCATCTGACCCCAGCAGCTGCAAGTTGGAAACTGCCTTAACTATCCTGAGCACCTCTCTTCTCCTTTTCAGCTCCTCTTAGCCATAGCCTGCAGCCAGGGCTATCCCACGCAGCTCCCTCYGAAGTCCCCACAGCTCCGGCACGGGAGCAGCTCAGCCCTGCCTGCTGCTTTGATGCCAGCAGCAGAGAATCCCTCGACTGCATTGCCTAATTTTGGAGCAAAAATATTAAAGCGTGAAAGCAGAGATTCCCCTCCAGCACTGAGGGAGAATTCCCAGGACGGCAGAATCCCAAATAAATGTGGTTTTCCTTTTGAGGATCTGCTTGAACGTAACCTTTTCAGGCTAAGGACTCTTACTAGAGCTGAGGAAAACTGCTTATTCACAGGCTGTAAAACAAGTGTAAAAATTTGCAACTGCAAACTTTGACACTTGCTGAGCAAACACCATGAGCAGGTCTCTAATCCTTTGCAGTTTTCAGACTAATATTTGCATCCACCATTCCATTTTATGGTATCTAAATGGTCTTGCACTTTTACTGTATGTATTGATTATATTGGGTACCGCAAAAAAAAAAAAAAAAAAAACCACCAGATTTTTCCATCTATACCTACCCAAGGGGAACAGCAGCATTCCCAAGGCATATCATGATCTGGATTACAAATTCTGTGACCCAAATGGAAATCCAAAGCAGTTCTGGTAGTTTCAAGTGCCATTAGCCTCAGCTAACAAGGGACTAAGCGAGGGCCAGAATAGCAATCCTCTATTGAGATGCTTCCTTAAGGAATAAGGGAACAGCTCCTTTACCTATTAAGTACCAGCAACTACATATATCTAATTAACACATATCCCAAAAGGCTCGAGAGCCTGTGAGATAAACGACTAGAAAGGCACACAAGGAATGAAACACTGCCACTGTTAGACCTGGGCTTCAGCAGGGACTGCAATACCCATGCAGCACAAGGGCACCGCGAGCAAGGCACAACAGCCACCGGCTTCTCTCCGCCTCATTTTCTCCTTTTTCCATATTTCATTTTTTGGAGCTTTATATAGGGGCAGACTGTTCAGTGTTGCCTGTGTGTTTTTACATCAGATTCGACCCGTCTGGACGCTCCCCGAGGCTGTGGGCACACACAGACAGGACAGCACAAGCAAACAGCACTGTGCAACCCCAGAACACCTCTTTCCCCAAGGTATTTATTACTGCTAGATAACGAAAACTAAACAGGAGAAAATCTTTGGATTCAAGAGCTCTTTCATCCTTCCCCCAACATGCTTGCCTGGGTAAGGTACCCTGGCAGACTGGCTTGATTTCAAAGCTGCTGATACAAGGACATTCTGCCCTGTTTTAACCGGCTCCCTGCGGATTCAGACAGAACAGAACTGTTACTGTTATCTGACTTCACAGCGTTTCTGGAAATCTTTTGTTTTGTCAGCAAGAAAACCACAGTCAAAGGCCTAGGAAAGTGGAGATGGAGACAATGACAGATGAGCAGGGGGCCTTTCTTCTGACTTTCCTGCCCTAATCAAAGATTTGTGTTTAGAGTCTCTGAAGAATTGGACAAGGTTTCCTACCGACTTTCTGCAGCCTCGTAGTCCTTGACCAAACCTCGAAGTCCTACATATGGGTGTCCTTCAGGCACGTCCAGAGCAGATGAAACTCAGCCCTGACTTCTGTTTAACTCCAAGAGAGAAAACGCAGCTCAAGTCGTGACCCTCAAAGATGGGTTTCAGGGCCGCTCGCATGAAAAATTGCTGCTCAAGAGCAACAGGCTGCCTGGCCCAGGGACATGCCACTGCTTCCTCCCAAAGACTAGCTTCAAAAGTAATTTAGTTGTGGCTCATAAATACTGCAACCACAAGGGAGACTGAACCTATGAAAAGAACAAAAGTGAAATTAAAAATCACTTTAATAAAGAGAGATTTTTTTTCCAGTTCTGCTCTAATAAAACTCTGTAGCAATGACAAAGAGGCAAAACTCAAACTGGAACAGGCTCATATAATGCTGCTGAGGTAGCAAGAGTATGAAGTAAAACAAGAAACTGATTTTCCAATTGCATTTAATTTGGAGAGTTTAAGCCTTAAATAAAAGTAAATTGTGGAAGTTTATTGGAGCCAGAAGCTATGGGTAGACTCTAACGCTCTATTAGTTTAAAGGCATTCTGTCAAGTCCATTTTTAGTGTTTACATTTTTTTCCTGGTAATTAATGCTCTTGTAACATTCGTTACACTCTCTTAAAAGCTGGAGAACAGTATTTACTTTCTTACCTTCACAGACTTTGAACTTTCCTTCACGTCCTCTACAGGGATTACGAAGGTGTCTCATCTTGGTAATGGCTTGGCTTGTTAAATCGGTGGCCACAGAACCRAGCATGTTCTCTGCGGTCCCTGGGGGGATATCGAAAATTAAGGAGTAGTTTTTGAGCAAGGTGCCTCATTTCAATGAGTTTCCATGCGAAGCAGCTTCACCTGCAGAACGTGCCACGCTGCCAGGAAAGCCACTAACTTATTAACCTGTCTCCTCAAACGTGTCCGAGCATCAATTCGGGAGAGGTGACGGCGGCCGCCAGTTTGCAAGAGCCAGGCAAGAAGTCTTGTAGTTAAATACAAATATTAGTACGTTCTGCAGTTACTAACGTGTTCCAAACGCCATGAGACATTTCTGCCTTTAATGTTGTATTATCATTCTTCTAGTTTTAACATTGCCTAGGGGGAAAAGAGAGGCCTTGTTATAACAGACTGTAACTTGGGAGACAGAGTTTCATTTTCCATTTTGCCATGGACTTTGAACACTCTTCGATATATAATTTAGCCCCTTCATGAGATGATTATTTGTATAGCAGTGATAAGGAGGTTTTCCTACCGGTTTGGGATATTTAATTTCTCACTCTACACTCAAATATACGTAGAATAATTCTGAACATCTTTAGTCGTCCAGTAATCATTTATTATGTATACCGCATTTTTAGAAAACACTCTCAATTAGAGCTGACTTTATACTCTATATAAAAAATTTTTAAGTCATCTAAAAATGTGCCCAAAAGATCTGAGACAAACAACATAGTACTGCGGCAGTCCCAATCACAGCCATTTTACTGCAGGTCTAAACTGCAGCTCTTTCTGTGCAGAAACCAAACAACTGGGGTCCATATGGGCTCTTCGCACTGATCTAAATCTATTCCCACTGAAGATAAGGGGAAAATTCCCAGGGCCTATCCTAAGTACTCTGGAAAGTCAGTTTGTCAGCACTGGCATTTTAAGGAACATTTTCCACGAGGTCATATATGGCCTTAAGCTAAAACTTGGCATGTGAGATTTCTTCACTGATAAATATTTTCCTATCAAAATTCAAACTTATCCTTCCTCCGTTCCACAAAATTGAAGTTGTCGGTTTTGTGCTTTGAGTAAAAAGCAGAGTTTATTAGTTTAAGCGACTTCATGAAAACTAGATGAGCATCTTTCATCACAAACAAAAAATTTAAGTCTTCATGGAAATGACAGGTTCAACTTCTCAGCCACACACAGGATAAGCTCTCCACTCTTTCCATTTCGGATGGTCCTATTCTGACACTCTGCAAGCCTGTTGGGACTCAGAGACCTTTACTGAAATTTGTATTCCACAAAAGATCAACACTTATTTTCAAAACATGAGACCACAAATATACCTGCCAGAACAAATGAAAAGGCTGTAGAAAAGGCACATCCTGTAGATTATCGAATATGCAAGTAAACAAAAGGACCGTGAGTCAGTCTTGACAATGAATTACTTTGTCCTGCATTAGAATTCAGGTATTTTAAGAACTACAAAGATTGCTGAATCATACTATAAGCATGTTATATGACTGGAGAGGAGATTTACCTCTCCTTAGCTATATCTCTATAGTATGAAAAACACAGTGCTGGTTACCAGCATTAAGTATTCGTATGTGACCTTTTTAATGCTATAATTTGCAGAGAGCTTATCAAAGATCATCCTTTATTTTCACCTGCACATGTGAAAATTAAAATCAAATGCCTATCTCCCACCGAAAGACAACGGCACCTGGATGTTCAGCTCCCATTTGTGCCTCTCAATCTCCTGGTTTCCTGCTATGCCTGCACTTGTGGGAGCAGGGGGAGCCTTTGCAAGAACAGCCCTTGCAGGTGTCATTGGACTCATCCATGGACAGTCTTTGCAACGGCTCTACTTGCACACGCAGCTACCCGCGCTCCCGGAGCCCACAGCTCCCCGCTCTTGCTTCAGGAAAACCTGCCAACTCATCAACATCACTTGGCTTGCCAAACTTGCAAGCTCGTTGAAAAGGCTGSCTGATGAAAACATTTTATTTATTGGTTTTGCAAACCCAAGGGGCATCCAACCCAGCCTGAGAAGGGAAGCTACTCTCCTCCTTTTAATCTAGCCCCAAACTACAAGAAATAATAATAATAAATGACATGTTTATGCCTGCATCCAGTACCTTATGCTCTCCAAGTGCGCAGCATTGCCATGTCCCTTCCAGCCCTAACCGTCCTGTGATTCTGTGACACGCTGCCGTGTCGGAGCCCTGACTGAAGGCTCTAGGACAGCAGGGTAAGAGCTGATAGATGGCAGGTTTGAGGAAACAGGCACAAGTTCATTCACCACGTTCCTTTGCAAGAAAGCTTTTGTAAAATACTCCATGGAGAGAGAAGATATTTAAGCAAGCAATGTGGAAAAAAAGAGGGAGGCAGATAGAGTTCAGGCTGCTCCCTGTCTGCAACTACAGGTGCAAAGGGAGGAACGGACAGAACCCAACACATTTCAGCTGTGTCTTCCATCCTGCCAGGAAGCAGGTCAGGAAGTTTAGCTGGTGAAGTGAATATATTGAAATGTCTAAATGTATTAAAGGGAATGTTTTTGCATAACTCCCAAATTTTGCCATTTTCATAGAAAAACTAAATGACTTCCTATTTTCATAGGACAATAAACATTAGGGATTCAAAAGTCAGACAAGTAGCACTGCAGAAAGTGCAAAGAGAGACAAAAGGGAAAAATGGGAAAGAGCTTGACATGTTGAATAAAACCCTGATGCTGCAGTAATCTTGCCTTGCTCACTTCTTTCTGGCAGCACTTCTGCTTTTTACTAAGGGGAATCAGGCAGTCAGGAGGGGGTGAAAATGCTACTGAATTACAGAGCTGGCCTAAAGCATTTTGAGTGTAATTTCACAGAAAGCTTCTGAAAGCTTCTAAGCCCAACACTTGGAGACGTATCATTCATTATTTGCATCGTATAAGAATGCAAACAGTAATATTTGATAACAAGATAATTTTTCACCTCCCCAAGTTGTAAGCTGCTGTAAAAAGTTAAGTCAGGATTGTATTTCTCAATGTGTCAAGCAATGCACTTTCTGGTGGGGCTTAAAGTTCAAACTACTTGCTTTCACTACTCTCTATCCCCCTGTGAAAGGTGATGATAGAGATGACCACGATGACCTTTAATTTCTAGCCCCAAAACAATCTTTGACTGTCAGCTCGCAGGAAGCTGCTGCAGCAAATGAAGAGATCAGCTCCCCCATTAGCAGACACAAAATTAGAGCAGAAACCCACGCAGGGAACATTTTCTGCTGTACTAAGCTATGAGGCAGCAAAGCAATTTACTTTCAAAAAGAAAAAAAAAATTAGAGGGCAAGAACTACAAAAGCTATAGGCCTGATTCACAGAGCAAAGTCAATGAGAAGCACTAAAAGAGCAGAAAATTCAAAGGTCAAATTTCAGCCAACCCCCTAATGGCCTGTTTCCCTGAATCTACTCTTTATAGCCTAGTTTGCATTAACAAAAATAATAGATACCCTCCTCAGCTTCAAGAGACACTCGGCCTTGGCGAGTAAAATTCTGCTGTTTGGGCTTCAGAGAACTCCAGAATCCTGAGGGGCTGTAATTGCCATATTAGTTTGGATAATATATTAATGACAGTAGCAAGCCCAGCCATGCATTAGGTGTGAATATCCTAGTGAAGGAAAAAGAAAAAAAATACGGTTGTTCGACTGGTATCTGAAATGCACCATTTCCTCCATAGTTTGCAAAAACAGTTTTCATTTCGAGTTACACCACCACAAGTATTTGGCTCCCAAAAAGAAACATAATTTAAAGCTGATTCTGCAAGCAGTGCTATTGCTAGAGCACATCTGGAGCGTTTTTAAATGTGCTGAGTGCTGACATAATTAAACGGCCTCTGAAACCGTTGATTCAGTCTCTACAGCTGGGATGCTGGAACACTGTCATGTAGCTTATTCTATCACTCATAAAACAGGATTGTTTGATCTCATCTCAGTTAAGCAGACAAGGAAGAGAAGTAAGAAATGAAAGAACTCTGCTTTTTCCTTGATTTTTAAAGATGAAGGGACAACCTACATCTTTGATGCACCATGTACTTTGTTTTGTCAGATCGATGGTGCAGTAAAACACTGATTTTTTTTTTTTATTATTACTTATTTAAGGGGGAAAAAATAATCAAGAGAAGAAAAAAGAGAAAATGAAGTGAAATTCAAAATATGTAAAATAAAATTTGAGATGTAATGAAAAATAGCCAAGAAGTCTCCTATCAGGACAATGTCTTACTGCAGTTATGGCTAAACCATCATCATCGTCAACATAAAAATGTCTGTTCAACAATACTCTTTTAGAAGTAAAATCCAAGCCAATACCTGAGAACTTCAAAASACTGGAAAAATTCATGCACATTTTATGCATACAGTTCTATGCAGTTGTTATATAGTTATACCTAGTTATAACTCCATAACTCCATAATTATTTCTCATGCAGATATCTCTATATTGTTATGTTAATTACAGGAATATCTGGGGGTAAACTAAGAGTGGGCTCCACTTCTCAAATAGAATAGGAACTAATTCCTGCCCTGAAGAGCTTATCATTGAGACACCCAGTTATAAACTCCTCTATAAACAGGTCCACTATCATCAGCCTACTTCATTAATGCTGGCATGTTAATTAATTCCCCATTCCTCAGAGCACAGTTACACAATCTATTGGCTTTGGGAGCTCGTTTTCCTTCCAACCGCAGCCGCTCGCTCCCAGTTTGGTTTAGTCCAAGGCTTCCAAAGAGGCAGGAGGGAGAGGGACCTCCAYAGTCCCATCCCACATGTCCATCTGAGAGCAGAAATTCCCAACCCGGCTCTCCCTCTGGGTGTGCTGAGAATTCCCAGTGTGCTCCACAGACCAGCACTGAAGGCAAAGACCCAGCAGGCCTTTTACTACTGGAATGTTGCTAGAGAATAGCAGGGACGATTCCCCTGAATCTTTTTTTGCTGTAAACAAAGGATGAACCTCAAGTTTGGGGAAAACGTCGGCTTTGCAAGTCTGCAAAGAATTTTCCAGCTTCATGGGATCATGACTCGTGCTGGTTTCCCCTTGCCCAGAGCTGCTCACCATCAAAAGGAAAGCAGAGAGAAGTTGCTCAAGCAGTTGCCTTTGCCATCCATGAAAATCTTTACTCATACGATTGAATATCATCTTTTTTCCCCATCAACTTACAAATGTTTTGGTGGATTTTACCCACGTGGTTCAGTGGCAACAGATAAACTCGAGGAAGTAGCTGTACCAGCTCTCTGACATGTGCAGCCGGCAAGGGAGGGAGAGGGAATGAGGGCAGGGAGGAGGAGAACAAATAAGGGAAAAATCTGAATCCCCAATTCAATAATAGGTAGAAAATGGCAAGAGAGAAAGGTAAAAAAGAATTTTCAGAAAAGTTGTTGAAAAGGCCAATTTAGCATGCTATACTTGAGAGCAAACACTTTTAAAACTGCATTGATTCAACTTGAAGTACCTCCAATAAATTTGTATTTACTGATAAGGAAAAGCATTGAAACATCTCAGCTCTACAAACACACATGTGCATCTAAAAGGAACCAGCTCAGCACCAAGATTCACGTACTTATTTCTAAGGACATAACAGTTTTTGTACAGAGTCTAATTTATCAATTCCTCAATAGTTTTTGTACAATTAGAGCCTAATCAATTCCTCTTATGAAATCCAAACCYGTAGGAGAATTATTTAAGTTAGAATTGCACCACGTTTTCAAAATTCAAGTCAATCTCACGCTTTGGCAAAAGCCCAGGCACTTTGTGCTAGTGAAGCATTAGCATGAATAAAAGCGACCAATACATTTGAGATGCCCTAATCAAAACTAAGGCCTGATTAAAAAAAAAAAAAAAAAAAAACCACAGACGAAAGGCTAAAAAAAAATCCTAAAACTTTCCATTCTGGCATTTGGCAGAACATGACTCCGTATCTCCGTGCATCTTATAAAACACCCGGTGAAAATGCTACATCACGATGGTTTCTTTGGAAAAGAAGTTGGGAAGCTTCACTGAAACCAGCACTGCTCCCAGGCAGTCATTGTGTGATGAAACCTGTAAATAGAATTTAGGTAGGTTCAAAGCCTCAGTTCCAAAGGAAAAACAAGGAAGAAAATCCTGAGTATAAGAAAAAGGTGAATAGAGCCTTTGGCAACCAGGAGACAGTAAGTCCCATCTACCTGCAAGAACAAGACACGCTCCCAAGCACGGAAATGACTTGAACAGCAATTCTGACGCGCATTCACCTGCTGCTACACTGCTGTACATCAGGCACTGCGGAAACATTTATTTAAAACTAATCTGCAGTTTATTTCTTGGAATTGCAGAAATTTACTAAGCAATTGGCCTGGTACATCTAAAAATGAAAATAAAAAAGCAGATTGCAATTTACTGGTAAAGTTGCAGTAAAATTCAGACAGCGTGTCAGACCGTAGGGGTTGTTAAGAGACTTATGTCTCCAGGGTGTATCAAGCCTGATTGTATATTAAGAAAAGTGACTAGAAAGTTAGGAGAAGGTAAGCAATTTTACAAAAGCAGCTGTTTTGCCATTTCTACAAGTTTCTGTTAAACACAGAAGAGCTGAATCACTAGGTGCTGAACGCTAGTGCTGAATGGGCTGCAAGAATAAGGCAGATTGCAAATATCAAACCATTTGCTTTTTCTGCACCATTGCCGTCTAAGCTGATCGTGAAAAAGAATTAATAATTAAGGGTAATTATCTGACTGAACACTTCTTAATACGCTGAAATCAGGCCTGCGTTGTTTATTAATACCTTCTAGCTCCTCAGCTCGGAAGCAAGCTGTTTTCCCAGGAGGGAGATCTCCGGGAGGGGGCACAGGAGGAAGGAATGGCATATGCTAACCTTATCATTTTGACTTGTTTTGACTGGACGCTTAATCTTACCTCTCATGAATGCCACATCCTTCTTCTCCGTATGCCACRTTCACTTGGCTGTTCCCCAGCTCTGAATGCCAGAGGTTATAGGAATGGAAAAACACTTACTTCCTAATTAAAGAGTCATTTGGCAATACGTGTCGTAATTTCACTGCCTTGCTTCTTTCCTTCTTATACACTGCTAGAATAGCAAGGGCTTTTGCTAAATAAAACCTCAAGAAAAGAATGACAAACCTGTTAAAATAAAACATTGATTTGTGACCTTTAYATGGAAAAAAAGATCCTCTCACTTTCAGGCTTTGTTATTAAAAATATATGCCGTGAAAGGTTAAGGATTTGGAAGTAGACACCTTGAATAGAACTTCTTAGAGAAATACCTTAAAATATGGCACCAAAGATCAAACAATATTGACTGCAGCCTAGGTAAGAGCTTCTCGCAATGTCTTAGCATCCTGGTAAATAGATTTGTCTAAAATATTCTGCTGACTTTTCCAGTCTGGGGCTCCAGCCATCGATTCTGCAGGGTGAAGCAGCTGAACACTCAGAAGAAGAAATCTGGGAGCCTCATTATGTTTCAGTTGTGTGGGTTCAAGACGCACTGACACACACGTTCACACCGACCTACGTGTGGGGGGAACGAACACGCTGACCTCGCAGCTGACCAGCACAGTTTCTCCACCAGAAAAGAAGCATTAACAGGAGCAGCTACTTCCAACTTCTGGAGTGCTTGGATGCAGCTGGGTAGTTAAAATAAGTGTCTGCTTTCAGTACTGACAATATTACCCAAATTCCTCAACGACACTTTAATTTTCAGGTGCTGGATTTTGATGACACAGCTCTCTGCCCCAACCCACAGCAAGATCCAGTGTGAAACATCCTCCCTCCACGTAGCAAACGGAGCCAACCCCTGTGGAGCAGGGAGATGGGCGCTGGCAGCAGCAGATGAGAGGGGAGAGCAAACGCGTCCCACATCCTGGGAAAGATCCTCTGTCACCACTGTAGCATGACCCTGCACACACYGAACACACGGAATCAAACGCATCAGGCTGAAGACTGCGATCCCCTGAGCTACTCATGGCAAACTTGGAGCTGATGCGCGCGGAGAAATAGGTTTTCCACATGGAAGCTCTGCTTTGCAATCCAAAGAGAGCAGGAAAGAATCTCCTGACACCTTCCCTGCCCTGCCAGAGCAGCAGATCCAGATGTGCACGGAAAAGAAGCAGCCCACACCGCGGCTGCCCACGGACCAAAGCTGCTTCTAGCGCAAGGAAGTTTTCAAAAAGCACTTTTGAAAGAGTCTGTCCAGCTGAATATGCGGCTGATTAACTAAGCTTGCTGGCTTTGTAAAATGTTGACTAAACATCACTATATTGACAAATACAACAGCCATCTGCAAAGAGTGATGCTAGGCTAAAATGACACCAGAACCAGGTAGAGATTTATAGGTTTTATAAGACCCAACAATTACACAACCTGAATACTACCTGACTTCAGTATATACAGGTAACGTATCCACGCTGCCTAGGGAACCCTAGTCAGAACCCTCATTTCTGACATTCTCAGACTAATTTCTCAAATTAAAGATTTATGAAGTTCYCCAAGGATTTCAGAAGTAAAATAACAGCCTGGAATGTCATCTGCTTATTTTAGACTGGAGTTCCTGCAAAACATTTWCCAAAATACATCTAGCACTTGTCTGCCATCTTCCACTGTGCTTTTACCAGCTCTTCTTTGCATCTCTGTCCTGCAGGTATATGTAA
Source organism: Nothoprocta perdicaria (assembly GCF_003342845.1). Classification (NCBI taxonomy): domain Eukaryota; kingdom Metazoa; phylum Chordata; class Aves; order Tinamiformes; family Tinamidae; genus Nothoprocta; species Nothoprocta perdicaria. The sequence goes on along the minus strand of NW_020455643.1, from coordinate 2,184,785 downwards.
TCAATYTAAATATAACCTTTATATTGCCAGATTTCTCCATCTGTTAAGGGATTTGTACAGTTCATAGTGAACTGTGTGCTTATTTGAAAGCACCTTTAAATATTTCACAGATAATGAGCACTATTCTATTGCTATCCCCAATCAAAGAACCAGGGGACGTGAACTTCCATTTTCTTTCCTTTTACATATCTCCTGCCTTACATGAAAAATACTTTTAGATAATGGGGAACAAAGCAAGAACTCAGTGAAAAATAAAGCAGCTTCTCTATATTTCTTTGCACATTGCTTCCCTATACAGAGAATTTCCAAAATCACAGCAATAGTTTCAAAGCAAATTGGACTAGTGGGGTCACCAATCCTCTTTAAAAGACACGGTCTCCCAGGAGGGGGGCAGCAGGTTTTATTATGTTCYGTCTGTGGTTAGGAGCTGGGTAAATTGTGTGATAAAAGCAGATGGCACTACTCTTTCTAGATATGGCTGAGAAAAATTGGACTTGCTTAGAATAGTCCCCGGGGCCTTTTCTTGGAGCATTCCTCTACACGGAGAAACAATTATTTTGCTTTTGGTTGCTATTGTCTCCTGCTGAGGGAATACATGTACAGTAATGATGAACTCTGTGAAGGGTGAAATGAATCTTGCTGCTGTTTCAGKATATTCAGTGCTCCAGAATTTTGCCTCTCCCGGAACTGGCAGAACTTTGCTTGCTGTAATCACACAGAGCCTTGAGTTTGCTTAAAAGCAAAGCTTTATGCTGCCCAGCAGATGGAAGGAACTGGGGCAAAAAGCCATTTGGTAGCAAACCTGCATGCTGCAGGACATGCCAACACCTTGCTTTAAACCATCCTGGATGACACTGATAGTTTATTTTTTAACTTTTATTAGTAAATTGCTCTGTTTGATGCCTATCAGTACACTGGGTTTGAGGATGATTGTCACAGAGAGCGTAAGACATCTCTGCCATCCTGTGCAACAACCAAGAGAGGCTGCACTTGCCTCTAAAGTTCTGTCCATTTGTTTGCATGAAGATGAAAACAAGCTCCAAAGCAACAAGAAGATCCCTGAAAACACTCAGCACAGGGCTGAGATTAATTAGCTACTATCGTCTACCCCACAAGCTTCATTAGCTCAGCTCAGCACCACTGTGACTTTGTTCATGCACTTTATGAGCTTAATGCAAAGCAATCTTGTGCCTGTCCACAAGATGCAGAGGCTACTTTTAATAACCTAAGCGCATCCTCTGATGCGGTCCCCCYGAAATCAGAGGCATCCTTTCTGCTGCCTCTGGTGGGAAACAGATCTGCCACAAAGTTCATTTCTCCATCAGAGACAGGGGTACACAGCTGTGTTCCTTGGTTGTGTGTGAAATAACAAACGTCCTGGAGTGTAATCAAATGAAACTGGTCCAGAGCAAATAATATTAAATGATGGAAGCCCAACAGTCATAAAGGAGAAGGACAGAGCTGACAGCAGCTGTAATAGCAACAGCAACCACGGCTGTGAGTACGGCACAAGGAGGGCTGACTTTCAACTTCGACTTATCRAAACTTCAACTTAATCAAGTAAGATCAAGAGAGTGGCTGTGGCTGCCTCTCTGTCAGTGGATAAAAGCCAGGAGTATTTCATTTCTTGTCATGTTCTCAGAGGGAAGTTGTATTTCAGCACAACTGACGGGCCCTTGTAAAAAGGGTGGGGAAGAGCCAGGCTGCAAATAGAAGTGGTCCAAAGCCAGGAAACTACGTTCTGCAGTCCCCAAAAGCTGCAGAGGGGGAATGGAGGTCGCTCGTCACCATGTGCTCCCAAAAGGGCACTGGGTACATACTCGGCACTGTTGGTTCTGCAGGGGGTCTCTTCACCCCTTTCCCAAAAGACAGCCACTCAGAGGCCATCGCGTGAAGACTGGAGTTCTGTATGAGTCAAGGTCGAAGGCCATCAGAAGACCTCAGTTCTGCACATCCCTGTTTAAAAGATGCCACCACACAACCCTTTCTCGGGTATATCCCTTTCTCAGTGTAAATTCAAAAGGAACAGCATATGTTTTCCTACAAGTAAGTGATTCTGGCTAGGGAATGAATAATCGCACTTCACTCTGATTGACCTTGAGATCCACTATAAAAGATTTTCGGTTCCTCACAAATTCCACATCCAGGAGAATTCACATCCACTCCCTGAGGGAGACAACAGCAATGGTGATGAGTGACTCTCGGAAATGGGGAGCCCATCTGTCAACCAGAGACCCCTGAGAAGTGAGGATCCCAAAGCTGAGATTGCACCACAGGGCTTCCAAAAGCCTTCCAAGACTTCTGCCTAAAGTGATGGTTTGGCTTCAGAAGGATCAGTGAAGGAGCTGAGGAACAGGGGGAATTATATTAATCATGCCATACGCGGTCCAGGCCTCATACGGAAACATGTGCCTTTGAGATAAAAGTGCAAATTAACCTTAGTCTCAGGGCAAGAGCTCCTGTTGCTTTCCCCAGTAGAGATGATTAAGAGATACACAGAAGAATGTGCATAAGGAAGCTCCCACAGTGCATGATCACCTCGTCTCTGCTGCCATCTCCTCCTTATCCATGCGCTTCATCACTGCAGATAATATGCCAGCAGTGAAATACTACCTACTGTTATCTAACAAATATACATTTGGTGTGCCTACAATTTCATATCAAAAGCTGTAATTTGGTCTTATAAAATGGCTCTCTGAATATACTCTGAGCAAAAATAAATCTTCTCCTCCCAAAAATCTATTTTCATTTCATGACTTCGTAAAGAATATGGCATTCCTTTGGGGCTGGGTAATTTTTCCTCTTTCCCACATTTACAGTAATTTTTTCAAGTCCATGTTAGTCCTCAAAGAGTATGTGGGCATGCTACCAAAAATGCACACCTCAAACATTACCTCACTGTGTCCTTTATCTACAGAATTTATAAAACAATGAAAAATTCTGCTATATAAGTTCCAGAGGTTTTAGAAAGCTGCCATCTGTTCTTTAAACTTAATTTATACCTATACACAATGACTTGCTTATTTCAGTCAAGTCAGTTCCTAAACTTATAAACTTATACTCAAATGACTCATACCCTACAATTTGCATTTGCATATAGTTATATCAAATCTCTACTTTAGCTGTACAAACACGGACACTCCACCAGTTTTCCTTTTTTGTCTGGCTACTTGCCTATAGAGGCTGTTTTTTTTTTCTTCTACAGAAAATCCCAATTGAATCCCAATAAAATTCTCCACATTCCTCTTTATCTGTATTTCATGAAATTAGGCTTCATGGAGAATGAAAAGGAAGCACTGTAAATTATTTATTTAGTACTTTTAATGAGCTTCTAGAAAAAATATCATTGGCACTAACTTATTCCACTCAACTTAGAGGTTATCATATTATTTGCTATTCTACACTGACAATCTCAACACTTTTTTTTCTGAAATATATGCATTAAGAAAATTTCTTTCTGATTAAAGAATGTATGAACCTGGCTGGTCCCTAACACAGACTGCGTTGAAGAACCACAGAGGAGCTTCAGCTAAAAAGGAGCTCTGGACATCATCYAGCCTTGGGTGTCCCTCTACCCCCTTGCTCCATGGAGCTCTACTTAAGTAAAACTAGGTTCTCCAGTCAGTTGGGCCCTTTAGCACAGCCATGGTTCTAAGCAGAGACCAAAGTTAATGCACAGGCCTCCTGCAGATATCCTGTACCTTATTCCACGCATATGATACATTCCCTTACAAAATGGGCACATAGTTATCCTCAAAAAGATAATAATCAATACTGTATTTCTATCTGCTTTAGCAGTAACAAGGACTGAGATACGATCCCGAGGTGCTTGTAGTAAATTTTGTTCTGTGTTATGGATTGGTATGCTATGGATTAGTAGGCTATCAGCTCGCTGTAAATCTTACTGCACTGAAAAAATATATGTATTAATTAGCTTCATAAAATTAAGAAAAAAAACGGTGAAGCTTAGCTGAGAATCTGATTCTCACATGTTTGTCTTGTATTGCTCATCATGCTTCCTTCACAAACACAGAAGCTTCTCTAGGGCACATACACTATCATTCAAGTGCAATTAATTCTGATCAGGTACTCACTGATTTACGTGCTCCTGGGTGTTGATTAGATAGAAGATTAATCTGTTTTGAATTAAATGATCAGATTACATTAGACTATTTCATGCCATTCATCACATTAGAAAATGAAAAGGGTTACCCTAGAAGAAACAGACTCACGCACATACTGAATGTCATGTGCTCTGATATGAAATGTTGCAGGTCCACCTGAGCTACTGCCAGGACAATCTACCATCAAAGCCATTATCCAGTTTTCTTCTCATCTATTGTTCTTTCACCAAAATAGCAGTCATGGAAATTAATGAAGATAAACGGACTTATCAGGCAGAGAGAATTCCCCCAAACCATTAAAAGTATGATGTTGTCACACTTGAAAACAACTTTGTTTTCTCTCCTGTTATCCTTGAAAACTCCTGTTCACCTCAGGACTACTTGTGCTACATGTATTAAGCACAAGGAACAGGGCAGCGCTTTGGCTGGGTGTTCCAAGCTAGGAGCTGTCTCATGGGTGTCAGGGACAATGGGCACCATGTCTCTGCTGATGACTTGGTCAATACCCATTGCCCAAAATGCAAGAGGAAAGTGCAATGCCGTGCGCTGCAGGAACCTGCTTACCAAGGAATAACTCCTCTTGGCTTTCCTGGGAGGTGGGAGGAAGCACTCAGGTCCCTATTAATCCACACAAATGTTTGTCATACTTGCCAAGACGCAGACTCAAAGGAAAACAAGCTCCGACCAAGCTCATAGCCTTCAGTGGCGATCTCGATGATTTAATTAAAAGCGAAAAGTTTCCTTCCATAGCCAGCAGGCAGCTGAAAGTATCGGACAGTTAACGAGAAGAGGAAAACAAGGATATTTTTAAAATCATCTGCATATAGTTTAACAAGTTGTATCAAAAGGAGACCAAATCAAATACTGAAATTCAAACTGGGCTCAAACCAGAAATTTCTTTCCTTCAGTTTAATCTGTGTTGCCTGAGGTCTTTCTGCCATACTGTTTGAGCTATGGCTGGAAACATCAAGTCAAAAAAACTAATGATGTTTTCAACATCCTGTATCAAATAGGAGTATTATTCTTATAAAAAAGAGCACATTCTTCTGGGGCACAGACTCCTTATTTTGGGCTCACACATCTAAAACTTTATGYACTTATCAGTAGCAAACAGAGCCACCTGAAGCTTGTCTGCTTCTTGCACAGAGGTAAACAAAATTAAACCATTACATTCCAGATGCTACATTTTTTTTTTTTTTTTGTCCTACCCTCTACATGAGGGGAAAAAAATGGGCCCACAGCTCTCGTGAAGAATACAGAGGTTACTGGAGCCAAATTGAACCACTGAAACACCTCTCTGTCACTCACACATTTCTTTGTCAAGYAGAGGCCTTTTCTCCTCAGGCAACCAGAGGAGAAAAGAGAGGACATAACTCAAGCCTTGATTAGCTGAAGGAACAAATATGCTGTTTTCTCTCGAGTAGAATGAAGTTGGGTGCCCTTGTGTGACACTGATCTCATAAYACCAGTTCTCTTCCCAAATGCTTGAATGCACAGGAAAAAAAATTGGTTTTAACCCTTTATGATACAATAGGTGCCAGACACTGTTAGGTTTCACCAATGTAATTTCTAAAAGGGCTAAGATGCTTTGGAAAACAGGAGAGAGTCCCCTGGACAGATACTCTCTCCAGATGCCCATTTGTTTTTTAATTTTGTGTGGAGGAATTGTGTACAACTGCCACTAGCCAGGTCAAAGTAGGAATGGGATTACCTCCAAAAACACTGGAAATGGCAATGATCATATTTAAGAGAGAAAAAAGATACTTCAGCCAGGACTGAGCTATGTGTTCTATATTCTGTACAGTCATCATGCACAATACCATACCTTCAGCAGGCCAAGTTGGCTCCAGACACTCTTCTGATCAATGTGGTCCCTATATGTCCTGTACACTTAAATGCTCTTTTCTGCTGCAGATCACAACTTCCAAAAGATCTGTCTCCATAGAGATACCTGAAAGAGATTATTTGCTACTAGCAGGAACTCAAAATGCAAGCAAATAGTTCACGTAAGTCTTGCAGAACGGATAGAGGGCCTAGCCAAAACCAAAGTGAGGTTTAACAACTCCCTTCTTTGGATGACTACTAAGCAGCTCTCATTCTTGTACAGATAACATTTGCTCAGAGACCTTAATGGGAGTGGGAATACCTGGAGAAGTTTAACATGGTTTGGAGCGACAGAGAAGGGTTACTCAGTTACTGCTACTCCAGGAAAAGACTGCTTTGGTTCTCCTGAGCAGCTGCAGGTCCTCCTACCTGGCAAAGGCAAAAGCCTAGGACAGGAAGAGACATAGGTTAGCTCTGCGATGTTAGGGATAAGTGAGAATCTGCAGTGAAAAGGTTAAATTCTTCTTGATAGTGGATGGTGAAGACGGTGGCTGACAGGTAATGGATAAGGATTAATAGTTTAAAAATACAAAACACCCTAAAAGAAACACTGAGAAGCTCTTTTACAGTAACTCAGATATGACAAAACACATATGTTATCTCATCTAGAATATCAGGGGGATCAACAGTTTCTAAAGAAGAGTAAAACCTTCAGTCAGCAGCAAACTGTGCTGCTCTAAAATGGCTAAACACAAGCAGGGAGCGCATCTCGGCCACGGGTGACAGGGGTTCAGCTTTGCCCACCCTTCCCATGCCTGGCTGACTCCAGGTGAGGGCCTTTCCTCCCASTGCACATTAGCTCATGTGCAATGAGGGCTTCTCAGCTGACCTGCTGCTCCTCATTAACCAGAATGAAAGGCCTTACACTTCAAATGATCTCCAAATTATTAGTCACCTCTCTTCCTTGTTCAGGATCAGCTGAGTTCAGTTGTGATGACTCACTCAATATCTYTCTTCAGTCCTTGCAGACGACAAGGTTTTAAAGTTATGCAAGTATTCCGGGAGATATCCGTAGGATTTTTAAATGTGCAGATCAAAATTACATACGAACTGCCACTTAAAGCCCTAAAACAACAAAAAATAGTACTTGCAAACAGGAAAGTTCTGATAATCGAAGAGTCTAAATGGCTTCAGAAAGCTGGCCCACAAGATCTAGATTATATGTCCTACATGAAATCCATACYGGGGTCCAGGCATTACAGGCTACTGTCACTCTTCTAAATAACTTCTTCATAACTTCTAAATATGTAAACTGTCTTCATTTTGACTTGGAAAAAACACCCAAAGTTAGATTTTCTTAAGTGCTCTGTTTCTTGCAATTGTGAAGTGCTGAATAAAGATGACACTTAAGAATTATACTTCTACAGAGGAGTTTCTATCTAGCAGCTATTCTTACACCTGTGTAATATCTCATTTTCTTAGCAGCTGATTAGTATCCATTCTGTTGAACGGGGATACACTCAGTGACACTCCTCTGATAGCAAGAWATACAGAGGAGATAAAAGAAAATAATATATTACTGGCAATGCTCAGAACACTGTTAAAAGCGCGTATTCAGTACCTACCTATCTTTTATGTATACAGATGTCTGCGGTGACAAATAGCCTATTATAGCATGTGATTGACTTAAAATATAAAACAAAAATGCAGACAGAATACCAAATAAGCCCAGAACCATTTATTATTAAGATTTTCTACTATTCCTCCTATCTTACACGTTTCCAGACTATCCATAGGGGAAAGAAAGCTAGGGAAGAAAACAACATAGTCTTAATACAGATCCAGTGAAGAACAGGAGCTACCCTAATTACAAATTTCTCAGGTAATTCAATCCACAAATGATGGGATTTGGATTTGCCACTAACGTGGAGGTGATTAGGATTTCTAGGTTCTTCTCAAGCAGCACCAAGTGGCCTCATCRCTATGGCCTGGTCAGAAGAGAAGGCAAAGAGGAGATGATAACAGAGACGAGTTACACCGGTGCACACCGGGGCACCACACAGGCTAAAAGCTTCATTCAAAAGTTGGGAGCTTATTTTCTGCCCTCCTATGTTCAAGGACACTAATATACATGCATAACACCTTCAATAATGAGCGATGTGAGCAAAAATGCTCATAGCTGTTAGGGAAAAACCTCTGAGCTCYATCTTCGATGTCTATGTGCTTTTCAATGGAGCCAGCTCTGTCCTCAGTGTCACAATTTCATGAGAGTTTGCTGACTAGGAACCTGCAAGTTCGGCATCTGAATTCACCGAGAGGGCAATCTCAGACACTGTGGGGCTATGGTTATGGTTTGACCTGGAATCAGAGTGTGGGTCTCTTGAACTGTTTTACAGCAAATTCTCAGCAGTTACTTCCCAAAATGTTATAGCTCTATATGCTATAGAACTGTAAAGGAGCAAACAGAAAGAGTCTTGTTAGAGCTGTGCTCTCCACTTACTGGTGAATTATCTGCAGTTTGGTGGCAATACTCACTGGAGAGAGTTATACAAAAAGTACACGGCTTTAAGGACATTATTTTCAAAATACCTGTGTTCATTAGTTCCTGAAGCTCTCAGTAAAAGTTAACCGGAGTTACTTTTGACCGAGTATTTTCAGTCTCCCCACCCTAATTCTTCATGGACTTAAGACAACCATAAACTCTCCTCCTTCGACAGATGATTTTATAATTACCCATGTGAGATTTTTTGCATCTTTTGGGGGGAACATTAGCTACCCACACTGCCAGAGATGAGATACAGGTCACATATTACTGATCTTATCCAAGATCACAGTGCCCCTGCAATCCAGCAGGTAATAATTCTTTTCATCTGTTTTATTCATTTCACCTAATCAATCAATTCAAGAAAGCTCCCTGAATTTTTTGTATCTATCATTCAGATGGGCAGGCAAAACATATTWAGCTCCCTTAATATTTTTTCACATGTCAAGTTATCAATCTCCCTAGTCTGTTCATCATTTTTCTTGCTCTTCTGTGAATACCTGCTGCCTCTCCCAACTCCTTGCAGCTCTAAAGTGCTCAGATGAGAACACAGCATTTCAGCTGCACTCTTTCAAGACAGAAAAAGAAATTCCAGGCATTCCAAATTGTAATGATTTCGCCCGTGAAATCAGCCAAGTCCTGATGCAAGGAAACAGGATAGGCTCAATCAGAATTACCAGAGATAGGGGACTATCATTAGCCATGTAAAACCACTCAACTTGTGCATTAAAACTGTGCCCCAGTGTTAGGAGGGGAGATAGAGATACTCTTTTGCCATAGAACACAGCAATTCCCCTCAACTTCCCCAATTTTGCTTTCCAAACCTGCTCTGGCAAGATGCAGAGGAGTACAAAATTCACAAATATCTTTGCAAGGTTGCTAGTGACTATTTATCATTTTGATTGCAAGACCTCCTACTTCTAAACTTTTACTGCAGGAGAGGAGGAGGGGAGAGTAGGTTTTAAAACAATTGAAAAAAAATAAAGGTAAACATCTGTGATGATCAAAAYGATAGCAGCAGTCCTATAATTTCTACAGAAACCACTTTAACCATCCTGTGCTTTCCAATTCTTGCAGCATACAATTTTGCCCAAGTCATTTGGCATTGTCTTCTGGAATTTAGACTGTCTCTCAGTGATGCAGGAAGCTCACAGTCTATTAAAAAAACGGATTTGCACGTGTCATTCACCTATGCTGTTCACTGTAACAATGTGGAAAGTTTCCTTTTTCACTCTCTCAGAAAACTTCATTAAATCCTTGCTGGACCTGCCCTGGATATGAAGCAAATCACAAACATYGATTAGGTCCCAGCCTACTGTGACAGCAGCAAGAAACCCCCAGCTACACAAGTGCATCATAACCCCCTGGATTGCCAAGGGCCCATCAGCCCAGGAGAGCCCTGCTCCAAAAGCAGCTCTGAGAGACTAGCTAAGCCTCTGCCTGGGCTCAGAAAGAAGTATTGATGTGAGGCTTAAACCATCTTGCAGTTGGATTTTTGTTTTCCTGGCACTGAGCTGCAAATCCCTTGCCAATGCCAGTACCTCCTTCCTCATCAGCTGCACACACACCTTTGCCTCCTTTCTGAATCTAGRTTCTCACTAGATTCACCACCAGAACAAACCAGTCTTTTCATGAGGTATGAGATGCAAACCTTTTTGGGTTGAGCTGATGCTTTGAGCAACGAGTTTAGAGGGGAAACTCTGCTTTTCCTCAAGCTAAATAAACCTCAGCACCAAACATTAGCCTAACCTCTTCTGGCACAAGGTGAAGTTCATGAACCACTCCTTTTAACCTTGTGTTCACCCAAAGCTTTAAAAATCATTGCATCCTTTCTACYTAAGTAGTATTCAGAGATACAAAAAGGACCTCTCTCCCATTACCAGCTACCTGAGCCATAATCCTCTGTGATACATCCTTGCATGTGTAAGGTTGTTTCCAGATGTCCATGTCTCTACTTCTTTAACTTAAAATATTTGTCAAACAGGAGCAATTTTCTACTTATAAAGAAGATAATTAGTACAGTAGCCTGTCATTCTGTCACATTGGCTTGAGAAACAATAGAGCAGACTAACAAGTTGTTAATTGGCTGATACTGTCAGCAGCAATTTCATAGTGCTAATGGACCAAGAAAACATTAAAAAGTTGCTTTGATCAGGCTACAGAAAAATTAAGCAAAATGAGCTCATCAGTTTGCAAGTTGAAGAGTATTGTCCTAAAGAAGATAATATTTTCAACGGAGGGTTAATGAATACTGCTTTTGTACATATTGCAGAGGTACTCTAGCAASAGAGAAAAAGCTCCTAATGAATCTGGACATTACTGAAAAACATCAGAAAATTTGTGCATTAGAATACAAATGATGAAGATTAAGGGTACAATACAAGAGAACCTTGTAGGAAYAGCTGCATCTACTAGCAAGATACTCTAAAAACTATCCCAGCGTAAGAGCTTATGACCAAAAGTTGCCAACAAATATCGAAGATGGACTTGAAATATGACCAATGTCTCCTCAATCGCCAAAGATCACTTAGAAAAGAAGGCAAACAGCACATAGCACACCCTTCAGTTACAAACAATTAAGCAAGAAGAGACAAGATAATAAGGGTAATTATTAACATTTGCACTAAGCTAGGATTATAAGAATTAGCAGCATTAATTTTGTTACTGTCAGTTAATGCACCTCTGGATAGATTTTAAATGGACGGGTAGTGGCAAGGTCAGCAATCAGTGTGAAAGTAGCATATTTGCCAAACCAATGAGAAAGAAATAAAACGTTAGGTACAGGACACACATTAGTGAATTGCTCTGAAAAGTACTGTAGCATTCACTTTTTCTCAGGAGAAAAATGAAATCAAGAGAGAGAAGCATTTAGCAGTGTATAAATAGCACTCACAGAGTTGGAAGTATTGGGATACAAAAGTGTACATGAGCTAAAATTCTCTTTTTCATTATCAAGGCCTTGCTATGTCTTCATATCTCCCTAAAAAGCTAAAATAAAAGCTGCCAAATACTTATACTTGAAAACTTGACTCCTGCCACAGCTTGATCAGCTCAGTGAATGAGCTGATCTTTCACTTCAGTTGTTCTCCTTCAAGGCTCCTGACCCTGCAAGGAAAACAAGAAAAGCAAAACCATCTCCATGCAATCCCACTGCAAAAACACAGCACAGATATCGTGAGCTGCCTCCCAGAAACTAATAGACTGCCTCCAGAAAYTAAAAATTGAGCTCTGATTTTTTAGACCTCCTAAATCACTCGGGCATGGATCCTCCATACTGCACAAGAGTACTTTTAATTGCTAAAACATGTCAGGGCACAAAGAGCAAGTGAACACAAAATTCTGCAGTTTGGTGGGGCTGCCCAATCTAAAGAGCAATCCATGCAGTACTAGTTACTGCAGAAACAYAACATTCAAGAGCTTTTAATCTCCTCCTGACTTTTGCAGCGAGTTTTCCCCTGGGAAAGCACCCACAGAGCCCACTGCAAAGGGAAAGCTGAAGGTAGCTGCAATTGCAGCCCAGGGCCCCACGTGTTGGACTCGACCGCGCTCATTTTGCATTTTCGGATGGTCCGCAGCAGATAAGACTCTTTGGGGCCAAACAGAAGAAGAAATTGTGCAGATGCCTGCTATGAACGTGCTGCTCCTTATCAGCTTCCAGTTGAATCCAAGTCACTCTTTCCTTCCCACATCAAAAACCCTGACTTCTCTTATGAGGGGCTGCAGGAAGAAAATAGTATTTATATTTGGAGGGATCCACGTGCTACCATCTGTTCTACAGCTTCTTTCTATTTTACTGAATGAGTTTAAACAATTAATCTATGATCTATTATTGTTACTCATTAGAGTAACTGATTTGTCTAAACTGACGAGCAGAGGAATCCCATCGAACAAATCTCCTCTGGAAGGAAAGCCACCGACTTCTCTACAGTTACCTCTCAATTTAAACTGCTAATTGAAATCAGTCTACTCCCTGCACCAACAAAATGGAGGATAATTATGTTGTTCATTCAACCTTTGTGTTTGGAGATTGCATTGATCTTCATTATATTAGCAAGTCAAGCTATCCATCATTTCTTCTAGCTTTATAAGAAAAAAAATAAGGAATAGCACAGGAGAAAAGAAACAAGGTTCTGCGCCTTAAATACATCAACTTGTTTTCTCCTGCTTGTTTACCATTAACGGTTATACTTCATCGTTGCTTAAGTGCATTAGTGCTTAAACGATCTGATGTTGGCTCACAAAATTGTTATAGACTTAGATGTAGCTCTTTAAGACAAAAATATGGGAACGGCCRAGTTCCCAGAGGATGAACAATCATTTCCTGGAGGGATCAGCTGTCAAGAGGCTGATTCACATCATCGAAATGCAGGCACCTCTTTCTCCATGGTAAGAAGAGGGGGGAAAGAATTTAGACATCCCCCGGTCAGCCCCCAAGGCTCTACAGCCCACCAAGCTGCCTCCCCATCACCCAGCAAGCCTAACAGGGCTTCTTCCAGACATTTCATTAATGAACAGCAAGTATCCAATGGATATGCAGTAGAAGGGTTAATTAAAAAGGCAGCAATTAACACAAAAAGACTGGAAATTARGAAAGATAAAAACAACACCACTTGTAAGCAATAAAAGCAATAAACATCTGTAGCTCTCTTGTTCAGTAAAGCATCCGAGAATCACTCAGATAGGACACCTCTCTTTGATAGATGGTTCTGTGTACCCAAACTCACTACACAAACAACCTGTTCTTAAACAACAGACTTATTGCAGGAAGCATTTGCTGCATGTGTTTAACACAGTATTCTCTTGATCATTAGGCAAGTCACAGCATTCATTACTTTGTTACCCTCCTGGTCTCTCTCAAATTGAATTTGAGGGTCGCAGTCACCCTCAGGGTAAGTTTGGCAGCTGCAGACCCAGAAGGAGGAACCCAGCAAGTGCATGGCAGGGTCCGCACGGGCTCCTCACCAGCCCAGGCTGGCTGCGCTGATAAGTGGGGACTTGTCTCTTGGGCAACTAGGAGATCAGTCCGCTGCTGAACTTCTTTGTAGCCTCACATACCAGACCCAGAAAGTAAAGAATGTGCCCGTGTGCAAATCTGTATAAACTGTGAGTTAAATTAATGAGATTATTTCCCTAGGACTTTATATTTTCTGGRCAAAAGTCCATGGTGAAATTACAGGTATACAGCATGTTATTTAGTTTCTCTCATATGTTGCAACTYTTGACTTGAAGCAGAAATAAAATCTGTAACTTCAGTTTGCACATTGTTTAAAAAAAATAAAAATTAAAAGAGGAACAGTCAAACTGAAAGCATTCTCTCCCAGCGATCATTGATGACACAGAAGTCACGATAAGAGCTATCTAGAGTCTATTGTTGCCATCAATGACATGTATGATATTCACTAATGCTGGTGCATTAATTATGTTCAACTGAACTGCTGCAAGAGATACATGTCAGCTTCTACAGAAGGAAAATATCATCAGCTCAGATAGAAAACACGAGTGACGTATTAGAAAGAACCTTAAAGAAGAGGATCTGAGGAACAAATTGAGCACAAGCTGGGCATGACCCACAGACGTCTGCTCGCTGCATGAAAGCGCAGTATGATCACCACAGGTAGGGCCCGTAGATACATCTGTCACCCTCACCAACAGTGAGGTGTCCTCTAGAGCATCGCAACTAACCTGGGTGCTGCAGGTCAAGGTCCATGTGGATGGGCTGCAGGGACACCAGAGGGGAGCAGCAGCAAGGACCATCGGCTATCTCAAAAACACAGTCGATGAAGAAGGGGAGAAGAAACTGAAGTCACTTATCTGAGGAACAGTACAAATAAGAAGGGAAATAAAATCACTCTTTACCTAAAGCAGGTGTCTTGGGAACTTCCAGGATAAAATGGATACTTTCTGGGTACTCAGAAAGCACTTTCTGAATTAGCTGACCAAAAAAAAAAAAGGTTCTGCTGGGAAACAGTTTCAGACTTGAGATCCCTGTTCCTTGAGTSAAACCTTGCATCTTTGCAGAAAATCGAGGAAGAAATATTCAAGCTTTGATACATTCCCATGCAACTGATCTGGAATCTGCATCTGAGAAAAATGCACAAGCACATTGGCTATTTGCTTTTCCCAGTATTAGAGTTTTGATGCAAAACAAGAATATGTATTAAAATGCACGTTGAAAAAATTTACCTGCAGACATAGGACCTTTTAGAAGCACAGGCTCTAACAAAAGAGCAATTAGTTCAACAGCATATGACTCCTAAAAGAAATGAAATTCTGGCTTTACACATAATTTCATTTCTAATATATTCAATTCTAGTCTTGATGATGTCTAAATAACTAGAAAAGCRTAAAAGAAATATACGGAATAAAACAGGCATGCTATCTTCACATAATAACATTTAATATGCAGACTGCAGTAAATTTAACCTCTTATTAGTTTGAAAGAGAAAAATGAATGTAAGAGTACTGTAAATCAGCATTCATTTACCATAGATTGCAATTACCATCTATATAGCAGTTCAGGAGATCAGTTCTACTGAGAGATGAACTGAGTTTATATCACAATTCCCAGGATATGGAACGAGAATGAAAATTATACTCCTTGTTGAATGACTAACAATACAATTTCAAGACATATTAAGCTTTAAATAACTAAGTCTACAAGAAGCTGAGTTCTTGAAGTCCCATTTGAACTCGTAAGGGTTTAGCAAATTGCACTTGGAGTGTTTCTGCAAGAACATCAGGCGAAGGTCTAAACAATTGAGAACAATTGATGAGTTCAAGCTCAACTTTTCTTCCATTAGTTGTTTATCAATGTCATTTTCCTCATTCAATTAATGTATAATAATGAAGGCTTTTTTTTTCTTCTTTAAGCTAGCTACATTGAATATTCTCAAAAATGTTATTAGGATTTAATCCATCTTTTACAAATCAGCTTTCTTTTTCTCCAGAAGCAGCAAACAATAAATCCTCATTTTACAAGATCCTGACTCCACATTAAGACAACATTCACTGAGCGATGGAAGTAGCCAAACCCACGGCTATACTAATCTGCTCTCTATTTATTAGCTGAGAGACTTTCAAACTTAAGAGTTAATCAAAGCAACATAAACTTTGCTGTTGTTTTCACACATAATTTGTAGAAACTGACTGTGGGTCTAGCMATCAGCTCAGCAGTCACAGAGCACGGGGATAACAGTCTGTAAATACCTCATTCTCAGCAAAGCAGTCTTTTAATCCTTACCTGAAAGCATGCAGAAAAGAGGAAAAAAAGTCTGCCTCTAAGAAGTTCATTCTCACTAATTCAAAGGGAAAATGGAAGGTGCTGTATCACAGCTTGGTTTCCACCAACGTGTTTGACCTTGTAAGTTCCAAATAAAAAATCCTTGTAACTATAACTGTATTGGTAAATAAACTGATTCAGGCTGACACAGTGGTGATGGAAGAAGTGATATACATAGAACATCAAGCTGTCATTTCTATAAAATGATTTTTTTTAAAACTAGTGGCACTTTAGAAAGTGCCTTAAAACACAGCAATCTTTCAGCCAATTTTGTTATGCTACAACATCAAAAACAAAAAGGAATGAAGGCTGTATTCAAGTACTAGAGGACAAAAAAAGGGCATCTTGAAAATCTTCTGCACTATAGTTACAGTCTTATACTTACAGTATAATCTGAGAAACAATGAAATATTTTTTGCACCGTGAAATTTATTACAAGCTTCGTGAATATGTACTAAGTTGAAACACCAACTGTTTAACTTTCAGCATGTGCAGTTTAAATTACATCCAAGCTGTACCCTTTTTAAAACCAAAAACAAAAAGTCTTTGTTAAACCAAAATTTGATCCAAAAGCATTATTAAGTGCTAGTTAAAACTTGAGATATTCTCAAAGCACTACCTTTTATTGCTTTCATGACCAGAGGCATCAGCAAAGAGCAGGAATCCAATAGATTCAATGTGCAAGTGTTCTGAAAAGTGCATATTTCTCAGTACAAATAATGTTACAGCAGCTTCCCACCCATCATTAGCCTCAATGCAGCACAGACCTCCTTGTACCTCTGTTGGGCATGAGGTATATGATTAGATGCCTATTTCATTTTAAAAAGCTGCCATGCATTCTTCTAATCCACATTTGTCATAAGGGATTATAGTACCAAGCCCACAGGTAAATCTCAATGCTATTTGCAAATATTTCATTAGACTCCTAAGAAACATTAGAAAGAAAAGCAAAGTTTTCAGCTCGAGGCCATAATAAATTTCTTTACTAGTGTTTGAAAGCATCAATTCTACTTGCAGTTATAGTAAATTACTGTTAATACAACTAGGATTTATTATCTGTGGGTAGCACTTCAAAACTAATTTTAAAATTTATGCTTATGGCTGTCTTTGAAAATCATCATTTTATAATTAACATGTGAGGCATTAAACAAATCTTAATGCGTTTAAAGCTAGTATTTTATAAAAGAGCAAGAATCACAGAATAGCTGAGGCTGGAATGAACCTCTGGAGATCATCTAGTCCAACCCTGCTCACGCAGGGTCACCTAGAGCACCTTTCCCAGGACTGTCACCAGACACTTTTTCAACATCTCCAAGGAAAAAGGCTCCCCAGCCTCTCTGGGACCTGTTCCAGCGCTCAATCACCTCAGTTTTGCCTCATGTCCAGACAGAGATTCTGGGTGCAATCTGGCCCTTCATGCCCTTCACTGAGGAATCAGTATTGACCCCTCGGGGACACCACTGGCTACAGGCCTCCAACTAGACTAGTCTTTTCTACAGACTTTCCCCCTAGTCTCCAGGGCCTGGGATTCCTAAGGACTCACCTTAGCAACAAAGGCTGCAGCAAACTCAGTAACTCTGCCTGCTCTACATCCTCCCTCAGCAGGATACCCACCTCTTTCAGCAGCAGACCCACATCTTCCCTTGTCTTCCTTTTGCTACTGCTGTATTTAAAGCAGACCCTGATGTTGTCCTTGACATCCATAAATGGACCTTATTGTTTCTCCAACATATACCGAGGTGGCTGAAGTCTCCCATAAAACGCTGGGCCTGTGAACACGAGGCTACTTCCAGTTCTCTGTAAAAGGCCTCATCTCCCTGCTCTTTCTGATCAGGTGGCCTGCAGCAAGCACCCACACCAATGTCCCTTATTAACCTGCCCTTCAATCCTCACCCATAAGCTCTTGACCCACTCACCACCCACCACACTTTCTCATAAAACAGCAGTCAACCATTTAAACCCAAAACTCTAGTAATCACGTTGCATTTTTAACTAAAATACATCAGTAATTATCAGGAATTCTGGACATGAAGGAACAGAGGAGAAGGCAGTAATATGGCTGAGAAGGACAGTTCAAATGCAGCTGTTATGGTATAAAGGAGAGCAGCCACAAGCACCTATGTAATTCCACGGGCTTGGACTACAGTATCAGTTCAGTCAGAGCAACAGAGACAAGGACATAGGGGCAATAACTTTTCTTGAATTGTTCATATGTTACGGGTAGTAGCAATTATGCTTCATTCTAAAGTTAAAAAATAGGTTCCCATGAGCTTAACAGAAATTAGCTACTAATGGGTATTCCCTATATGAAAACAAAAACTTAATGGTAGCAACAGGAACTCTTGCTGTTAGAAAAGAAAACAGAACAGTTGAAGGGTTATTAAATATAACTTTCAGATTGCGTACAACTTTTAATTGACTGAATAAAATTTATGAGGCATCACAAGAAAAAAAATGGAGACAAGAGATATACTTAGTTCTCCCTTCTCTCTCCGCTCACTGATGGCGGTCCAAAGGCTGGGAAAGTCTCGGAGCGATGCAAAGCAGCAGAGCAGCTCGTGTACAAGACAATCAGGAAATGGATTTGGGGCTGATTATCAGCAGGAGCAATTCCCTCCTGGAGGCTGTAACAACTCACATCTACACTTGTGGTTTTCAGCAAAGTCCTGGCCTGCATGATATAAAACAGTAGTTATATAAACTGTAACAGCAATGAGAGCAGAGTATTATTAGCAAGAGCACAGCAAGAGCATATTTTGTGGCAGCCACCTTGTCTATTTGTGTTGTGAGCCTTTTAGATAGTCCTTTCAGAGTCAATATGCCTGCCGCTGCAAAACTCTTGCTGCACTGCATTTCTTTTACAGAGAAATGTCCACCACTACAGTTTTATGTTTACATATAAGATGTAAAAACTTCATGAGTGGAAAATAGATGGAGGTGTTCTGATTACTTCATCTTTTTGCAAGGCAGCCTAATCCTGTGGACAGGTCACTGGCTGCTTGTTTCATCCCCTAGCTGAACAGTAATAATGATGGGCCCAAGAGGAACGGGTCCAACTAGAGACCAATTTAACCAGATAAACTAATTTTTAACTTTCCTATTTTATAGCATCACACAGACATTACAATGAAAATTGAGTGTAGATTTTGCATGAACCATAAGTTAATCAGGAAAAATTAACCAGAGGTTTTCCAGCTTTGGTGTATGAATGGACATTCATATTCTGCAAACATTGTAGAAGTCAGAAACCTTTTCCTCTAGTTTGAGATATTAGTGGTCAAGACATTAGGTTGCAAAGAAATGGTATTGGAATGAGTCTCCAATTCATCCACCTTTTCTCACCAGTAATCAACAACCCAGCAGTGACAAGTTCATAATCATCCTGGAAACATTTATAGTCACTTATCTTTGAATCAATTTCTTTCACATAACTTTAGATGATACTGTCTATGAAAACAGCTATGCTGAACAGCCTGGAAAGAAAAGACTGCACTAGAATATGTTAATTTAACTTTATACTTTACTTGCAAAGTAACCAAATTCTGTTTTAAATTTACCTTATTTTATCTTGAAGAGCAAGTGCTGCTTTGAGCTAAATCTCTTGACGAACAATGCAAGTTCCTTTCACTGGATTCTTAAAACAACTGCTGAGGGAGATGGCAACTCAGGGAGATGCATTCAGCTCAGAAGAATGACACCCATCAGACTTCATGGAATTTATTAAAATTCCCCAAAAAGTAAGAGACAACATCCTCCACTAAATCTTGGAGGATAGCAAGAAAAATAAACAGGAAGAACATTATGAAGCAGAATGACAAAATCTGAGCAACAGATGTTCAGATTCAAACTCCTCAGCTATCCGATGCTTATCAGAAATGTATTAAACCTTCCTGAAGAAAAACATCCCATACATAAAATACTTCTGACTTCATGCTTGACAAATATTCCATTCAGCGGGCTCAAAGAAGCTCAAAACTAATTTTTTGCTTTCAGATAAAATCATCATTTAACCCAGTAGCTCAATTAAAAAAAAAAAAAAAATAAGAAGGTTTTCATTCACAAAGATTGGCCAGAAAAGAAGCAAAGGAAGAAATCATATGCATGATAAAAATGAAGACAACAAATGGTATACCGTTTTTTTTCTTTGCCTACCCAGATGGTGCCTACCAAAGTAGATTTATCAGATCTGCACAGGTCTGGCAGCACTAGCAGGTTTCAGCTAATCAGCAGGTACATGGACACCAAGACAGGTACACGCAGGCTGAAGTGSTGATTTGGAGTCTGAGGCCTGCGACTCTTGAAAGGACTGACAGATCCCAAGAAATGGGAAACAAGGAAATGTAGAAAACCATGGGAGAAAACCATGAGCTCTGAAATCCCGCTCTGCCTCCCATCCTCACGGCTGGGAGAATAAGYCCCTGTGCCATGTGCTGGCAGGCACCAGGGCGATGCTGTTCCTACCGCATGAGAAGATTCAGGAAATAATTCCTCCCGAGGACCATGGGCGTTCATCAGGCCTCCACACCAATGCTCGCAGTGCTACAGCAGCAACACCAGAAGGGGAAAGAAGCCACTGCTGAAATACTTGCAGCAACGGATAGGCCACGTCCATGCCTAAAGGCCACCTCCACAAGGTCCATGCCTAAAGGCCACCTCCACAAGGTCCATGCCTAAAGGCNGTCCATGCCTAAAGGCCACCTCCACAAGGTCCATGCCTAAAGGCCACCTCCACAAGGTCCATGCCTAAAGGCTGGAGAGCAAGCACAAGGCCTCCAATAAGAGCAGGTGCCTGTCAACAGCATGAGAGCGTACAGCATCCGGCTGGTCTGCCAGGGATCCGTATAGCTCAGGGTGAGCAACCTCCTACCTAAGGAAAYAGGCTTCTTAACCCAGCAGTGAGGTTTTGCTCACGTTGATAATTCTTGGTTATGATATGCTGTATTAATTCTTCTTTAAATATGAGATATACATGAGCTGGTTGGCGGAGTTGAACACACCAGTTTGAACGCACAGGATCTCTTCTCAGATCTAAGGTTAAAGGATGCCTATTAACAGCATGATTAATACATTAGGAACATAAAAAGCTATTTTTTATCTTTACTACTAAACAGTTTAATAGTTTAGAGAGTATCCATGCATTCTATGTATACGAATAGGGCCCTCCTATTAGATTTTGAAACTGCAGAAATCCTCTAATCCATCAAGTGAAGGAGTTCAAGACCTCCAGCCTCTGGTATAAAGCAGGATTAAGTGTATCCTAGTGCATTCCCAGCAGCTGCTTATCTCCTCTCTCCCGAGAATTGCCTGTGTGAAGGACGTTACAGGAGAACACTGGAAGATTGTGGGTTTTTCTTAGTGCCGTACAAAAATCTTGGAATTRCCACATATTTACAAAGCGCAGGTTTTAAAGCCTGGCTTTCCATCAGTGTTAGACTTCAAAAGCAGATTCTAAAAAAAACTTCCTGTTTTGATTCTTGTTTCTATTTATTTTTATTAAGTGGCAATTTCTGCTGATTGTGTACTTAAAACTGGCTAAACAATTTTGCTTATATAACATAACAAAAAAATCAGCCAGACAATATTCTGGACAGTAATATTTTAAGAGAAGAAGCAACTAAAAACAACCCTCTAGCACCAATATGCTTATGCCAACTTACTTGTAACTGCAGCTACAAGTTACCCCAGTTACAGCATCTAGCAGTGTAAGAAGCACCGAGGCGAGCAAAGAGACAGGGTAAATATTCTCATATTTCCTTCTGAGTAACCCATCTTGCCTCCTTACATGTATTCCTATTTCTCCCACCCATCATTTCATATTTCTTAATTTAAGATAATCAAAAATACTATTAAAACATAATGAAAAACAAGCTAATGGCAAGCACAGCAAGCGCGTTTCAAAACACACATAATGGGACTCCTCGTAGGAAGATGTAAAAATGTCCAGAGGGGCTTTCTGGCCAGCGTTTCTGCGCCTCTCTATCGCACGCCAGCAAGGAACAAAACCCGTCGCTGCAATTTTTCACACATTCCACGTTCTTCGCAGCTGAARTCTCATCAATTGGCCCACAGCAATCCTGGGTGTTACTGATACGGAACAAGTAAAACACAGAATAGAAGAAAAAAATCACAGAAAACAGCAAGCTACTCCCAGAGACATCCCACACATTTCGCTTGCTCTACACAGCTCCTCGAAGGTGGGTTGGAGCAGAGCATCTAGCAACGTGCAACGCAGCCTGCAAATGCTGTGCTGCTGCACCCAGCAAGGCTGCAAACCTGCACTCACTGCCCACCCCTACCCGGGACATCACAAGTCTCTCTAAYCCCTTCCTTTCCTCAGCAAAGGCCTAGGCTACTGTGGAAAGGTCACAGATGCCATCATTTTTATGCTGAGCATTGACAAACCTAAACAAGCTCCRGGTAAGTGCCACATATTGCTCCTCTGCATGTGTTGGCACTCTGCTAATGAGAAGAGAAAGGCACCTGAAGGAGAAACTCCACTACAACTCCTGCGGAAAGCGAGGGGCTGCTCTGCCCTTCGCCTGTTCCAATGAGGAATCAGGGAGGCTCTTTAGCTTAGTATTGGAAACAGGTCTTTTTTCCCCACAAACTGCCTTCTACCAGCAGAGGATAGTAAGGCCTGGAAAATATTTAGAAATATTCCTCTGAACAGTAAATTAAAAGAATAACTGAGAGGGAATGACAAGGTAGAGCCATAAGCTCAGCAAAGAAATGAAGGTCCTCTAATGAAACTGGAAAGTGTGTATATTGGACTAGAGTTCATGCTGTGTGATTGTCCAAATCAATTACTTTTAAACAACAAATAATCAAGTGTTCTCAAGTGAAAAGCAGTTATATGATTAAAAACGGATTCCCAAACTGCACTATATTGATTCAGCTCCTCTGAGCAGGATGCAGCTTCCAGGGAAACTACGTTTGAACTAGCGCTTGGAGCCTCTGAAAAGCTCTGCCTAATGAGTCATATTTTAATATTTTCAGGTTGCAGCATATTAAAAAAGTCAGAAACCATCTTTAAAATGGCTTGCCTGGAATTTCAAATGACACTTCAGAACAATTTCTTAAATTACGGTTTTAAAATTTGCCGAGGATTATTCTGAATTTATTCAGTAGAAAAAGTTGGGTTCCTTGTCTCTCCCCCTGACGGCACATTGCACCAATACCCCTGCTTAGAAACCATTTTCCTCTCTTCCAAAGCCCTGTATCAGGTTTGAGGTAAGTCATTTACATAAATCCATAATGCATCCACCAAGCCCTTAGCTCTCAAGGGTATTATAATGCTAACAGAGAAATGACAAAGCAGCAGTTTTATCTTCCTAGACCCAACACCTCTATACTTGACATCTATAGCCCCTGAATGATAACTACAGTTGAAGGTTTTCCATTGTAGTAGCTTCACAATCCTTGCTTCTGGGCATTTACTGGCTAAAGCTGTCTGCTAAGGACTGGCAAAATRTTTCACTAATGCAAGATGGTCTAGAAATGTTGAAGTTGGCCCTATTTTATGAATGAATATTTACACTTTTACCTTGTGAGCTGCAGACTGTATCAACAGAACGTCTAGCCGCTAATGCCCTGGCACCTGCAATGTTCTCTGTGTGAATCTAAGAGTACAGTAAATATTATTTTTCTTTATTTGGTTTCATTTGATAAGGAAGATATGAGAAATATTCAGGCAATCGAATTTCAGCTACTGAGCATCAAAAACCGATGCTGCAAATCACCTCCYCGCTATGTCCATTAACTGTAAGAGAAGCTCAGATTCCTCACTTTGCTCTTTTAAAGGGTTCTTCAAAGTTTGCTCCAGTTTTTGACACTTATAGGCAGCTTCGAAAAAAATCTCAGCTTTTTATTGTAAATGACCTTACATGGCACTGTATGTCCTCTGAAAACTTTTAGCAATAATTGATCAATTTTCCAAAGTTGGGAGCAGGAGCAGGGTTAATGTTTTTCTGTGTTACTGAAGTGTATTGTGCACAATACATCTGAAAGCAGTTAATCCAATTGTCTTTCACCCAAAGGTCAAGTATTCCTGAAACAGTGTTTTAGAAAATGTAGTCTAAATGAACAGTGACCTGCATACACAGCAGCCATTCTCATCTGGGCAGATCTGCATCTCCCTTCATGGGAGACCACACCAGATAAAAAGGAGCTCCTGTTGTAGAACGGGGAAAAAGAGCAGGAGCTCAGGCCTTTGGGAATAACTGCCGCAATCCTTATTAAACAAGCCGGTCTCCCCAGATTAAGATATTTTAAGTATCAAAGAGTCTACTGCAGTGGCTTCCTCAGCTACTTGTGCCATGGACTAAGGCTGTTTCCAACACCTGGAGACTGCTCCGCGTGTTTGGTACTAGACCTTACATTGTACAGTGAATAATCTAACACGTTGCTAAGGAAATCGGGGAGATATGGACATCATGCACAACGAGGATATTACTTAACACATTACTTAACACTGGCGCATCCACGAGAACGGATCTGCCTGTCGGAACCACCATACGCACAGCGATATGATCATTATTAGAGATTCTTCATCAAGTAAATGACTAATATTTCTATCATTCCAAATGAAGAGACAGCTCTCGAAAACCTGGAACAAACCTAGTGGACCTCAACTCTTCCAACATGCAGAGAATCTTCCACTAAGACAATATTTTGGTCTGTTTTGGTTTAGATGGCCCTAAGGTGCCTTGGGATGGGTTGCAGTCTTCAAAAGCAGCAGCAGGACAGCATGTTCTACACATGGGAATACATTGTCTTGCACAGCTGGAACAACAAATCTAATTTGCCAACAGCAACTCATATAAACAAAGTTGTCTTGTACCAATGAAACAATGTTACTACAAAATTGCAGTCTCACCCAATTTCAGAATTCCCCAACAGACTTTAGAGGATAATCACAAAAGAAGAGTTCAGTTTTTATAAAGGAACTTCCCTAAAGCTAGAAATTAAGGCATGATGCTAACATGAAGCATTTAAATCAAACTGAAATTAAATATAAGTTAAATCTATGTAAAACTCTACTTTTTATTAGTTGAATATTGGAACATTATCTCTCTAGATACTCTTAAAAGAATAAAGTCAGTGATGCTCTCTGTGAATCATCCACCAAAACACCTTAACTGCAGACCGAGCACATACGGAAGGTAAAAGCAGCCAAATTGTAAAGCTTTATTCACATGCTCCTCTTATATTTAGTTGTGGGGAACAGAGGTAACATTTCATCAAATAAACCATTTTAAGACCTTTTCCTACATATGTTGCAGCACTTCATTCTCTATAATGTGCCCACAAGAACCAAGTTACCAGAACAGCCAATAAAGCAAAGGACAAGTGARGGAGGCAGAAAGGCAGCAAGGCGATGCCTTAGATAGCTGCATTTAGGTAACTCTTAGTTGTATATAAACTCTTATTTAAACTCTTATATAAACTCTTAGCTTTATAAACTCTTAGTTTATAAAGGACCAACGAAAGTAGTATCCAGTCAGTTAAGCACTGGAAAAGCAGAGACAATAAAGGAAGGTCATTTTTAATCGATGATTAAAAGGGAAAGATAAAGATGAAAAGCCACTTCCTCCCCGCAGGAGTCCTGGTCCTTTCAATATTTCAAGAAAATCTTTCTGATCTAGTGGGCTCTGCACTATTTCCATAATAAAAAAAGTTTCAAAACCCTTCAGAGATTTACAAATTCACTTCATTTACAAAAAAAAAGAAAATATTAATAGAAAGCAAAACTCAAGGTTTCCAATCAAAACTGACCTGCAAAAACCCAAGCAGTCGAATACCAGGCATCTCCTGGGAGCCCCAAACATGCCCTTCTGGCTCTGAAAACTGCACTAATTTACCAGTGGTGACTGGCCATGCTGCACTTCCCAGCTCAAATCATATTACCCCTGCCAGAAAAACTACTGAATCAAGTGCTTTTTTTTTTTTTTTTTTTTTTTTTTTTTTAAATAACTGCATCTTGCTGAGAAGCATCCAGGACAAAAAAGCACATGCATATTCCCTTCAGCCTGCACGTGGTGATCCTGTTGGGTGTTGTATAAAGCCTGCACATAGAGGCGCGTGCTCGCGCGCCCTGTGCATGCGCTTCTCCTCTGCAGTTAGCAGCAGGTGCTCTGCTTTCCCCCGCGCGCCCAACAGCGCGGCTTGCCTTGAGATACAGATTTACAGGTAAATAGGAATCGAAGGCAAAGGAGTTGCCAATGGAAAACTAGAATATGATAGCTACTTAAAGAGATTAACTTTCTCATTATTGTGTCACTGCACACTGTAATTCAAACAGCTGGTAGCCTCATTTCTGTAACTACGGAAAATTAAACTGAGAGCGAAAGCTCCTTTCTGTACTGTTGTTTTCATGGCTACAAGACTCTGTTATGAGCCTTTTGTGCCTGTGCTCCTGTACAGGATGCTTGGCATTTAAAGGGCAGGAATAGTTGTTTCTCCTATAAAATGTGCTCTTCTTTAATTTGCTAGAAAAGTTTTCCTGTAAATGGCTGCAGATAATCTGAAGTTACTTGCAACACCACTCAACACCTTATTTCCTCATATATAATGAGGGTCAAATAACGTATGTGGAAAAAAACAAACTTTCTTTGGTGGAATAGAGTTTTCATTCTAAGTTGCTAATTTTTGCAGCAGTGTATTTATCTTCTATGGAAACACACAGAAAACACGGCAATATATGTTACAAAGGGCAACAGTAACTCATTTTAGTGGTCAGTAGAGCCCAAAGGGGCTGATATAAATCTGTGCCACTCCTCACACTTCTGTGCAATTTTGTGTTGCATAAATTTTAGCTCTAGCAATAGTAATACTGGGTTAAAGGTGCTTTCATGTGAACACTTTAAAAAGAAAGTCTTGAAGTATAAAGAAAATCAAAACTTTTTTCCCCTCTATTATAAAATCCTTTTAACCTCATTTGAACAACTCTACTGCTAAATCATCAACTGTGCCTTAAATTGGCCCTTTACTGAGGATCAGGCAGCAACTCTTTCAATGCGGGTACCTAAGGGGCATTTGAAAATCAGTTTGAAGCATCTTTTTCTCACATTCAAGTTAACCATACGGACTGCAGAAGCTCAGCATGTATCATTAACTTGAAAATTAGTTACTTCCCTTTCAAAGCATTGGTAATTCATGTGCCTTCCCATTCCATATGGGATCTGCGAACTTTTCACTGAAGTAACAGCCAGAGGAGGTAATTACTGCAGAAAAGCACAGGAGAACTGAGACCAGGTTATGTAAAAAATCTTAGACTTATCATTTTAAGGAAGATTTTCCTCACCAAGACAGAAGTAGGCTAATACTTTGCCTTAACTGGTAGGCTATAATTAGAATTCTGCCTGGTTGAGATGTGGATCAAACACAGAGGAGCCACAAGAGCAAAACCAAGTCATTGCAAGAGCCACCAARCACAACCAACGAAGAAGCATTGCAAGAGCTAGGGCAGTCTGGTTTGCAGATGCCTAAGCGGAGGCTTGATAGCATCCTACTACTATATTAAAATTAACTTGCATAATTGCAAATAAACTCTTCCTCCCAATCACTAAAGTAAAGACCAGAGGCAACAAGCTGAAACAACAGCCAGAGAGAATCAAGTTGGACACCAAGAAGAGCTTTTGGGCAGAGGGATGGCAGCCTGGCACAGACTGCCCACGGAGGCCCCRCATTCCCCGGGAGCCAAAAGCCTCTTCAGAGCAGGTTACACAAACATCTGCTGGGCACCATTTRGGTGAAGCAGCTGGTGTTGATGAAAGAGGATGAATTCAATAACATCTCAAGGCCTCTTCCAGATCTATTCTGTACAACATGCAAATCAAGGCTGCCTTACTTATCAAATTCTAGTTTTCATTCTCACTAAAGCCACTATACTCCATTTTTGACAATATAAAAAYGGTCTCATGTATAAGCAAATCAGAATAATGTTCATTTTACATCTAGTCTCTACAAAACTAGAGCAACGTGAGGAATTCACAGTATAACTCACATGTAGGATTCTGTTACTTAGGAACTGACAGAGCTTCAGACCAAGGAGGCTTGAGCGCTGTCTTTCACAGACTCTGCAAAGTGAAGGGACTCAGCGCAAGAAGGACAGGGAGGGAGAGGTCACAGCCCACGTGAATCAGACCACCCAGCCACTGGGGATCAGCCTAGGGGAGGCATGTGGGGAAAGAGACCCSACCTGTGTCCTGAAGAATATCATATATGTTTTCAGGGATGCTCTAGGATTCCTCCACAGAGAACACCCCCAAAGGCAGAAATCCTTTTGCCTTGTAGGGAAAGCTGTAGGAAGCCAGGAACTGGCTGTTCGCCTCATTTTAGAAGGGGACTCCCTGCTGCAAGTGCGAGTCCTACCCGTTGTCTCCAATTTTACTTTAAGTTAGCCCAATCTATAGAGCAGTTGTGATTTGCCTTGGTCAACAGTGTGGTGATTTCCATTACAGACCTGAATATCTACCTGGGCTGAGCAGACACCATCTTACACTACAGCAAATAAGAATAATTCATTCATATTCATTTGACTTAAAACTGCAGCTCTGGGATTGCACTGACATGAAAAACTAATATGGATTTTAAATATACCAAATAACTATTTGGTACCTAGACCAAGTTACTTAAAATATTTAGGACTAGTCAATTCATTTGAAATGAATGACATAAGGGCATTTGCTATGGATAAAGGACAAATTTGCAGAAAGCAGCTTTTCTTTTTGGTTCATTCTCTGATTACTTGTGGAAGCCGAACAAATTTCTTGACCCTCTGTGCATGTGTCAACTCTCATTTCTCTTGTATTATCAATATTAGAAGTTCTCTGGAGCAGGCACAGTCTTTTTCTCAGCTCTATCCAGTGTCCAGCCCAATGGATATTTCAGATATGCAGTCCAAATAATAATTATCTTCAACTGAGAAAAACACTGCCTGACATACCTACCCTCGCAGTCACATTTTGTTAGGTCCTAAAAATTGATATTCTTCTCCTCAGTTCTGCTGAAATACATTCAGAAGTAAAAAGCTTCCCAAAGAAAAGGTGAGTGAAATGTTGTTCAGTGCAGTAAGGTAAATGGAGGAGCTGATTGCTTTACTGTTCTTTGATGACACAGAGATCTGTGGAGACAGTTACGTGAAAACTGAATAAGCAAAAAAGAGAAATGTAGAAGAAAATGTGGTCACTAAAACAGCATTAAGCATTACTCACCTGTCTTTTGACTACTTAGTTCGTTAAATTCATGATCCATAAAATGGAGAGCAATAAAATCCATTTTTGTTGCTGTGCTGAATTAAAGTATTACTAATCATGCTTGAGAAAACATTGCTTTTACTTAAACACTGTTGATTTTTTCTTAAATCAGGAAGTTGAGCAATTGCAGGTATTATTTCCCCTTGACAGGTTTCAACTCAGGTCTTTTTTAATGCCCTTGTGTTCTAAAGCCTCCTATGAGCACAAAATATTCAAGCTCGAGCATGAGGAAACAGATCTGAAGTTGCGGCACATTCAAAAAATATGCAAAGATTTAGCCGGAGCCCCGCTCACAAAGGAGGGAAAACTAGTAGCAGAAAAACAGGAGACAGTTCAAGGATGTGAGGGCCAGGGAATGCTGGGATATGGGAAAAGGATTAAGTTCTGAATATATAATACTGCATAATATTATTGATCTTATAAACCTGCTCTCCTGAGGGTAATCCTTCCTCATGAACACAAGACCCTAATGTCACAGTTTCATAGTCTCTAGGTACCAACACGACACCAACACCATCGCTCTCAAGGAGCTATATTTGAGACCTCTGCAGTTCTACCAAAGGATAAAGAACAAGAAGCTCCTTTCTCACCTGCCTACTGGTCATCCCACAGCACGGAGGGAATGCGGCCTTTGCAAAACCTCCATCTTCTCCCCATCTCCAGGGGCAGGACCTAGATGGAAGAGGCCAAAGCCTTGGTTTTCACCCAAAAAGGTGGCCACAGTTGAGGGAATCAATCCCTTGTGTGGATTCTGCACGTTGCCTCATAGCTGGGTGGCTAAAAATGGGTTGTTTCTCCAGAAATCCCAGTTCTCCAGGTTGCTCCTCAACAGCACTAGCACATGTCACCAGCCCAAGAAATGCCAGTGTGAAGATCCTGGTCCCAGGATGTCATTGAGGAGCCCTGCTGTCATTCTCACTGTTGTTCAGCCGTTCAACCTCACTCCCTCTGCAGGGAGGTCCTCTCAGCAGTGAGGGTTTGAGTTTGCTTGTTTGAAATCAAGGTATCTACTGCTATAGTTGTTCATTCTGCCTTCTGCAGGGGAAAGCTAGAAATTTCCAATAGTAAACCTCATGTTTGCCCTTGGGCATGGCTCTAAGGCAGCATAAATTCAGAGTCATTACATCGTGGGCCTACCTGCAAACTCAAACCGACAGAGAGGGAGGCCAACAGAAACTACGTACCTGCATCACCTCATAAACACCGGTGCTCCTCTTGCACCTCTAAGTGAAATTACCTTTGTGAAACTGGTCTGTCATGATCGAAAAAAAAAACTAATTTCAAGAAGCAGTAAGAGACAAAAAAACAATTCTCACTTATAAAGCACAGACTGCTGTGTGATGGGGGTGTTGTACACTGCTTCATTCCAATACAAGCCCACTCTTCTGGGATTCATTTTGTTCCTTAATAAAGGTGCAATTGTTCCCAATAAGCATATATATAATTTCAGGCTTTTGGCCGTAAATATAAAAAACAGATGTCCTGTCGTTACATTAATAAATTGCCCTCATTTCCACATCAACTCAAGTGATTCCCTTAGCAGACTTCTCCCCTTTTGGTGTTCATACCCCTGTGGTGTCTAAATGGAAGGTAACTACTTATCCATGAGTTCAGAAGGACTGATGACTTGCAAATGAGGATGACTTAGGCAATAACAGTGCAGACAGTCAGTACTTGCAAGTGGTTTCAAACTA
This sequence comes from Nothoprocta perdicaria, assembly GCF_003342845.1. NCBI lineage: Eukaryota > Metazoa > Chordata > Aves > Tinamiformes > Tinamidae > Nothoprocta > Nothoprocta perdicaria. The sequence goes on along the minus strand of NW_020455643.1, from coordinate 2,154,066 downwards.
CAGGTGTCTGACAAGTGTTCTTTTGCATTTCCCCCTATAGCTTCAAAGTCAAAACTCACCAGTTTTGTCCTCTAGTAAAATGTAAATGATCACCCCATGCCTAGCAGTGTGATAGACAAGGATGCTCTCAYTTGCAGGCTTGAAAGAATTCCTGAAATAAACATCCGGAAAAAGTAAAAATGAGTCCTCACCCAGTCCTTGAGGCACCTCTCTACAAAAAGAGAACTTCTCTACAAGTGCAGCGCTGCAGTGCACAGGAGCAGCCGGCTGCTGCTGCAGTTGGCTCTCACTGCCGGCCTCGCCGGAGCTCTTTGCTCGCGGGACAGGGATGCAGTTTGCAAACAGTCACTAGGGATGCACTTTGGGATCGGTCTCCACTTCTATTTCCAGATTTGCACCAGCTTTGGACACAACACTCCTTGCTCCTGGCATGCTTGACTATCAAATAAATGCAGTTTTCCTGTTAATAGTATATCCTTCTAGCATTAGTTTGTGGAAGCCTGAAGAAACTTGCACAGAGGAAAATTTGTTCCCTATCCTGTCMGCTGTTTTTAGGCATCCGTATGCAGCTCATGCAATTCTGACACTCTAAAAGCAATAAATATGTCTTTGAGTAGCTATTTCTCATTGCAATTTTAGTGTGAATTTTACAAAAATGCCGTGATCTAACATTGAGCACAATTGTTACAAAAAATGACTGGTTTAGACCACCACTTTCAAAATATTAGTAGTGTTGTCTCTTAAATTATACCTGCATTTAGAAAGTTGAATTCATGAATATAAAAAACTTTGTACAGACCAAGTTATAATTCTCAGTGGAATAGATGATTCCATAAATATTATACTACATAGTCAAATGCTAAAAACAGTCAATTGGCTTTAATGCCTATACAGAACCTTTACTATAAACTACAGCCAAAGCTGTCATATAGGCAAATATATACTTCCAATGAATAGCCTCTGAAAGAATAAGAAATTATTCAGTAATTCCAGAATCCCAGAGAGGGGAAAATGAGCAATAAGTCTCATCTGCTGCCTGCCACCAGCAACTGCATCCATGTCAAAGCAGCAAAGTGTCTTAACATAGCATAGTAACTCACCATTGTTAGTATATCACAACAGCAAGTAAAGCACAACTTAAGTCTATCACATCTCAAACACAAAAGAAATAAAATCAATGAACCTTTAAAAAAACATCGTTGGGACCATTTTTTAAAAGATTTCTAATAATTAAATCCACTGTGCCTACACACAAATGCAGCAATATAGCTTTTAAAACRATTAACTTCAAACAATTTAATTCTGATAATCAGATCAAAAAGTAGATGTGCCTTTTTAGCAGGCAAGCCACCTCCTTGTGGACACTGTTAAGATTCAGTTTTAAATAGTATTTTGATCAAAGGGGTTCAGCCAAACCCTTGCTTCTCCAGAGCCTCTCCAGAGCTGTGTGCAGATTCCCATGTAAATGGTGCTGGGATGTATGGATCTGGATGCATATCACAGTCTGCTTTACTGGTCACCTCTCGAGGAACCTGCTTCAGCCAACAGACTTTTAATACAGGACTTCCTGAGGGCTAACAGGAACGCTACTTTGAAGTATACACTTCAGTGTTTTGCAAAATGACATTTTATTAGAGAAAAGCAGGATGCTTTCCTCTTTCTCTCCCTGAATACTGACAGAAATGCAAAATAAACAAGGAACCCTGTGGTCAGCAGAGCAGCAGCCTGTCTGTTATCAAGTCCTCTCCTGGCAGACGAACCCACCAAGTGGGAAGGTATTTTAATGAAGAAAGTATTTTTATGGTAAATCATGTATTTCAGAGCCCGTACCTCTGATGAAGTGTTTTCCAACATGTTTTGAAAATCAGAGCAGCCTTCTTTTCCCCACACAAACCCTTCAAGAAGATGCATTTTATGTTCCGCAGATTAGTTGTTGTCATTTCTCATTCAGTTTAGTTCCAGCATATGTTAAGGTATTCCCTCTTGTGTCTTTACAGCCACAAACAGTAAACTACCCAAAGCTCCAAGGAACGGAGCTAACAGCATGTGTTATGTTTCATCACAACAATCACAGAGCATATAAATTAGCCAAGTCATCTATGTCATTTATCTGCGTAATTGGACTTCCCACAAGGAAGCATTTTCCCTCTCTCCCTTTCAAGTCCGCAGCACACCTCCCGATTTGGGAATACAAACACGAGGCTGCCTAGGAAGAGCTCAGAGCTTTTCTGCCCCGCGGCTCCCCGGCAGGGAGGTGTTTCTGCAAGTCAAGGAGACCTCCTTTGATCAAGGCACTCTCCTGCTCTGAACGGACTCTTCTTGTCCTCTGTTCTTCTCTTGTGGTTTTTTTTTTTTTTTTTTTTAATTTCAGCACTTTGTTAATGTAAAAAGAAAGATAGTACGTGAGGAGATAATGCCACAAAAGTAGTAGAAATTGTGTATCAGCAGGCCAGGACCTTACACCTGCTGCTCAGGGGAACACCAGAGTCACCAGTACCTGTTGGAAAAGGCTTCCTCCTACAGCAAGGAGGAGACAAAAGAGTCCCAAGGGGCAGCTGCTCATCCCAGCTGGAATTCTCAGGAGGAGAGTACAGAAGTCCTGGAATTCCCTAGCTCCTCACATGGACTGCCCGCATAAAAGACAGCACCATGGTTTTTGCTACAATCAGGACTGYTGTCTGAATAAATTACTACAGAATGAGATATTATGCAAGGATATGATTTCATACCTTTCTGATAAACACAACTGTTAGCAGCACCTCAAGCAAAGATTATGGCAAATTTGAGTAAGGGTCTGGAGGAAACAGCTTAATACATACTCAGATTCATTTTTGTTTYTCTTTATATTAACATTTCTATAAGCTACAAGTCTTGACCTTTAGTACTCTCCTTCTAGCACCCAAAGTCTCTAAATGAATTTATAAAACCACATCATCAATTCTTTACATAAATCATGCTATTTGCTGATTTGTTTTGGAAAGTTGAAAAGGCAAAATGCTGAAATCAACTGTTAAAATAGCCCATACAAAGTTTTCAGGTTTCACACTGTGCCTGAGCCCAGCCTCTAAACTACTCCTAAGTAATTCCACAGCAGTTACCAGAGATCAGATTAAGGTAATGCAGCAATAACTTCTGGCAACTTGCCAGATGAAAGTGGTGGTCCTAATCCAACGGATAATGTCTTATCCGTACACAGCACTGGAGTCTTTTACAGGAGAAGAGGAGGGGATGCATAAGAATTCAAGAGCAAAGAAAAGCTTGGGTGGACATCCCATTTCAGAAAACATAACACTGAGAATTTGTGCACAAAAAATAGCTTTAAATCTGTGGTCTAAAGGTGTGTTAATAACATCAGGATACTAAATGACAATGCAGAAATCACTGCATCATTTGGGAACAGCACAAGACAGCCTTGAAAATGGGAAGAAAATGAAATCAGCCTGGAAAATCAGCAGGAGTCATAAGTCAGGGACTGATATTTGCCACTGAGGCTGGCAGATAAACAAGGATATATCAGGAACCAGGATTTCAAACAAGGAATCAAACAGAGATGCCAAATAAGAACGCAGAAAACAGCACAGCAGATGGAGATAAATAAAATGACTATTCGCTGGAGAGAAAGTGCCTGAGAATTACTCCTTATTCACTGAAATATGGCAGCAGCTGCAGCAGCCTGGCTCTATCTGCACTTAGCAAAGCCCGTCCCGTCCCAGGGCAGCATGAGCCAGCTCTGGGGAAAGGTAAAGGGACACAGGGGGCACGTTCTGACATTCCTGTCCAAGGGCAAGCACTTCCCTCGCCAACTGTGGTTTCAGGGAAATTCAGTGCCAAATTCTTCCTTCAATTCTATGGACAACTTGAGGTTGGCATTTTGACTGCCTGATGCATAAACAAATTCTGGAAAGTCAAGGAAAATTCAGCTGGGGTCCTAGTGAGCCAAGCCCCATGAGAAGAACAAGGACCATTTTGGAGAGTGAGTCTTGCTGCARAAAGCAGCAGGCAGTGGGGCCTGGGAGCCCAAGAGAGGGACCTTCCCTGCACACTATCCAAGAGGGAGGCACARGTGTTTCCAGCCGCCTCTCTGCTCTCCCATCAGGTAGAGTTTACAAGGGCAGCAGGTTGAGAGGCAAAACTGCCCCTTAAAGAACTCCAGCTGAAAACACAGGAGATATCCTTGGCAGAGCAGCAGATTGCTGTACCACGGATAATGCTTGGGYGATTAATTGGACCAATGCAGTTTGAAAGCCAGGAAGATGATGGCTGATACTGACCCTGGAACAAGCCCCCAAAGCAGCAGCCGGAGCTCCTGAACGCCCTCCTGTTCCCCATGGCGCCAGGGAAACCCATCACGTTACTGCGCAGCCCTCGACTCCTGCGGTGCGTCCTCGGCTCTCCAGAGCTCTGAGACACCCTGTTCAAAGATAGATGAGAAAGCTCATAGTTTTTCACAGACCCAAGTCACAAATATGTAAACTCAACATACAAGAAAGAAAGGACTTTCTCTACTGCAGTGTCCACCAAAGCCTGACATTATTTTTACTAGCCAGTCATCAGACAGCAGCAGTGCTCTATTTCTCCTGTTTCATTTCCTGTAGACTATTTTTACCTCATTGACTCTTGGGGTGTTTTATAACTCAGCTGAAAACATCTCTCCTCCCCCTCAATGGTATATTGGTAAATGCCCCCTCCATCTTCAATCAGTTGCTAATTTTAATTTTACAGCTACTACTTAATTCTGTGAAACATTTCAGGGCACAAACACACAACATCACATCCCACCACAGTGAACTAGCGCCCGTGTTTACAGGGTCACTGAGGTGGGCAGCACTTCTGGAGCCTGCCCCACCCAGGGCTCCTGCTCAGGCAGGGTCACCTAGAGCAGGGTGCCCAGGACCACGTCCAGCCCAGTGCTGCATCCTCCACAGAGGATGGAGACTCCACAACTTCTCTGGGTAACCTGTTCCTGACTCACCCTCATAGTAAGACTTTTTTTCTTATGCCTAAATGAAATTTCCTGTGTTTGTTTCCATCTGTGCCCGCAGCCTCCTGCTCTTTCACTGGGCTCCGTGAGAAAAGTCTGGCTCTGTTTCCTGCTCTCCCTCCATCAGCTATTTGTATGTGCTGGGAAGATCCTTCCGAAGCCCCCTCTTCTCCAGGCTAACCAGTTCCAGAAACAAGACACAGAAATAAGAACAAGGCATTTTCAGCTCGCAGAAAAGCACCGCTTGATTTTATGCCATATTTTAGTTTTATTGGAGATAGCTCTGCTTTCTTTGAATAAAATTTGATTTTAACAAGATCGCTGTGCCATATGCATAACTAATCACACAAGGGCCTGTACACTTATTTAAGCACCACTGCTTTCACAACGTGCCCTCAATAAAGCTTAATAGGCCACATACCCTCAGTCTGACAAGCCAGACTTTGATGATTATTTAGAGTTGAGTGGCTTCTTTGTTCTCTCTTCCTAAGAGATGTCACAGTCATCACAGCCTGATTGGTACTTTTCATTGAACAGGAGGGAAATTTGCACTTGTTATGTAGCCATTTACAAAGATTTTTGAAGGATGTAGAATTGGAAACAAAATATAAAGAACAGTAAATTAAAAATGTGAGATAACGCAACAATGAAAACAGACACTGAAGACGATTTCTTTACAGAAGTTCTTGAAGACAAATTTCTGCACTAAATATGAAGCCATTTAAAGATGGCCAGAAAGAAGGATCTAAAAATACAATTGCATAGATTCTTTTTTGTCAATAATTAGGTAATGATTAGTCTGTCCAGATTACATAGGTCCCTATTCTCCCCTAATTCAAYCCAAAACATACCGCGAACACTGCCAAAGAACTCAGAAGTTCTTTGCCATCCCCTCGCATGCAGAATCATTGCGGCGAAGGACCCCAGCACTGGCCATGCAGCCAGGTGGGCAGGACCTGCCGCTCAGCCCCTGTCACTGCTTGGCCTGTCACCACCCTGCGGTTCTGCAAACAAGCTGCTGCCAGGGCCTTTTTATGACCTGCAGCTCAGGGGGCTTCTCCTTTCAGCAGCTTCCCYCTCAAAGGTCTCTGCCCTCAAAGGTCTCTCCCAGCCTTCCTTTGTGGGAGTACGTTTGTTGCTCCAAAGGAAAACTAATATTAAAAGTTAAAATGCACAATCCRGAAAGGTGGAAAATTGAAATCTCCACAATAACAGCAGTACTTAATACCTAAAAGAACATGACACTAACAACAAATATTGAAATTGTTCTACATTTTCAAATTTCTTTTAAATGACTGACCAGAAACCACAGAAGTTCTAGCACCAACTTCATAAACTGCAACAATGTCGGGCATTTGTTGGATTTAAGAGCATTCCTACAAAGGTGCTGACAAGAAAACTCCAAGAYCCCTATAGATGGGCAGGAGTGCCACCAAACTGGGACAAATGAAACCATGAGGATGATTTAAATCACCACAAACACCTTGTGCGTGGTGGAAGCTCCAGGCTACCACAGACCCAACAACCTGGGTCCCTCTCCAGGGTCCGTGGGATGCTCCTCCATGAGATGGCCCAGAGCGCTGCACTGCCCACCACATGGGCAACAGGCCTATAAGGCATTCTGACCAAAACACGCTTTTATTTGGGGTGTGAAATACCCTTTAAAATCTCTTTGAGCTGGCAGCAATAGCCCAGGGACTGTTTGCTGTCCAGCTAAGGAGCTGTCCAGCTAACAGCTGTCCAGCTGTTTCCTTCTGAACCAGGYAGATAAACAGGTTGGAACAAAGTCCCCCATCACAGGGAGCAGATCCACCCAGGGAGATCACGGTGGGTAGGCCAGAAAAGGGAGAAAAATCACAGAATTAAACAAAAAACTGGCAGCACAAGCCTTCTTCCTTCAAAAGATTCACTGAAACTCCAGGCATTTACAACCAGGCCAGAGCAAACTGTAAACGCTTTATTACTGAAAACTTGTAGTATTTAAATTATTAAAACAGGGTTTTAGAATTGTGATACAGGCTACCAGCTGAGAATAAATGCATGACCCTTGAAATAAAGTGATAACACAAATTTTAAAAAAATAGCCTCAGAAATGCAAGAGACAACTGCATGCCTCTGAACCATCATTTCCCCCCTGAATATTCAGGTAGTCATCTCCCAGATGCACTGCATGAGAGCTGTATCAGATCTAGCCAAAGAGGATGTAATCATAACTATTTTTACACATCATAAGTCTTCTCTTTGATATTTTTTTAAGACTGCTGATAAAGTACTTCAAAGAGATACAAGCAGTCATGCTCATCCTCCCTTCTCAACACAGTGTGTATTCTGAGAGCTGCAGAAGGACAGAAAATCAGCGTATTTTTAGCTGTCATTTATATTTCTATCTCTGTATAGGATTAAGGAAGTTTCTCCTTCTTCTAAGAAATATGAAAGTACCAAGAATAAAAATGCAAAATCAACAACTTGCATCTGTTCAAGTAATATTACCGAAAGAGTCCATTTCCCAGAGGGATTAACAACAACTGCACAGCACAGATCAATATTGATATACTCAAATTACCCAGGCACATGCTGAGAATCATTTGCTGCTCCTGAAGATAAATTTTAAGACTTAATAAATGTAATTCCTCATTACAGAGTGAAGATACATGGTATGGATATGTCTTCCTAGCCTCAATAAAGGAATTCAAATGCTAAAATTATTCTCCCTGAGCTTTTAAATGTTACTCACTTTCAAAGAAATTACAAGAGTCATCAAATTATTTTGATTTTTTCTTTAATCTTTCCGTATGTATCCAAAAATCTTCACAGATTRGGAAACAAAAAGCAGAGCTACTAAAATCTAGCAGAGATTAAAACCTGGACTGCCTGTATCCTAAGAGCAGTCCATGCAGAACATGTACATCCTAATGTGTCCGTTTTTTCCACGATTAGGCCCACTCAACTCAAGTCAATGATCCAGCAATCAAAGAGGCAATTAGGTAGCAATCTTGTAGTAAGACTTTAGTTTAAGGATCATCCTATCAATTTCTCACTCGCMAAGTACTTAAAAAATGATGCACAAGTGCACTGCACTGTTGTTTACCAAGGGATGGTAATACTTTATAATTTGAAGAGCAAATTAATTATGGAAGAGCAAAAACAAGTTGGTATTCAAATTAACTAAATTTTGTTATCTGGAATTTTTTGCTGCAATTTAATTATAGCTAAATTGTATCTTTACTAAATTAAAGCCAAGCCCAATTAGTTCTCCAATTCTTGCTTCAAGAATAAATACTATTTCCCTTCCAGGAGCACTAAAGTATAGAAACTGCTGGAAATTATATCTTTTTAAAAGTGCTCACTACCTAATTTTAATTAAAACTGTTCATCACCAGAGTATCATTCGGGGGGTTGTTGGGGATTTTTTGTCCCGATAAGCATTCCAGACCCAGCCTGACGTATTTCATCTCCAGCAAGTCAACGCCTTGGCTGCCTCGGACAAGCTGCGAGTTTCTCCCAGGAAGTGCCCACTCTGCACCTTAATGCACAGGGCTGGGGGCGATTCCTGCCCCTGGAGCCCCCTGTGCTCCRCGGCACCGAGCTGAAGCCCAGCCATCCCCCAGCACGTCTCCTATCCCTCAGGTTATCACCTAGGTTTACATATTTAAAAAAAATAAAAATAAAAAAAATCAGTATTTCCACTAAAAGCAAATAATACTGGCTGAATGACCCCCTGCTTTCAAACCAGCAGGTTCTTCAGGCTCCTTGCAGTGCAAAGCTCAAAGGACAGGGTAGAAATGGTACCAGTGCAGCCCAAAGCCCTTGGGGCAAAATCCACAGCTCTGACTTCTTGCTGCTTGGCCAGGCCCCACGGGCACAACGTGATGAGGAGCCAACAAGCAGTCTGCTGCCACCCGCCCTGGCACTGCAGGCAACGCAAAGGGAAGGGCAAGGGTAGGGATGTGCTCTGCCAGGAACTTAGTGTTTTAAATAGAATTTAAATGGATATGACTGSATTCACAAAAGAGCTTCCACTGCCGTTTTCCAAGATGCAAAACTAAGGTTTAAAACTGAGACTAAGGTTAWTGAATTAGTTTAAAATTGTAGTGCTTGATGAAAAAAAGTAAATATACTTTGAATAACACAAGTCAACTTCCTTTGTCTGGGAAATGGAGACAGGTCATAGAACACAATTACCTCAGAAGARGAGCTGGGTGGGTTTGGAACAGGATTTGAGAGAAATGTTAGACTTTATAATGAGCAGAAACAATCCTTGATGTGGTTGCACCATAGAGCACTTTTWAAAAGAAAGTCAGCTTCCGCATGTTGGATCTGACCTTGAAATCCTTCAAATTGCCTTTCCGTCAGCCAGAGGTGGGAATGTGCAGCAGGCTGCAGCGCAGCCCAGAGGAGCGACCCTGCGAGCGCCCGCGCCAGCTTGCTCTGAAGGGCTCTTGCCAACTCAAACCCTCGAACTTGCTGCTTTAAAAACACACATAGCTCTGCTAATAAGTGATGAAAAGGAATTCAAAAGCAGAACTGTCAAAGAAAGAGAAAGGTTCCTAAAAACTTAGAAGCTTTCACCGTCCTCAAAGCCCAGAGTTGCACAAATTACTATGTTATACCCTGAAAAGGCTGGAAGACAAGAACCRTTTCTCGTCACACATCTTCTCGCGCTTAGTTTCCTGTCACTGTTTCTTAAATCAGGTTTAATCCAGCAGAGAGGCACCTCCAAAGCCGGAGTTGGCACGAGGAGAGTATCCCGGGCAGCAGGGAGGGGTCAGGAGCAGGACCGAGCTCCGGCCAAACTCCGGCACCTGCATCTCCTCCCACGGGACAGAGATGCACACGGGGCAAGGGGCACTTCCAGGCCCAGAGCTCTGCTACAAGAGAGTTTCTTTAGCAGAATCTCTGCTGGGAAGCCCTCCCTCCATGTTAGCTGTCAAAAGGACCATACGGATGGCAGGTATGAGGGTGATGGGTGCTCCTGAACTTCTGTTTGCCTAATGAGTGCAAACACTGGGATTTTATGACAACTTGAGACTGTGTCTTTGAGCCTCCTACTGGAAGCCAACAAACCGAAACAAGCATTTGCATTTGGCCCTGTTTTCTAAAATCTCTAGAGTTTTGACCATATCATTTTCAAGGAGACTGTTTTGTTTAGATGCACAGGGAAGAAAAAGCTGCAGCTTTAATWCCTTGACTAGCACCTACAATTCCTCTTCCCCGCTTAGCACCTGACAGGAGGTGCAGCGCAGCTGCCACAGGGCTGCTCGCGGCCACGCGCGGGTCTCAGCTCAGCGGTTATGGGCAGAGCTCTCGTACAAGGGCAGAAGCCAGGGCCCTTTTCAGGCACCTAGAAGGAGTGGGATGCCATTCATCCAGTGGGATGAGGAAGCCCCAGCCATTAACACACACACTTTGCAGCCTGCCTGTTTTTCACTGGGCTCAAAAACCTTTCCCCAAATTTCTTCATGTTTTGAGCAACCCTAAATACCACAACTACTGCAGGTGGCCTCTTTGAGTAGTCCTCAGTTTTGGACCAGCAGCCTGGCTATCTCCTCCACGGGAGCAAGAAAGCCCTTCCCAGGAACCCAGGATTAAAAGCAAACCCTACTATTCAAAACCCACTGTCAGTTTTGGAAGCAGCAATCATTAATTACTTTTGTGATTTTATTTTTTTAAACATTGCACTTGAGTGCCTACGGATCCTCCCAACTAAATAATTCAAAATATTTGCACTATTTAAGATGTTCGAAGGGGAGAAAAAACTATGTTAAACACTCTGGATTCACAAGCAAGCACCTCATTAACATGCCATGATATCAAATATTTATCATCTTCACCACCTAATGAGCTCACTTAAGACAAGTGTGAGAAAACCCCATCTTGCATTAAAGATGGCAATGTTTTATTGATGTGCACTATAATATTCACTTTAGACCACACCAAAATATAAACATACAATTAATATTTCATTAATGAGGAAGTATGATCTGTTTTTCCATCCTGTGCAAGCCTGTTTCTTTGGAAAAAGACAAAATTGAGGTCAGGTGTTGTTACACTAGAGCACATACACTATTCCAGGCAGACTCAATAGTCAGTTATTAAAACCGTCTGTTCCCACACAGGTTTGCTCAGGCAAGCGCATTCCTGTGCTTCCCTAGGAGTTGCCACCTGCTTCCTTTGGAGGCCACGTTTCCCTCCTGAACACGCAAGGGGAGCGTTTGGCTCCGGCTTGCACAAAGCACTTCCCACAGCTGGATCTCCTCCTCCCTCACCCTTGTGAGCAGCAGACTGGGCTGGAAGCASCCACCCCTCGGAGCAATAAACCCTTCGCCCTCCTCGGGGAAGGGATGGGGAGCAGCGGGGCGCAGGGCTCCAGCGCCCAGTGCCRAGACGGGGCGGCGCGGGAGGAAGGCGCGAGGAGGAGCGGAGCRGGTTAGAAGATCCTGCGGCCGCCTGCTCAGCAACACACACAGGAGCAGGGAAAGGATGCGAAGGAGCCAGGAGACGCTGGGCCACCCAAGCTAATGACTTAACTACTAGCAGGAACGTGCATATCCAGTATTTACGGGCTCATACCCGTGCTGTGGGTGTTGGCTCTTGCGAGAGCAAGTCAGCCCGGATGGGAAGCAGCCCTCACAGCAATGTCCGAGGCCACCCAGGGCGCAGGGCCCACCTCTGGGGAGCAGCACTCCGGCCTCGTCACTCCAGCTCAGCCCCCGTTTTCCTTCAGTGCCAGAAAAAMCCATCAGACCTTGTCCCTACTTAGGTCTAGCCATCAAATGCAGCATCTTTTTCCTCCCTACCACACCAGGCAGCAGGACCCATTTTTCCCTCAGTAAAGGACAGGAATATCTGGGGAAGTTTTTTCTGCGATCAACACCCTATCCACAGTTCTCCTGCACATTCATTTTCAGATTCCTTTTATTTTTTCTTCATATAGCTGGGAGGATGCAGAGGGGTTGTTATTGCAGTGGAGATCCCTACAATACTAGTCAGTATTTCCCAGGTTGCTCAATGGATCAGTTCAAGTTTCTTAATGCAATATTGCTCACACATCCACATTTTCTGCAATCTGCCTGCACGCTTAAGCTGCAGGGAGAGCTACCACCCCTATGATGCACCCACCATCTGTATTTACGCAGAGCTTTTGAGAAGTGCATTCACGAGCTGCAAATGACACGGAAACACAAACTCTTTGCACCTCTGCTCCTCGGGATGGATTACCAGAGGCAGCTCAGCTATCGTCTGCAGAGCTTGACCTCAGGTAGTTTCCTTGCCATGACTTCGGTAATCTTTGGAGACACCCAGCAAACCCAGTTAATAAAATCCTCTCAGCTTCTCGAGTCTAATCCAACACTGGAGTAAGCTGCGATGCTCCATTTGACTTCAGTCAGCATCTGTTGAGCACCGCACCCCGGCTCTCAGCCTCAGCTTACATCTTAATTAAACACTGAGCACTCTTATCAGCAGACTGTCTCAAAGAGAATTATCTAACAAACACATGTGACTCTCACCATTACCGTGGCTACCTTCCTCTCCAGCACAGCAAAAGTGCCTTTTAGGCAAGTTTCACCCTCCAGTTTTACCTGCTCTCTCTCCACCTTGGCTTCTTCCTGTCCTTCTTCAAAGGATTCCTGCTCTCATCCAATCCCCATGTGCCAGGACTGCTGAGAGCTGCTCCATGGACACATGGCTTGGGCCTGGGAGCTGTCACCAAGACATCCAGGGTCTCCCAATAACCCTCCTTCTCTCACCTGCTCTAATTTACACTTCTTTTCTCACCTTGACATAGAGAGAGAAGCCAGACGCTGTAGAACTGTCCCAGTTTGGTGGTCTCCCTTCACTGGATAYGCTCCTCACAGGGCCCCGGCGGGAGGCAGAACAGATGCCAGTTGTACAGACAAGCACAGGCAGCCTCACAGTCCAGGCAGCAGCCACAGTAGGCACAGGCTCTTCCTTTCCTCCCTCCTTCCCGGGAGCCACAGTGAGGCCTGCAACACAAAGATCCAGCTGCACAGCTCCATTTGCAAGATTACTATCTTTTTACTTTCATAATGAGAAGCTAGAGGAGAAAGAAAAAGCACCAAAATATCTGCTTTCCAGGTGGCAAGACAAAATCATTTAAAGCACTGAATATAAAAAGAAGGAAGTTTCATTCCAAAAGAAGCTGCTTTCTTCTTCTGGCAACATACCTTGGCCATTCCCACCGCTGCCATTGCGCGGAAGCATGGCAAGAGCTTGAGACGTCCTCTCACACGCCAGGAGGTCTTTCACTGCACGTAGAAYTGGCAACAGGGCTGCTCTTTTGCTCTTCTCGTGCTGATGACCTTCCACAGCTCCATTATCCTGTGTCTTGTGACACCACTTTTTTGCCTCCCTAAGGCTCAAAGTGGTTTGAATGAAGTGAATGAGTGAAGCTTCAGCCAGGCCATATRCTCCCACCTAAAACAAGTTTGAGAAGTGCCAAGATGGTCTCAGGTTAGAGCTGTTTCTGCATGCCAGAAAATGGCCATGCAGCAGGTAGGATAAGGAATGTGTCACACAGAGAGCATGGGGCATTCACTGAGAATACACACGGGCTTAGAAGAGCTTAGAAGACTGRGTGTACACCTGCATACTAGCAGGAAAACCACTACGATAAAAGCAACAGGGAGGAAGAAATTACAATTGTTCATCTTCCTAACAGGATTTAGGCAACTACACAGTTTGTAGTGCTAAACCAAAAACTGCTTCATGGACAAAAGGAAATTAATTAAAATGGAGATTTATTTCTGGAGAAGTCAGGTGCTAGTAGCAGTTTTCTCATTAACTTGTATTGCTGCAAGTGGATATTTCATATGTTATTAACAGTTGGCAGAACTACTGACAATTCTCGATGGTCAGTACGATGCGTCAGCACTGCAGGAACAGAATAACAGAAGATTTCACACACAGAGACTACCCTCTCCCCACAAAATGTATTGGCCAAGATCGCTAATCTTGGACTGCTTTTATTGACAGCAGAGCAGCTAACATTTCATGGAAATATAGCTGAAATACTAACAGAAAACATTAGCCAATCCATTTCTGAAGTGAAGCCAGCAACGAGCATGGATCTGACAGAAGACTGAACGTGAAACACATGCCAGCCCTTGAAAGAATCATTCACTGCCAGCCGCAGTCATAGGCATTTGCAAAAGCAGCTGGCGCTTTGCCCGCSTCCTTTTGGAGGCCCAGCTCTTGTAATTGCTAAAGGGGAACAAACCTGTGTAGGTTGATGCTGTGCTGCCCATAGCTCTGAGCCGATGCCATCAGGCCTTTCAGTTCAGGGAGAGTTCAGGACAGAGCTGTGTGCAAGGCTCACTGTGCAGAGCCGCTCCAGGCGGGTGAAACTCCTCCAAGGAGCTGAGTGATGCCCATCGCCTCATGGAGACGAGGACAAATATTAGTCATCCTTGTTGCACTTTCTATTAAATATGAAAAAGAAACTGCTGTGAATAAATAGCGAGTTTGTAAGGATTTGACAGTGCATAATGAATAATATATTGGTGCTTAGCTTTGGGAAATCCTGACTCCTAGACCAGAAGATTAAATACCCGAATTCCTCAAAATGACAATACATGACATGACAGGTGAAAAAATTAACAGACATATCTTCAGAGCTCTGTGCTTGTTAAGGAGACTCTTCTTCACTGCCAAGCTTCTGGTGAAGCTTTAGAAGTGAATGGATGGATGCATTAAGTTCCAGAATTGCAGCACTCTGCATCATGTTAGTTGTTCGTTTTGCTCTGCTTTTTTAGGATGCCCATTTGGTCCAGAAGGTTGGATTTCCTGTTGGCTGCTGCATATGACACTACCACAAGCAGGTTTATTCAGTTATACAACTGCAGTGAAAATTTTTACATCAGAATTTTATGCCCAGGCTGATTGATAAATTTTGGATTTCTCTTCTGTCTCTTAGACATCTGTTTTTAACTAACTTAGACAAAAGTTGTGCAAAGTGTCCATGGTCACTCTTTTGAGCTATTTAGAGAGAAATGGACATGTTGATTTACTGCTGCTATCGTACTGAGCCTCACTGAATGCAGGCACATTTGTATGGGACAACAGCATGGTTTTCCTTACCGGGAAAGCTTGGTCAGATTCCCATGAAGTATTATGTCTCGAGAGCAATGGCAGCTCCAGACAAGGCACAAGGACAGGGCTAACTACTCTCATGAAGATCTACATGTGCTTTCATTGCATCCTTCATTCATGCAAAGCAATTCTGTCCTCTTGCGCTAACCAGAGTGCAGCTTCTTAACGCCGAGGGCCTCACCAACTCCATTAACATCTGTCAGAAAAAGAAAACACACCAGAATCTAGGCCATTACTCATTTAGTTTAAAGGCAGGTAAAGGGAGGAGAGAAAAAAAAAAAAAAAAAAAAAGAAAGCACATAGAAGGTTTTGACAGGATAAAAGCCTCCTGCTTTGAAAATAAATGTGTCTGCTTCACCTTGATGCTTATTTCTGATAAATGTCCCAGCTCCACCTCAGGATGTATCTGGCAGCAGGACCATTATCCTGTGACAAGGTCCTATTCTATAGACATTATCTTTGCAGAGACAATATGATCAATTTAAAAGCWCCAGGACGCACAATTTACCTCAACGAACCTGACGTACACATAAAGTAGACACATCCTCATCCAGACCGGGACATGCAATGCAGGAACGACAATACTCAGCTCTTGCAAAATGCAGGGTAATTAACGGACTGTTTATTTTATTGGGTTTCTGCATACAAACAAGTATGGTCACAGCCCTTTCAGTAAGCCCTTTCTCTCTCAGGTACCACAAATACAACCAGCTGGTTCACATCTAATATATAAGAATAAAGCTTTTGACCCGAGCGTGCTCAATCACAGAGTTGCTACAGGCTGGAAGAGCCCTTAACACAGCTCTGCACTGCGTACAGGGAACGGGGGGGAAAGAAAGACTGATGCTGCTCAAACAGCATAACTATGGTCTTCAAATATTCTTCTCTAAGCTACACCAAATTGGTCTGAAGTCACTAGACACACCACTGCTAGTGGTAATGAGTTTTGGAGTGCCCTCATTTGCAGAATTCCTCTAATGGCAGTTTGTCCACCAGAGCCATCTTTTMTGGCAGCAACATCTAAGTTGGTTAGAGATTCCCAACTCCGTAAATGGATCCCACAAAAAGCCCCTCATCACCTGCAGCCACAATACTGACTGCATCTGCATCAGGCTTTTACCGTGATAGAAATGAATTTATTTTAGCAGCACTCTCTCATAAAAGCTTAGCTCCCAGATTTGAAAATAAATGGGATGTCTTCTGCCTATGTCTGAAAGCTCATCTCAAATCATTTTATTCAACTCTAAAGTATCTAAATCTCATCCTTTCTGCCTTCCCTTCACCCCCKCTCAAGTTAAACTATATTTCATACAGCAGGCAAACAAGATGTGGCAAAATGCTACACTGATTTCAAGTAAAGAAAAGAGGGATCAATTGTTTCCCATATGGGTACAGAGCAGTTTAACCTCATCAATTTAGCCTGACTTATTCCTGCCCATCACAAATGCTAGGGGAAGCAGAATCAAGCCCTAAGGCTCCTTAATGATTTTCTTGAATGAGACTCGCTAATGGGACTGAGGTGGATGAGCTGCAGTGAGTCACACAGCAGCCCAGGAGCTTCCAGAAAAACTTTTCTTCTGTCTCTTCCACAAGGTTCCCCTGGGGATGGATGCAGCCAAATTGGCAGCTACAGAGCCTGGACACATTCATAGTCCTAAGGGAAAACTACAACTCTTGTACATTGGCCCTACTCTTCTCCAGCAATATTTGCTGTAGGCAGTGGTACAAAGGTGAATACTTCAGAGATTTAGCAGATAGAGGGAAGGAGCTGAACATTAAACCTTTGACAAAGGAATAAAGAATCAAGGGGTAAAAGAATGATAAAGGACTATTTTGGTCTTGGAAAAGGTCACTGGGAAAGTTAAATTAAAATCAGTAACCGCAGTACAGAACAGCCTTTGGACTCCTCAAGGAAGGGTTACTGGGGGCAGTGTCGGACGATGCATACACTTACCRGGAACCAAGGTCGTGGCTCCCAGGAGGCTTCTCCAGGAAAAACTGCTGCAGTGTCTCAGTGTAAACACTGCCATGAAGAGGTGTGTAGCAAAGCGCTTCGAGCTGCGGACGCAGCCTTTGGGCCGCACTGCGGAGCTCTGGGCACTTCCAGGCAAGAAGTTTTCCTCCCCCATCAAAGACCAACCAAAAGGAGCAATCAAGGGCAAGCTCCAAATTAAAATCACCATCAGTACTGATTTTCCAGACGGCACATTAGTAAAGAGCAATRAACATGGCACAAAGACAAGTTATACTGGTAAGAGTATAGCAGTAGATAGTATTAGTGGCTTCCTGAAGTCCAATTTAAAGCCAGCAGGGGCCCAAGGCCACATTTTGCACAGAAGGCCACTGCAGACGAGTCTCCCAGAGCACCCACGAGGCGCCGGCGCGCGGAGCGTTGCCACACCAAGGGCAGCRCACGCAATTCAAATCCAACAGGAACAATAAACTCCTGTCTCTGATTTTACCAATTTTCCCACAGAGCAACATTTTTCAATCCCGTAACAAGGGACCAGAGTCTGTGGGTCTCGTACTGAGCAGCATTTACCCACGTAAGCAGCAGCGTTGCTTTCAAATTCMTTGAGAGGGCGAGCAAAGCCAAGGGCAAGGCAAGCAGAGCACTGRGACCTGATGCCCTGTTTCGACTGGGGAAGCAGTGTAAGAAATTTCAAGTTAATTCCCTTTGCTCTCCTGAGMCTGCAAACCAGAAACACTCTCAAGCTTTAGGATTGTCGTTATTTTGCTATTCTTTGCACAACAATAATCCTTTCAACATAATTAGTTATTGTTCAGAATAAAGCAATTAAATAAACATTTCATTGTAAATATTTAAATCAAAACTAAACTTACATAAAATATTTGATAACAGCTGTTTTCGATGCCAAGTCTTTTTCAAAAATTCTTTTGAGAGTCTTGTTTGTTCCCAGATAGTCTATACAACATTTCTGCTTAGTGATATCATGATGTCCCCAAAAATGTGCTAGRAATGTTGTCAGTTGAGTGGACTAAGAGACCACTTTCATAAACAGAAGGTAAGTAACTGCACAGACACATACAGAGAGGGGGAAATCGTGTGTGTGAAAGGCTAGTTTGCTCAGTGCTACTGGTACACAAAGGCTTCACCTCCTTGGATAAGGGATCTGGAAGCAGTCTGGTCAGCTCAACATATTTAATACTAAATACAGAATTTAATAGCAAACTACCCAAAAGCAGCACCCAGCCATTCTCTTTCTTCAAGGGTGAACTTGGCTCTCACGTCTAGATGTTTCAAGTTCACATGAAATAAAACCAGGTCATCTTGATCTTTTCAAGATCTTTCCCTCCATCTAATATTTTTATTGACTCCATTTTTATCACCCTCAYATCGTACTGGTAGCTACACGCGGGGCTTTCTGCTGAAGGTCAAGATATGAGGCATCCTGCTGCTGGCTCCGGGACTCCAAAATCTCATCGGAAGGGCATCTAGGTACACGTGGCATTAAGATCACCCTTCCCCATCCCTTCTATCCTGAGAGGACCTTCCCATTTACAGGAGTTTAAGAAGGAAGCAGCCCTGGCAGAAGCAACATGGAGACCACGACGCACGTGGCAYCTCTGTTTTAGGGGAGAAGTTAAGAGCAGGGTTTTTTCCTCTGTGTTTTAAACCCAGTCTGTGACCTCCAGCTTGGGTTTCCTTCCCTGCTGTGCATTCCTTGTGACTCTCTGGAATTTAACAATTACAAGAATTGGAACTGCATGGAAAAGCAGCACATCACTATGCAGCCTCATCACAACACAGCTAGGATCAGGAGATGTTGTGACAAGAACCATCTGCAAATCACACCCGAGCTCTACACAAAATAAAACATTATAGAAGTTTTATAATTCTGTCATTCCAAGTCCAGATTAATAAAATAAAAAATATGTAACCGTTCTCAAAGATCTGAATATTTTCAATTTTTGTACCAGAAGTACCGAGACACTCCTGCAGAAGCTTTTTCCTCATATTCCCTATATTAAACTTCCCCAGGTTGCCCAAGCCAGATAGCAAAACCCCAGGCAGCTGCCACATCTTGTGCCAGGCCAGACCAGACCCCACCGAGGCAGGCACCCCACAATTACACCCCACAATTAGGATGGATTCAACAGCTCCTGTTTACAACAGACTCCAGTCTTCACTTACTGTGGTTTCTGCTTTCTTAGCTAATTAGCGCCTCATGCAGCCTTACGGTTTAGAGATTTCAAAGCTGTATTTTAATTAAATCATGAAGTTGYTCACTTACATTTTTTGTGGGGGGGCAGTGCCTGTCTAGAAACAAGCCTGTGGCTTCTGCTGCACCTCACAGCAGGGACCATGAAACGGTGGCTGAACAAAATGGGGCAGAAACGTGTGCAGTTTTATGAGCTGCTATTTGGGCAGCCCTGAAGATGGAAACAAAACCTAACAAAAACTAAGAGCATCCAGCAGGCTCTAGGCACGGAGCCCTGTGAAGCCCATCTTCACATGCAGCCAGGTCTGCGCTGAGACATCGATATCAGAACCTGGCTTTTCCTAGGGTTTTCCTTGGAACCTGCAGGTGCCTCCCAGGAGCTCTGCAAGGAGCCAGGACTTTGCTCTGGCCCCAGGCAGGACTGCACAGGAGCCAGGGGAAAGTCAGTGGATCTCACACCTGCCAAAGGTGAGACCTGCCATGCAGAGCCCAACCAAATCACCATGTTCCTCCCAAAACTGACAGGGTAGCACTTTTGAAAGAAACATCCCTAAAATTTTCTAACTCTATCTACGTTYGGCACAATAATATCCTGTCAATCGAGGACAAATCAATTGGTCTTTAGCCACATTTTGCCAAAGTCTAGGAAAACTAGCATGTATTCCAGCACAGAGAGTTTTTCRTACTCTGTATTTTGATCCATAATCACAGAAGGAGGATTCAAAAATTCAATATCCATTGACAAGAGAGTATATTTTATTTTTATGTATGCAGCTACACTATATCAGCTGTGATTTAAGAACAGGCACTTGCACAGGAAATCAAACTGTCTCAGCCTCAGAGAGGTTGATTAATTGACATTTCCACTGCTGAACTACATTGCGCAGAGCCCTTGGATTCCTGGTGTTTATCCCTTCCTTGGAAATGGCTTTAAAATTCCCATTTGGAGCAGTTAGACCTATGTACTACTAGAACACAGTCTCACAAGCTTATAAAGAAGCCCACAAGCTTGTTTTCCTAGAGATCCATCTATTGGAAAAGTTTTCCCCCTTTTCACTGAAAAGAYGCTAGCTACAAAACTGTGCAAAGGCATTTAAAACTTTGGCTGTGTGCTCAGAAACTTGTTTGGCAAATTCTCTTCACAGAAGAAAATATGAAAAATAGCGATTCAGAACTTACAGCTGTTTCAGTTAGAAATTTCATACACTGTGAACCTGTTTATGTAAAACTATTATTGTGTTTGTATAAACAAAAATCTGGTTTCCTAATTAGCACTGGGAGCATTTAAAGAGTGCTAGACATGGCCTGGCCCGCAGTCAGCAAACTGCAGGTCCACAGCATTGGGGTTTTTTTTCCTCTAAGGAAATGGTCTTTAACAAAAAGAATCCACATACATTTGAATAACAACTTTATCCATGGCTCATCAAAATGCCTCAACAATGAAATGCTTCTTTTACTGTTCTGCTTAATTAAAAGCCAGCTATGAAACACCTAATTCCACMAAACTTGCATTAGGCATTAATTAGCTAATGGACAGAATACAGAGCTTCTGTACGAAGCAATAAACAGAGTTGTCTGCTCTCCTGGAATTTACTGGAACAAGTTTCCACTGAAACTTCTATTAGTCTATGCTTAGTTGCTGATATTTATCATTTATCTCAGGGAAAAAAAACATTCCAGAATGGCATGGTAAATTCTGGCTTAAACTTTTTGTCCTGAAGGGTGTAATACTAATACATAAACACTGTAATACTAATACATAAAAAACAGACTTAACTCACTTCTYGCAGCAGGGAAGTTATGGCTTGCCAGGTGTCTATCTGACTTCCCGCAGCGTGAGCTGTGCCACTCCTAGGATCCCATATATATCCGGAATAGGCTCTGTGAGAGAAGAACATCGATGTGAAATCAAGAGATGAAAAATGGGTTCATAATCTCATAATCTGTGGGTTCATAAGCACCGAGTTATAAGAGTTTATCAACAGTTCAGGGATAAAAATGGATGTAGTTCAGGCTATTAAAAAGATTATAGTGGACAGTGCTTAAAGCTGACATTCAATACAGTGCAGGCTGAGCTAAAGTATCACCATGTTCTGGATGACTTATTATCTAAAGAGTCTAACACTGACTGCCATAAACGCAGAAGAAAGAGACATATTCCTGYTCAACTCACCCTAGAACACACTTAAGTTTTGAAATTCATTGCATAGGCACAGTGCCTTAACCCTCAGACGCTAAGCACTGACATGTCATATAAATTGCAGGCATAGGAATGAATTTATAAATATGTTATTTCAAAGAATATAAACTATAAATTCATTTGCATATTTAAACCTTAACTTTTTAACTGCACATAYGTAACCCTTTCCTGCAGAAACACTTATACAACAAAAAACAGAATGTTGACTTCTAAACAACAGGAAATTAGATGAAGTCACATCTTCCCAAATYAGTCTAGCATTTTAGACCAACTTAAAGTGTAGTCACCAGCAACATCAAGAGCAGAAAATCATCTCAGATCTCCACACTGCTCACAAGGCAGGAAAGCCACATGTTGGTTAATCATGCAAAATTTCTGCACCTCCTCTAAACCATACTGTAGTAATGAATGCAGAAGCAAGTATGCTAAACATGTAGGAGAAAAAAAACACTCTGCACTGCTATATAAATCTGACATAAATGAAAAGCCAAGTGTTCACTGCCCATCAATAYAGCAGACAGCCAGTATGCAGATTTTGGAGAATGAACGATATTTGAAAGAAATGCCCGCACACACTCAGAGCCCTCAGCACCCTCCATGACCACGACCAGATGGTAATGAAATTAGGTGCAGGAGGTAGGTAGCAGCTGAAAGCTCCAGTGTAACACGTGAGCTCTCCGTGTTTTCATGACATGGAGATTCAGTAAAATAAGGAGGTGCAGTTTTATACCAAAGATACCAAGTACAAGGATGCCAGTCTACTGTCATTTTATAACCTAAAATAACCTTCAGATTAAGACTTATGCATTGTGTTCACTGGAACAAATGGTCCAACCCTCGAGATGCTTCTCATTGGGCTATTAAATAGATTATCACAAATGACATTACAGCACCTACTGAACGACAGCGTAGAAATGGAGATGTGGCAAAACCTCAAAAAGTGAAACGGAGCAACAGGCTGGGAGAACTGGCAGTTATAAAATAAATTGATTTAGGAAAAAAAACATCTAAGCCACACCTGCAGATTGAAAACAAACAACGAAAAAATAACAAGAGAGCATCCAATCCCCAGAGAAGAACATCTCCAGCACRTCGGGTGGCTGAGCGCCACGTGCCCCACACAGAAAGCTGGGCTCGGCCAGCCCAGTATTCCCAGCTCCAGGGGACGGCTCAGGCAGAGCCGGGCTCAGYGTGTGCAAGGCACCACCTGACCTCCCACCCTGCAGCACCAAGGTCTCGGAGAACAGAGGTCCGCGTTTCCAAGGCCGGTTAGCAGGGCCAGCAGCCGGCAGCCCTCCCGGCGCGCTGAGCACGAGGCGCAGCAGGTGCCGCGGCCCCAGGCGCCTCCCGACAGGGCTGCAGCGAGGTAGGCCAAGCGCACCCGGCACCGAGGGGGCGCAGGCGCCTCGCAGCACCCCAGCGCGGGCCGGCAAATTACCAGGTTGCTGCTCCTGCCAGGGAAAGCTGCTAAGTGACAGGCCGGGACACTGCCTGCTGGGCTGGAAACTGTCACAACTTCAGCCAAGCGGGGCATTTGCAAACAAACTCCTGTCAGAAGGGAAACAGGGGATGGGGGGAAATCTGTTTTTCTCCCTGAGGTTCAGAATTTGACTCTGAAAGGGTAGGAGCAGCTTTATTTTGAGGAACAGCTTGCTAAAGCCCTTCCTGTGCATGGCAGGTCTGCGGCTCAGCAGGCGAAGCCGAGGCCATTCTATGCGGGCTGCCCCAACAGGGCTGTGCAGATGGGCAAGGTGACGAGCTGCTCCCCCATCACTGTCCCAGACACCTCTTCCTTGCATTTCATTAGGCCCAATTTTCTTTCCAGCACTTCATAACTTGACATCTTAAATTACCTCTCGCTCAAGGCGGAGCACGGCCTGTCAGCCTGCACTGCACACAGGCTGCCTTCCCGCTCCCTTCAAGRCGACGCTCTAGTTAGGGCACAAATCAGATTTAAGCATTGGGTACCACAGCTTGGCTGGAGCCAGAGCTCTGGCACCTCCTCTGCAGGAACTTCATTTTGTGACAAGAACCGTGTCATTTTGCGGCAGATGAAACTATAACATCAACAAGTTCATAGACTCTTTGTAACTGGGAGGTATTTTTCTCAAGAGGATTTTTCAACTTCCTGGGAATCACACTAGTTGTCACTAGTTTCATACTTTCCTCCCTCCAAAATATAAATAAGAACAAGTAAAGGTAAAGAACCTTGCAAAAAGCTTAAGATCAGACAGGATAACCACAATCAAAGAGACACGGGTGAATCCTGCCCCATAATAGAAAACCACAGCACACCTGAATGTAGAACCTCCTCCATTCACACCTACCTTCAAGCCAACGTACAGGTGTCCATGGYTCCCATGGGACTTCCCAGGGCCTGGGGGCTGAGCAAAACCAACTGGGAAGAGCTGGGATGAGAATGATGCTCCTGCATTAAAGCAGCAATGACTCATCCAGTTCCTTTCAAATGGGAGCTGAAGAGGGTCTTTGCAAAAGAGCAGCTCGGTTATGAATATGGAATAGCCTGCAAAAGCAGACACTAGAGGAGCTCTGATGTGCACATCTTACGTTTGATCTTTAGCACCTTGCATCTAAGGAGCTATAAAATGTATCTGTGCTCTTACAGACTGCAAATTGCCTTATATTCCCTGYGGATGCGCTCCGGAATGCAGCTTCTCCTATAGTTCTGTACTTCTGCATCAAAAGACTGCCATGCTTCTGTTGGAGGCTTCCGATCTACCTATGTTTTTAAAATGCAAACAAATTTTAAGACTATTTCTGCAATAGTTTTTCAGCATTTYATCTGGAGCATTAAATCTTCTCCTAAGATTAATTCCACGGTACATTCTGTTAAGATTTTGAATGAACTATTAATCATATGACTAAGAGACTCTTAATCAATTGATGGTTTTATGGTTATAGCTATTATTAATCAAGAATTGTTTTGTTGTAGGCTCCATAACATACTGTTTCATATTTTCAAACACTTCACACCTAGTTTGTCATGTTCCTAATTGCTTTTGCACTTASTTCAAAACAAAAAAAATAAGAGGTTTGCATGCAAAACAATGAGCATTTTTCGAGTATGAGAGTAAGCTGAAAAAGGAAAGGTGCTTGCAAGTTTGCATGTAAGCTCAACAACAAACAGGCAGAATTAAAACCATCTATTGTTTTCCCCACTCAGCAACAGTTTCCATCTCCAGCAGCAGCTCTGTCTGGCCAGCACAGGGTGGTGGGTTGGCATTCTGCACTCTGCATCCCTGGAGCACAGCCAGGGATTTCTCACAGACATCAGCTCACCCCGAGCCCCAGGATCTCTTCGCAAGCCTGAGAACGGCGCAGAAACTTATGTGCCTCATTCCCAAGGCGGCACTGGTGGCCACGGCAAAGCCCTTTGGAAGAGGCGCCGGGATTGGGGAGCCGGAGGCCGGGACAGCTGCGCTGGGGCCTCAGCCCAGCTCCAAAGGCCTCGGCTCAGACATGTTCCCTAGGATATCATTAAAGCCACCTCCGATTTCCTTACCTGCAAGGCTGCTTTTTCACAAACCTGCACCGACTGCTCTGCCCGGAACCTACCCCTTCTCAAACAGCCCCAGAGGATCCCTTGAACATCAACAATTTCTACGCTCATGGTGTTGACAGACAAAAAACAACCCAACCACACTGCATTTATAGAGGATATCTTTGTGAGGACATGAAAACACCCATGTATATGTTAAACAGCTTGCTAGTGGATAGGAAACTTAGGGTAGGAAAATAAAATTTGTTTGAAAACAGCTTTCCCCTTCCCCCACGCCATCTGTCAGCTAAGATTTGTTCCTGTCAAGTTACACGCAGCAGCCCTCAAGGAGACAGCGCCGGGTGCGCTGCAAAGGTACCGAGCTGTATTTACTGTGATCACTGATAAATGAATTAAGAGTCTTATAAAAGTGATGGAAACGGCCTATTTATAGTTGAGAGCGTATTTACAAGCCTCAGAGGGAAACTGCAATTACATTTTCAGTTTAAAAAATGTCATTGTCTTCTCTGACCTTTTGTTGCTTTCTCATGCCCTTCAAATTAAAATGAATTCCCGAAGAGCGCCAGGCGGGAAGCCTTTCAGCTCCGGTGCCAGTGCGGGGAGCACCAGTGCCGGCCGCCTCCCCACCTGCCCAGCGAGCGCCTTTATGAACCCAGGGAGCTCAGCTGGGATTCGGGAGCCGCACGAGCCTCCCTAGACCAGGATGTAGTCAGGGGCCAAGGTGCCAGCTGTGGTACCACTCTGTGCCACCCCGTGCCCACCATGCAAGAAGTGACCCCACGCACATTTCTCTTCTGGTGAAACTGATGCAAAACCCACGTGCTCTGCAGTTAATTCCCCTTGTGATTCCCGTGGTCTGAGCAAAGGTGGGCAGCCCCCAATCCACCAGGCATGTCCCGAGGCCCAGGGCCCTCCGTCGCGCAGGAAAGGCAGCRCAGAGGCCCACGCCAGCCCTGTGGGACGGACTCCTTTCCAGACCTTCAACCACTCAGAGAGCAGTTTCCACTCCAAACAGTCCATATTGCACAGACTGAAGCTCCTCCTGTGGCATAAAAGCCGGGCAGTTGCAGAGCACAAGCAGGAAACCCTCACTGCTCCTACTCAGCTGCGATGGCCATTGGAGCCTTTGCTGCATGGCCTTYCRGTCCTTGCCTTCTCCATTTTTTCCCTCTTACTGTTTCCTTTCTCCCCCACTTCTCTGTTTGCAGYGCTCTCAATAAGCTGTGACTCAGGCAGCACAGCTGGGTGCCTGCACTCCCGGTTCACCAGAAAGCCCCCAAAGCAGCTGTGCGCCTACAAGGCATAATCAAGCCCAGTTTGATTATGATATTTTCAATAAATCACTGGAGATTTCTTTTAACATGTTTTCAGATGAGTAGCAGTATGTTCTTACTGAATTCACTACCTAAAATAATTAAATAAGAGCATAGTTTAAAAAATGGGCATGAGCTCGCAAGCCCCTTGCATGGGTTCAGCTTTGCTCCCTTGCGRCAGAAATTAAGCAATTGCAAATGCAAGTTCAAGAATGGTTTAACCTCTCCGTAATCCAGTTCAGCTCTGCATCCTGCAGCGCTGTGTCTCAGAACAAGCACCCRTGGATTAGCTACACAAACACTTATACTCATTAGCCTGCTCAGGTTAACAAGCAATCGATTCACTTAAAACACACAGCAAACTCTCCAGCCAGGATATGCCCCTTATGATGGTTGGATCCGCAGCTGCTCTGTATCTCAACCTCTCATTTCCACCTGTACATCCCGAGTATAAAATATTAGCAGATCAAATCACTGCAGGGCCAAGAGTTCTTAGGGGAACAGATTAGTCTCTCACTTCCACCAAGGTGATCCCAGAGTGACTCATGTGACTCCAGCAGAATCGAGCTGTGTGTCCTTCAGGAAGCAAGAGCTCCCATGACCATGGATCTCTGCACGTCCACGATGCTCCTCGCAGCAGAGTTGCCTGGAGCTCCTCACGTTCCAGCCTAGTTGCCCGCACATTCCCTGGAAGCAGCATCTTTCTGAGGTGCTTTCTGACAAAGCGCCCCATTGAAAGACATAAGGAGGCTGCTAGCGCCAATGCCCGCGCACTCACCCGCTCGRCTGGGCGCGCAGCTGGCAGCGCCATCATGTTGCTCTGCCCACGCTTTGCAGGACCTGCCGGCACCGGGGACACCACAGACACCTCCCCCCAGCCCCAGTGCAGACAAGTCCAGCTTCTGAGCTTTGCAAACAGCAGCTTAGCTTCCAGATCAGCACTTTTAATAGAGCTCAAATTAGTTTAGCTGTAGCTCAAAAACACACTTTGTTGTTTCAGGCTGTTAACCACAATGTCTTCTAAAATGCAGCATGTTTACTGTTGTTTTGCAAAAGTCATTCTTCCTTTATGAATTTGGCAATGAAGGATTTAAAAGATACCAGTGTGGGATTGTTATCCTGCACAGGCCAAAGCTGTCAGGCTTCGTTACTTCCAAGACAAAAATGACAGACTGATACATTAAATGCTCGGCTAGAAGCACGTTGTTCCAGCGGCAGCGGGTGACACCAACAGCCCGCACTCATCCCACATGTCCTAGCGCGCATCCCATTGCAAGCTTAGCACTTCCCACCCTTTCCAAGCGATGCCCTGGGACCTCACAGGGCAGTCCCAGCACGCACGTGTGGTCGGCAGGAATCGGAGGGTGAAGCAACAGACACACCCACACCAGAACTGCTCTTCCCAGCAGCAAAACTGCATAGCTGCAAGGAGAGAACGGCCCTGAGATGGCCCCAAAGCAAACACCGAGCACTTGCCAAAGCACCCAAAATGCTAAAGCAAAGTCAAGTGCCTAGAGTTATGGTACTTAAATCTACCGCAGAGCAACCATGCAGGAGCTTGCAYTCTTTCATGTCTCTTCATGAAAAATTTGTCAGAAATTTAGGGCTGCAAAAAGCCCCATCCTCAGTRCCAAGGCAGATTCCCAGGGCATGGCTGCTACCATTATAACCACCCCAGAAAATGGAAAAAAAGGGTCTCCAGCCCCTMCATGTTCACCCAGCAAGTAGGCAGCTCTTGAGAAGTCTCAGACGTTCTGATTGAGGACTTGCCTGCAGACTCCACCAGGCTGGCAACTGACCTGGACTCGCCAAATCAGYTCAAGCCAGCGGCCACAGGTCGCTGCAATTTGCACCCACTACTGACCCCAGCCTGCGAGTTCTCACTGTGGGCAGAATTAGACTCAAAAAAAAAGAGCCTCACRAAGTAAAAGTGATAAAATGATGCTTTGTGCTCCATTTTTCAGACACCATTAGGCATAGCACAGTGAACACTGGGGATGGCTCAATACCAATCTTCACGTGGCCTCAAGTACTTGCAATTGCTCTTCCCATTAATGCAAAGATTGCACTGTTCAGGGATCATTCTGCTTAACATTTCCTAATTGAAAGCTTTCTTGCTATTTGCCATTTGCATTGATTACATCCACTAAACACAGCTCTGTAATCTTAGCTCATTTTGCAGGCCGCTGGCAGCAGCCTTGCCCATCCCGAAGCCCCATGTGGGCTCGGTCACCGAGGGCCGCAGCAGCACCCGGGGACACGACTTCCCTGAGAGCCCCCAGAGCATCCGAAAYGAGCAGCTGTGACATGGGTGTTCTGGGCAAAAGGTAAGATAGGAGACACTGGGGAACAGGAGAAGGAAGATGGAAAGAGTTGGGCAACATTTTTTAGGAGAAAGGGAACAGAATAATGATAAATGGGAAAAAAAAAGATGGAGAAAATGAGGAGCAGGAAGGCAATTTAGCCAAAAGAAGTCTAACTTTTGCAAATACTTAGACATTCCTGACAACAAACCCCTGTTTCTACCTGGAACGAGAAGTTTTCTATTGACCTCTAGCAAGAAAGTCACTGGTCACCTCTCAGCAATGTTCCCCTTTGCTTCCATGGCAATGGTCATGGACCATTTCACATCGGCCACTTCCAGCTAGGACAGCCCGCTCTAATTATCCTCCACCGAACATCTAAGTGCCTGAGAACTTCTTTGCATAAACTACGTGTCTCACCTTGCACAGAGGAGAAGCACAGCATTAGTTTGGCTCCTTTTGAGTTTCAATCTGCYCTTTTACTTGCAATTACCCATTGCACATACTCTTGCACATGCAAGCAAGTATCTGTCATGCCAACAGCAGAGACCATGAAGCTTTCCTGGGATCTTGTCCCATCAGTGAAATACTAAATAGTATCCTCAGATCTGAGTGCCCTGGTGATATATGGCCATTTGSTTCTCTTTATGCAGTATTGTACAGCTTTTTCACTTGTTTTCATGATCCACACAGAGAGCACTGCATGCTGGTAATCCACCTTTYCAAGTAAGACTAAGAATCACAAAACTCCCCCTCCATCTAAAGAGCATTTAAGCACATTACCCAATATGCTTGAACTTTTTCAGCCATACGGTCTAAGTGCAGGGTTGGGGTAGTTTGTTTTTGTTTTCCTCTTCTCCTAGAATGGTTGAGGCAAYGAAAACCAAGAGATGTCAAGTAGCTCCTGGCATGAATCTAACTTAATTGCTTTCTACATTTTATAGAGCTAAAGAAAAAAGCCTTGACCCTACCAAGCAGAGTGACAGGAAAAAGTAATGTCTCCCTAGAGCAATTTGACCTCCAAGCACTCCCCTCCTAGCAGCTTTCTTTAATCCCAGACAGATACACTTATCAATCACAGTGGGTGAAAGAAAATGAATCTGTCAAAACAGGGACATTGCCAAAATTATGGCCAGCAGTGTCATTTGTTAATTTGCCCGGTGCCTCTCATTTTCAGGTCTKGGGGATTTATCAAATGCATATTTGATCTGAGAGATAAAACACTTCACCCTTGCCCGAAACCCTCTGTTTTTAGAATAAGGATTCAAGTTTACTCGAGCTCGGAAGCCTAGGCCCACTCTGCTTGGCTTGCTGATGCATCACCAGAACTTCAGCAAACTTCAACTCAGCTTTCCATAGACCAAAACATAGAGAGCTAAGGCTATAGGACCTCAGATGCCAGAAGGGAAAACCATCACGAGCCAATGGCAGCATCTTTTAATGTAATTTTTAAGTGCTTTCCCCTTATCTATACTATTCAGTTCCATTTAAGTAGCATTTTCATYGAATTTCACACAAAGAGTGGAGAGCAGATTCTATCACCCACACACTTCCCTACATTTCATTGCTCACAGCATTTTACCAAGGTGAACGATGTGCAACCACTCTGAACCGGTGCGATACCCAAGCCAGAGCAAGCAGGGACCACACGCTCTTTTTAGAACAGCCCTGCCCTAAGTTCTGCTTATGCACGGGCACAAGTTGCAGGGGACAAGTCGTGCACTGAACACCCATCTCAGGCTGCCATCTGCCCCTCGATTTGAACAAGAGGAGGTTTCTGCTGAAGGTAACAAGAAGCACAAGAGTTATAAAAAGTCTTGAGACTTCTACTTCTTGCAGAGAAATGAATACATTATTCACAGGGCAAAATTTAGTCTTCACTACATCAGTCAGAAGCAGCACAGAAGAAATTGAGATGCAGAAGAAAGTATAGAGGTTTTACTAATTTACTGTTTCAAACAAAACCAAAGTATCTAAAAAAAACAATAAAAACATTCCACCCTCCTCATCCTACAGTTTGAACCAAGTCTTTCAACTGTCTCATTTATATCCACCTAAATATSAAGTATTGATATTTCTGACTATCTAGAAGTACTTTCAAAAAATAAAATGCCACTCTAAAGAAAAGYTCTCACCCTATTTACTTATTGCAAAAATCTTTAAAGCACAGATTTTTTTTTTTTTTTTTTCTAGCTAGAATAGGACTCATTGGCATGCAAGGCCAGGCTAATTCCTGAGCAAAAAACCTCTGCAAGCAGAAATGTTTGCGCATAGCAGGTGTTCAAAAATACATTCTTTGCTCTCCTATTTACCTGTCCAGATTTTAGAATTAAATTAATGTTAATGGATGGTTACCTGAATATGAAGGTGTCTCAAATGAAACAGCAAAATGGTTCAGTGCAACATTTTCCAATTCGCACGAGCTGCTCATGTCCATCCAGTTGTTAGCAGCCAGGCACCTACATCTGCAAACATAAAGGCAGCTTTATTTAGGAGGCTGGGTAGAGACAAGCGCAGCTTGGGCTTCGTCTTCTGAATTTCATTTCCTTAATAGTGGGCCCAGTGTGACATCAACGATACCAACCAGGGCCCTTTGGTCAGTGTTACGCTGCATGTTTGGTGTCAGTGCAAGTTTTCACACTTGTAAAAGAGCTAMATTTATGATACAAAAAATGAGGAAGAAATTGAGTCAGCCCTGTCTTGTTGGTTTTAAACAATTGCACTCCCGAGTGATTCAAATCCGTTCGGATCATGGTACTGGGAATGACTGTATCATCCTTTACAATCCTGCTCGGCAGCCCCAGGAAAAGGAGAAGTTTAAATCACATTCTCGTGACCGTGCTGTTGGAGCATTGGAGCCACGCAAGCAGTTTTCCTCATGGTTTTACAAGACACCARTTCCCCTTTCTGCTTTAGCTCCAAGATGTCCAGAGCACCCTCTGAGCTCTGCTGGCTGCCGAGCAGTGAATGTSGAACCACCCAGACACCACAGGAGGACGGGAATTAGCTACCCAGGCAAGGGATGCAGCTGAGCCCTGGAAGCTCTTCTTGCTAGTGTCTCCAAAACAGGAGAATTAGAAGCATGAAATAAAGCAAGCCGGAAAGTCACTGTGTTGTTATGAATGCTAATAATGCCGGGAGATCAAAGCCAACCTACATGGAATCCAAGGGTAACCCTTGGGGCTCAGAGTGGAAACCCGAGCATGGACGCCCCTCRTCTCGACGGCGCGCTGCGCGCCAGGGCTCTGGGCTCTCCCAGGGGCTCCCTCCTCTCTCCTTCCTTCAAGAAAACAGATTCCAGTTTGGAAAGACTTTGCAGAATCCCTGTGTGTTTAAGCACAGGGACATGAGTCYGTTCTGCTTTGACATGGAGATCACACCTAACCACATCCAGAATGGCTCCAGTCTATTCTGAATTTCATTTACAATGTTGTCCAGATTCTTTAGATAAGAAAAATGTATCTGGATTAAAATTGAAAAGTAGCTGATTAAGAACAACAGTAASTACTTATATTTCACACAAGAGAGATATATGCAAAAGTCATTTGTCATTAACAGGACAGTAATCACTAATTGCTATGGCAGTTGGATGCCTTGAAGCACAAATGGAAGATGATCATTGACTTAAATCCGGTGATATTTTGAAACTTACAGGATAAGTACACAATCACAGTACAGTTGTTACATGAACGGCATTTTTATGTAATATGAACATTCTTAGACAAGATTCGATATCAGTTCCCATAACTTCTGTGTATTATATAAGTATTTTTCTATACACAGAGTGCCAGTAACTTATGTGAATTCATGGAAGTTTTCTTATCCATTTTTTATATCTAATTCATAGAAACTACAAGATTAATCCCATTTGAATTTCAGACTGCTTTTATAATTTATCTTTGACAGTTATAAAGATCTTGGAAGACTGAAAAACTAAAGGAAGGAAAAGAATAAGAACTTTGATCATCTCACTGTTCCTGAATTTATCTTATGACAGTGGGGATTATTCCTGATTTTCAAGTTTGAATGTAGAGAGATCTCTGTTTAGCCTCTGATGCCCTACGAATGCAACAGYACATTATAGGTATTTAACTCTCTGATTTGCAGGTATCATCAGACACTTCAGAGCAATAAGGTGTGTCAGCAAAATTGCACCCAGTTATTTGCAGCTAGAAAATTAGAGTTCACTTCTCAAAATTATCCACCTTGAAACTACTATCGCATTCTGCATCCTCATATAAATGATGGGGATGCAAGCAAACAGCAAGGCCAGTTTGGGAGTTTTTTTAATGCAGGAAAGAAAAGCAGAGTCCAAGCCTCTCATTAAGCCCAAGGAGGTCTGCAGTAGATGTAGTCACATAAATTACACAGCCAGGACAGAGCTAGCTAATAAAGGCAAGTTTCTCTGCATTTTCTTAAGATGGAAAAATCAAGGAAATTTCCTTTCCTATGATGTCTCCTAGAGCCAAAACAATAACATTGCAACCTTTAACAATGCCCTTAAAGAGGCTATATTGTAATCCCTACACAACTCCAGGACAAACAGCGTTCCTTTCCCGAAACATGTGTGCAGAGCCCTAGTTTGGAGCCTTTCACAGACAAAGGGCCAGAGCTGCAAGCGGCTGCTCCCAGCACCTGAAGGCTCACAAGGTATTAGGGAAGCACTAGTCGAGCAGCTCCTCTCCCCTAGACCATATTTTCTTTAACTCACTTATGGCAAATGGCTTTGAGCAGAGGCTCCCTAATGCATTCCAAAAGAGCTTCATCTTTTGCATAAAACATGAAATTGTCAAGCACAGAGGCCTGCACAGTTCACTGCAGCCAGCAGAAGCCATTGATTCTTGCATTTATTTCCTCTATATTTCAAATCTACTTCTCACGGTGCTTGTCACGTAGGGTTGACATATGTCACAGGATGCCATTATACATCGTGGCAACGGGTAGCCATCAAATGCCATCTAAAAGAGAATAATATATTTAAAATAACCCTATGCACACTGGCTTGTTTTGCTTGCTACAGCCTCATAATTGCCAAAAGTCAACAGTCATTGAAACAGTTCATCAGAGAAAACAAAATTGCTCTTTTATCAAAGATAAGCCAGAGTGAAGTTGAGCGTGCACCACCAGAATGATAAATCTGCACAGGTTTTTTACACTTCAGTCTTCTACTGCCTAATTTATTTGTGTTTATTTATAAAAGTGCAATTCTCTGTTAGGGTAAAGGTAGCAAGAGCATCTCCCCAACAGCTCTGAGTTGATGTCATGCAGGGGTCCCACCACAGGACAGGATGCCAGGGCTCTGCTTGCGCTGCCCTTGGGCAAGTTCAGCAACCTTCTGGCTCTTACTTACCTTGGATCAACTGCCACCCACTTGGAGCAAAGCTCTGCAGCTCATCCTGCAGACTTAGGTATCCTCAAGTTGCAATGAGACACTCCTGGCCACGGAACATATAGAGGACAATGCAGTTAAAGAAGCAGTAAATTCACTGTGTATAGGCTCCCTAATGATGGAAATAGGARTTGTTAAACCACCAGCGATTGAAATTCGTAACACAGAAATGAGCCCAAGGATGTGTGAAATGCTGTAAGAGAGAGTACATGAGGTTTGAAAATAAATGGCTGAAGGGGACGGGTGCAGGCACAGCATATGGCACGGGCTGCAAATGTAAATTTGGAAATGTACAAATGAAAATTCATCTCTTAGCTGAAAAGAGAATTCCCACCTCCTATATACGCAGAAATCATGCAGGATTTTATACAACACAAAGTGATACCATGTAGTACTCAATATTACTGAGTACAAAAGGCACCAAATTAAAATAAAAGGTCAGACAATCTCTACTGAGACAAATTACACAGCATGGATTCCACAAATTTCAAACTTGTTATTCAGAAAACCTGAAAAATCCAAGGAAATCAATGAGGTTTTCTTGTTGAAAAAAMGTCCTGAATTCAGCACTGTTTAACCATGTCCACCAAACTAAGCATCACTCAGAAGGTCTTTGGCTATATCATTTTAGCAATATTTATACTAGAAATAATCAAGTAACTTCATAGCATTAGCACTAAAATACCAACTAATTGGCTAAGGAGTGCCCTTTGGTTTAAGTAATCAGTGCCCTTTGGTTTAAGTACAGGTAACTTTTCTGCATCTTCTTCACACTTCACAACGGGCACTTCGCACAAATGGTCCACGTCCCTGCTCTCTGTGGTACCAGAAGCGGCACCTGTAGCGTCGGCCTCCTTTGTGCTTCACACGCATGCCCGTTTACACAGCGTTACACAAAGGGCCTCCAGGTGCTCAGCACCAAGATGCCCGCTCCCTGGGCAGGCGCACACGTCTTCATCCCAAAACACGGCCTGCAAGAAGTGACAGGAGGGGTCTCACCACTCAACCTTCCTCTTGCCAAAAGGAAGGATCAAGCAGGCTTAAGCTCTTCCCCACATGTTCCATCACTAGGGTTTCAAATCTTCAGCAACCTGGCAGAGAGGAGATACAGACACGGCTGCAAGCTCAAGACTGCAAACTTCTCAGGCTTCTCGCAGGAGCCCAGCAGGGCTAGTACCAGATACTGCAGTCCCAGCAGGCAGCGTCCCTACCTCAAGGGGCTAAGGCTCTTGTGCCTGTTCCACGCGGTGACATTGCTCCTTGTCGCCACCAGCCCTCTCACCAGGGAGAGGCACTGTGAGCTCTTCGAGGATACGTTGTCACTGTGTGAGGGACTGGTCAGGAAAAGGGAAGCCATGTTGCTCTAAATCTAAAACCAGAATCCATGAAGCTCCAGTCCCTTGTATGCAAGAGAAGAAAGAATTCCCTGCACTTCACTGAAGCGGGCAAAACGTTCATGGCTTGAGCACATTTAAAAATAAATAAAAAGCTTACTTAACCTTGGATCTTTCAAGACTTACTTAATATAATCTGGCATAGAGGTGGAAATACTTCTTAAATCCTTAGTAAGACCATGTATTTCAAGCAGTGTTACAGCCCATCRGCTGCTTTGGAGAAAGGAAGAATAYGACACTCGAATCACATTGAAGTGTGCTCTGGGGTTAAGGCTGCCTCCAGGCATCTTTAACTTGCATGACCGCTACTTATAGAGCCAATAAGCCAAACTGACACTGACCTTGACAAGATTATGGGGGCAGTCTTTACATAATGATGAGCTGGTCTTGCTCATCATTGACTTGTGGCTTAGTCATCTGGGGAGAAAGGCAGCTCCAGCACATTAARGCTGTACAGGGCTGGCTTTATTACCAGGTAATGGACTTCATACCAACCGCTGTCTCTTCCTGACCTTATCCAGGTGGCCARGAGGAGATGCCATAATCAAAGGATCATTAATTAGAACTCTGCCTTTAGGTGCCATGGTTGTTCTGTTCCTCAGTTTCGCAGCCTGGCCCTTCTCAGCCAAAGAGCTTGGCAAAATCCCTATCAAGCTCAGTGCTTTCCAGAGCTAACAAACAAACAAAAAAACAAACCCAAAGTCCCAAATCATATTGTAACATTTCTTGGTGCTTGGGCCAGTTCTGCTCCTCAGAGCCTAGTACTCTTTACTCTTCTTGAATACATCTCATCTAAGACAATTGTTCAAGCTTTTGACCAGAATTCCTTCCTTCCTTTCCCAGTACAAGGAAGATAACATGAGGGTTGACACATATCCCTTACATTCAGAATCTCTTTTCTTCCTTGCCATTGCTTCATACTGACATTATTGTCTTTCCTCCAAGCCAAGGCCCAACACTAGAAACTTGGCACCGGCATGACAGATTCTTCGAAAGGCATTAGCTGCTCAGCAGTTTGCACATATTTTTCCAGAATTTTCACACACTGCTTCTAGCTCACGTTTTATTTAAATTCCATTTAATAAAGCCCTAGATTTTTCTCTGCTTCCATTAAAATGTTCCATTCATATCTAAAATGTCATGCTAGGTTAGTAAATTGTCTTGTATTCCTTGCCTCAATCATAAAAGCTACTATATAGCTCAGAGCAATTATATAAGCTCAGCTTAATATCTCAAATGCAACAAGGAATGTTATTCTATATAAGTGCAATATATGCTATTTACCATGGCGGTGCCAGGTAAGTTCTCCATGCTAACAGCTGTGGGAGAGATGGATTTCAGTGGATCACACCCTTCTGGAAGACACAAATGGCTCCAGGGATATTCTCCCTGGCTGCAGACAGGACATCTGCAAAGCAGTGCACATGGACGTAACCAAGACAGCACAAAGCAGAGCTATCTTCTCCCTGGGCTTCTGGAGCTGAAGCTCTCAGCTCCAGTCCTCTCATTGCATAAGCTGTTTCTGCCAACTCATGTTCGAAACAAAAAATAAATTGTAATTCTCAGATACATTAGTAGTCTGATTGAATTACTCTAAGAATATTTACTAAGGTGTCAGTACTGCCACTCCAAAGTCAAGAGGAGCCTTTTTACTGGATTCAATATGCACAGAATGTGACTCTTGCCTCTAAGAGATTAACTATGAGAATATTAAATCTGCCAGAGATGAAAAAATGAGCGTGGAAGGTACCAAAAGAATGAAAGCGCCATTCGAATCTAGTGCCTGTCAGTGAGTGTTGCAGATCCACACGAGGTCCACGACTCCTGATCTCCTGCTGGTCTTTGCATTTGAATAGATTTTGTTAAAAAAAAAAGTGTAAACTCATCTGGCTCAGGCAAGACAGCTCCATATTGAGTATTCATCAGAGGAAACCCATGTGTGCTGTTTATTCCAGTGTGTGCTTGGAATACATTGTGCTCCTGGAAAACCAGTGACAGGACTACGTGGCTAGMAAGTACAGAGAAACTAAAGCTTCCCTAGTTTAGTTAAACACTTTTCCTCCTCTGTCTTCAAACAGAGCAGAGTTAACACTCACCTGCAACCTTGGGAAGGACAGCAATGTCCCTGCACAATTACAGTTATCAGTAGAGACCAACAGACCAACAGTCTCCCTTTAATGTTACACATATTCAGATCTGAGATTTTTTTAAAAAAAGAACTAAAAAGGCAGTCTCTCCTTTCCTGGTATCCCACTCACACATTCCTTCTATTCTGCATTCTCCTGGTATTCCCAGAATACYGTCTAGATCATAAAATAGAAATGACTGACAAAACGTGAAGAGGAGTTAAGTTTAATCTTCCAGGACTGGTTATTTAATATATTATTTTAGAAAGATGGATCTATTTGAGGTAAAACTGTGCTGAGTTTGGCTCTTCTTCCTTTCATGCCCTTTCCTTACCTACTAACACTTGCTGAGGCCCTTCAGTTGAGCGCCAAGGGCAGCGCAGGGAGGCGAAGGCAGCAGCTGCCCAGGGAAAGCCGCAGCCCCCTTCGCTCCCTTGAGCTCCCCTCCATCCCCATCCCAGATCCATCACTTTTTCAAGAGACCTGGACACCAAAAACACAGAAATTCCATTCTCCTACAAGCATAGCAAGAAAAACAGCAGAAAAAAAGCAGAGAATTCCCCCACTACTGGGGGGAATATCAATGAATAAAACTGAATATCCCCCTATTCGTATGCACATGTTACTAGCAGTGAACAGGGCACTGGTTTTTGCATCTGAGAACTTGGACATCTCCTGCCCTCCAGGCACATGCAGCCCATTCTCATCCCACACCCTGCCCTTAAGGACTCCAATTTGGCTATGAATGCA
This sequence comes from Nothoprocta perdicaria, assembly GCF_003342845.1. Lineage (NCBI taxonomy): Eukaryota > Metazoa > Chordata > Aves > Tinamiformes > Tinamidae > Nothoprocta > Nothoprocta perdicaria. The sequence continues at coordinate 2,115,796 of NW_020455643.1, read as the reverse complement.
CCGAGGCCACTGCCCAAGAAGCTGCCCAGGCCACTTTCCTCCTGTTTCTCACCAGGTCCATCACTTTCCTCCCATTTTACACTCATAGCATAAGCCCTTCAGAGCAGAAACCACCTTCTTTGTTGTGTCTTTGACCACAGACCTCCTTGCCCATTACTAGATGTCCAAGGTACTGGGGTAACACACCCAATTATTAGTAGTATTACCTAGACTACAACCTCCTGAGGCAGAAATCCCTCCTATGTAGTTTTACATTTCCTCGCTTCCATGCAGCAGGGCCCCTCAGACATCACTACTGTGCCTGGAGCCCCTGCCGTGGGGGATCTAGGTGTAAAACACCATTGTTTGCCTTTGGTAGATATAAAAAAATCAAGAACACCAGAAGACAGAAGTTTCTGCTCTTTGCTTTACAAAACAGAACTATGTGAATCGTTTGTTTACTCTGCTTCATGTGCACAGTGTTAGCCCAGGACTATGGAGCACCRCACCCCGGTTCTTTACGGCTGACAACGACAAGGAGAATAAATACAACCCTTTTGTTTTTAATAAGCACATGGAAAGTGCTGTTGACCTGGAATTTTAAATATTCTGTATSATCAAGCAAGAAGCCAGCAACAGCCTGTGTGCTGGAGCCTGCACAGCGGTACGGCAGGCTCGYGCCATCCCTCCTTTAGGGAGGTTTTACTCACGCAGCTTCATGACACATTTGGCACATGCAGTAAAACTGCCCCACTTTTACTGCCTTTCTCCTTCTGTATTTCAGCAAACACAACAGCGACCTTGCATAAGCACCTTGCCACTACTTTCCAGTTTATCTGACAATTAAAGATCCTGAAAAGAAACCACAGAGGAAATACTACAAGAATGTTGATCATATCCAACAAAACTTCTACAACAGTAGGTCCTTCTCACTCAATATTCTCCTGCTGTGTCTRTTTTTTTAAGGCTATATTACACTCTGCCTCTGACTTCACCTCCTGAAGGCACATTTTTCATCCATTCATCCTTTCTAAAAATTACCACTGCAGAAGCATTGGAGTATTTACACCCATGTGGTTGATGTTTATTCAACACAGGTTGACCCAGCTTGGTATCTGGGACTGTTCTCTAAAACCACAGAGCCTTCCAACACTGGAAAAAGTTAAGTCCAAGAGGGAAGGTTGGATCTGGGAAGCAAACTTGCCTTCTCCAGCCCCTGCTGCAGCAGCAGCAGCAGATCGATCATCAGCCCAACAGACTTTCACTGTTCCCAAGCAAAAAAAGGGGGATTTGTTGCTTGCGATTTAAGCTCTCCTGGAAGGGGCAGTTATTCCACTGACACTTGCTGGGATTCAGTTGAGTTTTTCTAGTGTCCGCRCACAGAAGGCGTTGACAAAACGTTTGCTGGGTGCTAAGAACAAGAAGCTAAATTGCAGCAGCAGCCCTGGCACAGGAAGAGCAGATTAGACTCAGCAAGAAAAAGCAGTGTGGATAGTCTCAAGATTTAGGACCTATTCCCCAAAAATGCACATGCAACTGGCTAATTCTTACCGTGCAGAAAAGACTTTTGGAACAATTGGGACTTTCGCTTTTAGTCCTCGAGCTGAATTAACTCGGAGAGTTCACAAAGGGGAACTGGGTACCTATCATCACTGCTGCAAAAGAAACCTCACTGTGCACAGAGATGTCCCCTGGAAGCTGCTGCAGCATCGCAAGTAGCATCAGACTCTGAAATCTCCTGCTTTCTGAGGAGCCAGAAAGAAGTTCCAAGCATTTGGGACTGTCGTTCCCCCACCAACATGCCCTCTTCCTCCCCTTCTCCTACAGTCCTGCAGAAATCAGMAATATTTGCAAGCAATATTTAAAATGCTAAGCCTTTTCATTCTTTTGCAATATAGTATCTAACAGAGAGAGCAGAGAAAGCAAACAGGAAGAGCTCCCCACAAGCTACCCCTGCCTCCTGGCTTCCGTTTCCATAGCTCACTGTAATGCATCAGACCAACATCTTCTGCAAATAACCACTTGTGTCTTCTACAGATAACCAAATCTTCTACAAAGAACCACTTAGGCTACCTGGAATGATCCCAGTCTCCTCCAGGAGGGAGGTAACTCCAGCAATCCCAGGTGCAACTCACCCTCTGCACCCAGGTGAAGCCTCCAGGCTTTAACGGGCACATACTTAACTGCAGACCAGCAACAGCTGTAGAAGAAATCACTTAAATGGTTATGAGGAAAGCTCACRCACTTTCTTATCATTCTGGTACTTTGCAGAAATGCCACCACCCCAGATTATCCCCAGCATGCACAACACAGACATGGGGGAAGGGAGCATCATAAATTAAAATATATCTTCTATATCAGCACAAAGAAAGATACTAGTTCTGTCATTGCCATCAGCTGTAAACTGCTGAGCACGAATGCCACCTACGGGCGGCAGGACAGGTTGTCCTGGCTCAGTCTGTAACGCAAGCCAAGGGAGCTCCCAGCACACTGTGTGGAGACACGACTTCCACGTGCTAACTTCCACAGCAAGTCTGTCACAAATAAACAGATATAAAAGGAAAGTACTTGGAACTCTTTTCAAAAGAATCAAAGACTACAGACCCTAAAATACTAAATCCTTCATAGAGTAGCCAATAGAGCATTGTTATCATTACTGAGTTCTGCTGCATACTTTATGCAGAAACTTTTTGCGCATACTTTGGAGGTTAGCAGCGCATTGCATGTAGTCTGCTGCTCCATTCAACCAGCTGTAACGCCCTGAGGCATTTACTAAAATCAGAAAAGAGGAAAATGCTCTTACTGTTAACCTCAGATTGGAACAGATGCAGCCTTCCTTTCCTAGAGGAACCATCGGCTTTTCAGTCCTACTTATTACTTAGATATTAATGTCACAGTAGTTACAAGGAGATATTACTTATCTACTACTCTTATGTTACTTTCACATAGATCTTCTACACAGATAACTCTAAACCTGGTGTCATTATAAATTTTCATGCATCTGTGGTCAATGAATATAAATTCAGAAAAATGCTGAGATATGCTAAAAATCTGAGTATAGCACAGGCAGAGAACACATTGCRAACAAAGTGAGATATAGAAACACCTGAAGATGGCAAGAAATTATCAATATTTCAGAACAAAACCAAYCAAAGCAATTACTCATCTAGCAACTTCTAGCCCAATGGGACTTACACAGGTTGCACAGCTATCTTGAATGGATTTTTCTCTCTCGAAAAGTAAGCAGAGAAAAATACCCCGCAAAACAGAAAGTAATAGTCTGTATGGGGATGAGAGCACATACGCAGATTCACTCCGTGAACTGTTATCTTCTTTTCTAAATYTGAATAAGAATGCAATTACAGATGATCACTTGGTCTGAGCTCAGTTCGCACATCAATTAGGAAGACAACAAAAAATGAAACCAGGCAGAGCGGATGCGCTCCTGAATCCTCAGGCTGCTGRAGCACCCCAGCGTTTAATACTGCAGGCTGCTTCACAGCATGGCAGCAAGGTAAGATGTGCAGGTGATCACATCAAGCTTTACAGACTTGCCCCTCTCCATCTGTTCACCTCAAAAGCAACAAAAATCAAAACCATTCAGAGGATGGCAGGTGTGCAGATCACACCTTACTGCTGTCTCTTGCCTTCTTCAAAGGAAGCTCAAAAAAGCAAAACAGACAAAAAGCCTGGACTTTGCACAGGAGAAAAATCCTTAGTCAATGCTTGTCATTCCAGCTAAATCAGCTAAAAGATGGGGGATAGTGTAAGGCYCAAGCACTGTGGGAGTTGACACCTCTATTTAACGCTATAAAGACAGTACTGTAAGAAACAGAGGGTAAATGCTCACCCAAAGGCCAGCACATCAACAGTGCTCCAGAGGCACTGTGCCCACACATTGCTACGACAAGAAACACTGCGCTTGAATCACTGCTGTGTCCCACAGCCGTCCACCCCCAGAAAGACCCAGCTTAAGGTCACCCTCTCTCCTCCTCAGTGGGTTCTGGGAAATGCCAGCAATGGACACAAAATTCCTTCTCAATGAAGTGAAAAGGACTTTTGCCATTGATGGAAAAGGCACTGAGGTTCCAGCCTTAATATATACTGCGYAAGGAGCTAGTAGTATTGCCCTTGCAGGACAAGGACATGCCCAGCAGAACCTCACTCGACACAAGCCAAGCTACCTCAAGAACATGTCATCTCTAGAGAACAGATCTCTGGCTTGAGGACAGGAGCGTGTGAYCACTCCTTGTATTAACAAAWTKACCYMMRAAWRRMAASTTKYYWTTYKKRGGTCAATTTGTAGATGCAAAAGAAAACACTTTGAYGACTATCATGCTTACAGCCCAGGAAAACGCATTCTACTAGAGCAAATTCAAATCAGACCATTCAAAGAGCAAACCAGGAATTACTACGCCTGCTTGATCTATGGAAAGCCACATCTTCAGATACAATTCACAAGTGCCAGAAAACATTTAATAAGATTCCAGTTTCCATTTCTGTAGCCTGCAGGGAGGTGAACAGCAAATTCACCAGAATTTGCAGGTTCTACACTTGTGTTACTAATTACACAGAACTRTTACCAACAGCATCTTTCTAAAGCTCAAAGAGGAAAAATACCTTGCAAAATTTTAACCAATTTGTCTGGTTTCTCACATCATACATTCTCCTCTTTGCCACTCATACACTGTAACCTCATCACTCAGTTTGTTYCCTAGAGATAATACCAAGTTAACCAGCCATTTAAAAACTCAGTTTTCTCCCTTCATCTTACTTGTCCCCACTTCTCTTTCCTATTTCAAATTATTCAAAGCCAAATAGCTTCAAACTATTTGAAGGGATTTCTTTTTCCATTTTATTATTCACTTTGTACAGCCATGTAACAATTCATTTGTTTTGGTTTCTTTTTCTGAGTGCATGAGAATATTCTTTGAATGGCAGGTACTGTTGTTTGATTAATTTTGTAAATAGCATTCTGTGATTATTCATTGTTGTCATTTTGCAAACAAAACCGAGTGGCAGACTTGTTACTGGAACATGATTTACCTACTTTCATTCATGGAATCCATACTGAGAGGCCAGAAATGTTATTAAAGAAAGCAAATATATGCTATATTACATATGCATTTATACAGAACATAACATGACACACAGCATGCTATACACAAGGAGCATTTCTACATTCAATCCAGCTTCCTAAGACGCAGCTAGGGACAACACAAAGAAACAGACCCTGCCCTTACCAAGCTTGAAAAGTTTGCTTAGTTCTCCCGAATGGAGATCTAGAAAATCATTTGACTGTTTCTCCTTTCATAACTTCACTCTCTGCAAAACTTTTACTGATGAGAACTACTAGTCCAGGACAAAAAGAGGATCCAGGTCAGACAATGCAACATGAACCAGTGGCAAGTGTCTCCCAGGCCCCCATGCTTGTCTCAGCTCTATCCCTGCTTCTTATATGTTCCAGAAAGACTACCACGTCCTGTAAGTATGAACTATAACCCCTTCTATATATAACCTGTAAGGAAACTAAAGATGTATATAGAATTGCAAACTCTATTTCAAAGGCTGAACAAGAAGACAATCAACTCTGCACAGAAGTAACCTCTTTTAGAGCTTTAAGTTAGAGCAATAAAATTTTGTAGTCCAGGTTAAAGCTCTACGAGGCCCCCAAGCAAACTTACCTACAGTCTGTCTGGGGTTTATAGCAGCAGTTGACAGCACGGAAACACCCAGGCCCAATCTCCTTACAGAAGTAGATTTGCACAAACAGATGCCTCTAAGGAGGTGAGACGGAAGCAGGCACAGATCTACAAGGGATGACCCGGCTCAGGCTTCCTGCTAGTTACAGTCGAAAGGGACCYTCAGAACTCTGTTGATTCTAGCTCCTTTTCCAACTATTACTGCTTCCTTTTAACTGCCCTTCTTGAAAGYCTAGGAAAACTGTCTTTGCCTGTTAATCGCTTTTTCTATGCAAAACTAGCCAAAGTTATTTATTCTGAGCTACTTCGGAAAACTGTGAGAAAGGACAGGCTTATTACCAGTAGTAGTAAGTTTATAAGTTAACCTTTTTTTTTTTACTTAGCTTTTATCTGACAATCAAGCTAATAAAACTAGCCTATTGCTTGCTGCTTTACTATTTTAACATAGTGAAATTATGTGAACTAATTATTATTTCCTTAGTATCAGAATTAGGCATGCCTGAAAATAAATTGTTGAACTGCAGTCCCTCCGGAGCCAGCTCAAGAGTTCTGGGGCTCGATTCCACTGTTGGCTGAGACGAGTTATCTTGTGCTCTGAAGCCAGAGTGCTTTGGGTGCCCAGTTCCCATTCATTCTAGCATACAACGGTTTCCCAAATCCTAGGATAAAGTGAACAGCAGGAAGCATGAAAATCTCTGGCCATGTAAAGGCTAAGTCTTCCTAAAATATCCTTGAAGAGCCATTTCCTACACTCCCAAAGAGGAAAGAACATGGCAAGGACAGATACACAGCTGGCCAGATACCTCCCATTGACTGGTGCACAGTAGAGGTACAGAGAGGCCGTGTATTTCTCTACCCTTCATTTCTCCTATTTTTTTTCCCCTTGGGAAAAGAGGCCCTGATCCCCAGGCTGCAATAACAAACCTAAACCGCAGTCCACACATTAACTACGTAAGGGCAGAAGAGCCTTCGTGTCCTTTGGTTACCTACAGAAGCACAACCTCTACTTCCGAAAACCCCAAAGATAGCAAGATGACTAAACTGAACCATCCTGTCAAGCACATGGATATGGGAAAGGCGCCGCTTTAACCTGAGCTTTTTCAAGGCCCCACACACTTCTTCAGCTCTGAGGAAACACTTGTGGTGATAACTTTGGATGTGATGGAACACAGGCCAAAACAACTTCTCACCTACATACAGATTTTACCTGCAGACTCATTTGGAAGTGTTCTTATATAAAATTAATTGATATAATTTGCTATACCTGGGAGTGCTTGTTCTTGCAGTGGGAATGTATATTTAGTGTCTGTTATTAGTGAGCTCCTGGAAAATTTCCCATAAGATTTCTTTGGGCAGGGATACAAGATCCATTATATCCATAAAACACAATAGCTTGCAGCTGTGTTAACATGCTTAGAAGCACATTAATGACACTATATTATTAAGCAAGTTCAAAGCAAGCGCAAACCATGACAAAACCCATCCYGAGCCCAAATGGATTGTCAGTCTCCTAACAAAAGCGCTGCTATCTGCTGACTCCCAGCACTGCCCAACATCTTTGGATTTCTCTCCCTTACTCCAACTGTCCCCCACCCCATACCCAGCCTGATGAGGTTTCCCCCCCTCACAAAGAAGCCAGCACCAACAAGCCCCTTTGGGCACAAGGGGCACAACAAGCTCCTCCTCCATAGTGCTTATCTTGCCAGAGGATGTTTCCATCAGCTCTGAACATGAACACTCGACACGAAGTCTTGCCTGAAGCAGACACAGCCTTATTTTTATTGCAATTAGCCAAACACGAAAGTCAGTCACATCAATTAATCAAGCAGGCCAATTCCTAGGAAAGGATTAACCATAAAACTCTGTAGGGAATGGGACATTCCCTCACCTTCACCAGTGTTCCCAACTAAAATTTTTTTWAAAAAAATCATTTTTTGACAGTTTTGACCATTTGCAGTCAAAAAGAATAAGTGCAATGACAGATGGTCATCCTAAGTGCTACGGTTTGCCTCCACATATAATAAAAAATATATAAACCTTCTGTTGCACAGTACAGGAGAGGCGTTTAAACACCTGTTTCAAATTATTATGATACTATAAACATTCTTGGAAATTGGAAAGCCCTGTGTTTTGAGGAAGTGAGAAGTGCCATCACTAGCCAAACTAAGTTGGGCAGGCTTGGGTCCAGCAACCATTGAGAGGGGGAAGGAGGAATGTGGCCACCGGCACACCGCTGGTAGGAAGATTGAGGGGGCATAAAGTTAACACCTACCTCWGCAGAAGTCCTCTTGTTTTGTTAAGTATATACAAAAACCAGCTGTGGAAATTGTACTTCATAATCTATTTCCAACATTTTATTTTCGGACTTGTCATCTCTAGAATTCCTTTGCAGCAAAATGGGTCATTTGAGATGTTCAATTTAAAAGAAATATTAGGTAGGTTTGGCTAAAAATACTTAGTAGCTAGGAAATGACTGGAATAAGTTTTGTTTTAAAACCCTTGATTTAAAGGGTCTAAATTGTTACAGTTCTGTCACTTCTTCCAAACCCATCCCAAACTTGGCCCCAGAAGATGCTTCCCAATGGCAACCTGCCCTGCCAAGGAGACATTGTCCTGGTGCCTCCATGCAGAGCAGGTCATATGCTGGGAAACACAGGGCAGGGCTCTTCATGGAGGTAGACATCCCCCAYGCTCAGAAAGGCTGCTTCCACACAGTGAAATAGGTTCAGGAGGAGCCTGGATCAAGCAAATTAAAGAGCAGACTGTCTTTTAAATCAGCCTGCAGTTTCTGAAGTTGGGCAGGTACAAGGAGTTTTGYGGGACACCTCTCAGGCTTTTACATTCACAACTGTCACACAGCAYGATTAGACACATGAAGGAGCACAAAAAGAAATGAAGAAGGCTTTATTAAGCAAACCTATTAAATTTATGACTTCTGTTCCCAGATACCAGTGTTTTAGACAGGCCTCAGTACTCTACCTTTCAACAGGTCTGCTTAGACAGAACAAGGAGGACAAACAGGCTCTAATTGTGTCTCATTTCAAACCCTGCTTTTGCATACTGTTTACTGCATTGCTCCACCCTGYATAATACATGCCATTAAATCAGTGTCACAGCAAACTAAAAGAACAGTGACACCAAGGAACTTCTAAATTTGTTTCATATACTCCTCTTGCTCAATAATGGGAAGAGAAAAAAAAGATTTTMAAGTGGAGTTTTTGTCCAAACACCCAATTCACCCACATCAAGAAACACCATCAGGACATGGCAGTTCATTTCCACTGCTTTTTTTTGATTCAGTTCTTCAGTAACCACCACTGCTAAATGCRTAACTGCTGCACTGCAAAGGACAGTAACTGTCCTTTAAGCTTTAAGGACAGCTTGAAAACATGAGTTGTTTTAGTCTAGACCAGCCAAGCTCTCTAGGTGATTCTGCGGCACAATCTCTGAATCTTGTAGGTTCTTATTCTTTCAATATTTCCTTGCTAAAGAAGCCAGCAGCCCCTGTCCCCACCCAGTTGTAGGAACCCCAGCACACTCCCTCTCACTGATTTAGCCCAGGAACACAGGCAATGAGGAAGAGCAGAACAGGGAAAGGTGTGCCTTTTTTCCTACTTTTCCCCCTCAAACATCACCAAGTAATTTTGGGTGGAGCTCTATGGCAAATCACAGAGAAATAAGCTCCTTAGTCACCTCAGACCAGCGTAGCTCTGCTGACCTTGCTACATTTTACCTAAGGAATAGAGTAACCAGTGATTCATAAATGCTTTACATTATTTGCTTAGGTAAAAGATGAAGTAACCGAAATACTATATAGGCTTCTTATCCTACTAGGATTAAAAAATTGAAGACTTGCCCATAACTGGCTTTCTTTTCTACAGTTGAACTCAAGTGAACAAGTCTTACTCTAAACACAAGCTGTGCCTACTTCTCAGATTTGGGTTTCAAAGCCAGACACCAGGATTATAAAACTGACACCCACCTCTTTCCCATTTAAGATTATGGGCAGGCTCCATCTTTTCTTTAATTTGAACACAATGTGAGAATTACATAAGTGCCTTTCACTTGCACAGAATCTTTAATAAGAGTTGAAGGCTTTTTAAACATAACCTCATCTGTTCTGAGCACAGAAATGATTTTGAAGGATAATTCTATTTATTTCTCCAAGAACACTCATGAAAAGCCTAGAATCTTTTTGATAAATTTACTTTATATGTTTTTACTTCAGATACTGTGACCTCCAGCCAAATTTGTACCTTACTGCACATCTAAGTAACTTCATTTATCATTAAGCACCCTTTCCCAAAATCTGAAACTTGCCTGCTATGGATTTATGGATTCTCTGCAAGGTCACAAGAAGTTTGACAGGACACTTCCAAAACCAAAGCCAGTTTTTGCAATAAAACTTGAACAGAACAAAAAAAATGGTGGATTCAGCCCCTGTCCTGCTGTACATCTTGGCACACAAACAGGTAGTGCTCAGTCCACTCCAGGTCTGGCCTTTGTTACATGAAAAAGGCACCATGGAGAATGTGGCATTCATTCCAACTGAACTCAGACTCACCCAGCTGAAAACTTTTTTTTTTCCCCTTCTCCACAGACAACTACCAGTTTCTGCAAAAAAAAAAAAAAAAAGGAAAATCTGAAGGATAAATTTGGCATTAATATATTAAGACTGTAGATGATAAAGAGCAGCAACTGGCACTGAAGTGCCCCTTCTTGCTCCGCTGCTCTGGTTAAAATGAAGCAAGATCAACATAACACCTATACAATGCCTTAGACACACTGATTTAATTCATGCAGGTCTACMGACTTAGTTCATCTACAAGATTTTATTTCCAACAATACAAAGATATAAAAACATTTTTGCATTGTTAGTTTTGCATTTTCTAAAAATAGAAAATAGAAAAAATCCACCTTGCTTGCTGGAGAAGAAAGCCTTCAAAACAATCCTGTCATTTCTAAATAATTTACAGATGTGGAGGCCACATGAAGTTTAGCTAAAACTCCTAACACAGACAGTGCTTAAGCAGYGAGGCATCATCAAGGTGCCAGTAAAGATGATGCAGAGGAGACCATCTCCCCTGGTGTACAGAGATTCCCTTAACGCTTTGGCGATCAAACGGGGGAGTCAACAGCCCAGGCACTGGTTATCGGTTGTGACCACGGACTCAGTTTTTGCCAGTCCCAGTGCAGGCTGCCAGTGTAAGCAGGACAGAAACATCTCCTATAACACAGAAGTGCAACTGCTGGGTGGAYTGAACAGCCTCCTCCTTTAATCACTCAGGCATTCCCGAGTTTGCACTGTATTAAAAAAATTAATCTGAAAGACCTACTTTTACAGCAGTAACATTAATATTTGATACTCTCCCTTTTGCTGTAAAGATACCAGGTTGATTTATATGTTAAAAAAAGTACTAAATCCATCATATTATGTATTATGAAATACCACCTTTGTCTCCAAGGGAACATCACATTTTAATCCAAAGCTAGAGCTACAGAAATAGTCTGGGATTTAAATCTCTAACAAAACCTACCGCAGACAAAGTGTTAAGATAAAGAAAACTTTGACATTCTTTAAAAATGAGCTTGCTTTGCCATCCAACATCCCCAGAAGGATTTTAGAGAATTATTTTATTTCTCCAACATATCTGGCACATGTTTAGTAGTGTCCTAAATTGTCACAAGCAATCTATTTTAAGTGACTGAATAAAGAACCATTAAAAATGTGGCTCATAGCAATGCTGATTATCAGCAGCTCTCAGCCCAGCAATCCATCTCTGCCAGCACGAACTTTTATTCAACCTGCTTTTCATTCCTTTATTATCCAGTTGTAGACTGACCATTTATTTGTACTAATGTCTTGGCTTTCCCCTTTTTAAAAAATTTTAGGAAGTACCAGTCTGAATACATAGGTATGGGAGCCTGCATTACATTAAAGTAAAATGTATGGGTTTTTATGCATCTAATCTGCATAAACTTTCCTGATTTCATGGGCCAATTATGAAATTGTGCACAAATAAGAGCAGTTAGACAAAAGCCAGTTACACACATGAGGGACCTCTTTKTATATACAGCCAAGCTTCATACATTGTTAACGAAGTTGTGAAAACGGACGCTTAATTGGGCATCTAGAAGAGACGACTACCATGGCTTTTTCTTCAGCAATCTTCTGCTAAGACAATCAGAAAATCACAATCACCAGGTTAAGTTTTTTGCTGGGAGATGATCYGCACCTCAGTCCTAGCCAATCTGGCAATTCTATCTGCTTCAATAGCTTTTATCAAACCTACTAATGGAGCATAACACAGTAATGTAAAAAGCTCAAGAAAACACCCAGCAGGAACAGCTCCGCTGGGCCCCCGCTGGGACGCTGGCCAGTGTTTCTCCTTGCCTCCCCTCTCCTTCTTAAGTTTCTAGCCAGTAGTCTAAAGTAAATCAACTAACAGAAAAAAAAATCCATTTTACCTATTCTGTAACCCCAAACTAAAGCACTGACACGCTAGTACAGGTATCAGTTTGAGACAGCGTTGGAATACCCCTGAAATCAAGCACCCATTTAAGTTCTGTCCAAAACAGGATCCATCTTCCTAGCCTTGACTAGGAAACTGTAACTATTAAGATGCTATAGAGCTTAATTATGGTTTCCTAATTGCCTTGCATGGAAATGACCTCAGGCACCTGCATCTCCACTGTCTTCTGCTATCCTGGGCTTACTTAAAACTTTTCCATCAGCAGGCAGACTGAGTGCTCCCACCAACCACAGCTTGCCCAACCTCACCCCCTCAGCTTCAATAACGTTATATAGCAAATATTCATGACAATACCACACATGGCCTCAGCTGAACTTGGCATTACTGATGTTTTAGAGAGATGACATATAAGTCTGGTGGAATAGTTAGGGGCAAGGTGTTTTTATTCTGTTTGCTCTTTGCATATCAACAATTTTGGTGCTTCTTCCTGCACTACATCCTGTCGGTACAAGCTCAAGAGCAGCCTTTAAACATGCTAGAGAACAGAAAGTACTTTTCTATATTTCACCAAGGGATGGTGAAAGAGACTAAAATGGACTTAAATAGCAGCTGAGGAGATTTCAGATTCTCCAGTCTTCTGTAGAAGAAGCTAAAGGAGAGCAAGAGAAGGGCAGGGAGCCCGAGTATTTGTTTTTCTTGGACTGCCTTGAAACCTCTGCTTTCAGCCTCCCCCTTCCTATTGGGAATACCAGCTCCAGGTTAGCCACCCAAGGGCAGAGTTTCTTTCAGGACCATACAGACCACTTATTACCACAGCAGCCCTGCACAGGCAGCAGCTTCCAGCAGGTGGACTCTTGATTCTGTTCAAGATCTCTGATATGTATTTACTGCATGGTGCTACACGGTTCAGTGCAGCCTGCACAGGCAGGCGGACGGGTCAGGGCCCCACAGCTGGCCCCACAGCTCTTGGGTGCAGAACAGGCCACRCCAACGTGCCACGCAGCTCCTGGGCCAGGCAGGTCTGCAGCCAATTCTTCTGCACACGGCAAATAAAACATTTCACCRTGAACTATACACATTTAGCCTGCAAAATGCTTCATGAAGGCCAACTAAATGCTGTCCCTCGGCTCACCTGGGTGGTAGCTGACAGATGCACTCATCTCCTGGGAGAGCAGACCAGTGACATGCCCATTAAAAATCACCCTTGGCAGCATAAGGAAGTTTCCACTTAATTCTTAAGGAACAGTGTTTTCCTCTCTGGCCTTGACAGTGCTTTCTCCTTCATCTATCGGTGAACTCTACATGGTACCTTATCCATTATATTTTTATCCACATTTTCTCTCTCCTTAAGTTTTATTTAATAGCAAACAGCTTGTCTCCTTAACTGTAAAGTGCAAAGTGACAGGAAACAAATTAGTTTCTAAATTTAAAACTGTGTTACGTTGCCTTGGCAACTAAAGATCTACAATTATATAAAGCAAATAATACCTACTCATAAGAAGAGAATTAATACTAGAAGAGAGTTGATCTTAAAATATAATTACGCTAAAATAAAAAGCTAATCATCTAGAATATGTCAGCTAGACAGCACTAGAACTGTCTGCACTGGGGAAGTCAAAGAATCACAGGTTGCTCTCAGGAAATGGTTTCTGAGACACTAGCCCAGAAATCTGCATTTCTCAAGTTATCAAAGGTCGACATGCACCCCAGCCACAAATCATTCTGCAATGCAAACAAATTGTGTTTTGGAAAGCATATGCTAGAAGCCATTCATTAGCAGACATCTAATGCAATAAGATAGCTGTTATTTTATATAGATGCACACTGATAGATTCTTTATAAACTTTTCCTCTTCAGATTAGCTCAGATGAGAACTGTGCAGACTCCTGGTCTCATCTCAAAGCGGTCACACTTCTTTCTGAAGGTGCATTCATAAAGATGCAAACAAGACACTCCCAGCCTCACGCACACAGCTTTGGCACATGCAGACAAGAGGGATGTCACCCACGTGTGGYTCCGCGGCCCTCCCCGCATATCCTGTGCTAAGGACATTGCTATGGTAACTGTGACGGTGCCACCACGGCCTCAGCAGGTGTYGGTGCAAGGGATCCTATCCTGCCATGTCTGGGGGGCAGCAGAGCCACAAATGGGCAGCTGAAGTCAACAAAAGCAACAAAGCTGCACAAAAACCGAATTCCTGGCGGCTTGCTTCAAAAAGTGCTGCTATTGCCCTCCCTGGAGATCCAAGGGGGCTGTGRGGATCCGGCACCGTAAGCGAGGCACAGCGGTAGTGCTTGCTGCGGAGCGCGGGCACCGCCTCACCCTGCCAGCGRCGCGCTCCCCTCGGGAGTCCCAACGGGGCCACCTTCATACGCAGCACTTTGCAAGAGTGGGAAATGAAAAAGAGTATTTATAACCAACTGGAAATAAAAAAGGATATTTATAACCACCCACCAAATTTAGAAGTAGTAGGGATTTTTCTTTTGGCTTCTACAGATGGGAAAAATGTGCTGCTTAAGAAGATATTCCTAAGTCCCATATTCTAAGAAAACTTATCTCTACAATCAGGTTTAGAAGTAGGATCTGAATAAGTATTTTTTTCACATTCTTAAATTCTCTTGGACATTTTAATGGTGTGCAAAGAAAACAGCCACATACGTAAGAGAATACTCTTCAATGAAACCTGTAAGAAAGCAGCCCTAGAAGCAGAAGTAGAGCTAGACATCATGTAACCAGTGAAAAAAAAAAAACCCGTTTCTCCATCATCCCGTTTCTTTCATCAAGCTTCTCTCAACCTCTGTTGCTCCTTAATTTCTCACCACTAAATCAATGCAGTGACTATTATGAAGATCTGACACAAAAGCTAAACCTTCTAAAAGGTAACAAACCAGTTCGGACTCTTCCTCTCAAAGCTGCCATTAGAAAGAAAGTGATTGTTTTCTTTTCACGGAGGAGTTTTGGCAGAGTGATGAGGGAGGGTTCACTTACTGTAATACGTTACCAGTGCCCGTGGCTGTTGGAAGGAAGGCCGGTGTTGGCAGGAGAGATCACTGCTGTCTAGATCACTGCTGTCTGTCCCACTCTATCTATAATGCCTCCCAAAGGACAATTTAGAGGCCAAAGCCCTTCCGAGAGCTTCCCTCTCCTTTCAGCTTACTCTTGTCAAGACAGATGACAAGAGTCATTCCAACAGAAGGCAGTTTTCAACTAAAGAATGTATGGGACAGGTAAGGAGGTGAAACAGATTCCTAAATGAATTTCTCTCTTGCTGGGTAATTTAGGGTGCTTGGCTATCCAACCATGTCACAGCAAATTGGAAAGTCCCTGGAGCATCAGGACCACAGTCCCTAAGAACATCTGTGGACAGAGCAAGTTACCTTTCACATTTACACCCACACATGAATGGCCACACTTGTCAAGCAAAGGCCATGAAGCACTTCATCTTCAGAGGTGACCAAGAAATGCTTGGTATTTCTCTGTAATAAGTCATAAYTCTGCAGGGTGACTGACTAAACTGATGGTGTTCCAACAAATTATCTGCCAGTTGTCCCTTKGAGGTACAGCCACAAGATATTCCAGCCACGCCAAAAAGAGTGCTGCTCTCAAAATGAACCTATCCCCTTCCAATTSCTTTGTGTCCTATGTTCCTATGTGTGTCCTATAAAGTTTAGAGCAAAACGCCTGCTGAAAAGGCTAAGGCAATTACACATRCATTGAAGGTGCCAACTAAGCATTCTGCATTCATTTGAAATTTAGACCCTCCAAAGATTTTTCCAAATAAATTTAGGTTCTGAGAACACACCCACACATGAATGCATAACTCAAAAGGCTAACAATTTAGCCATGTTCTCTCACTGTAAGTGAAGACCTCTTCACAAGCTATCTGAATGCCGTGAGAGCTGCCTAGACACGCCTGTATATTCCTTTTGAGAGGTATATGCAGCAACTTGGGTGCGAGGAAGATCCAACCTCTAAATACTATCAGGATCAGAGGTCTGAAGGGGCTCCCTGGGCTAACAACACCAGCCCTCTGTTTCTCCCAAGGGGTGTAAACTTTACCATGCCTAAGTCCCATTCCTCTGAATACCAGTCAGGTTTATTGCCCAGTATTCCCACTCACAGCCAAAACCCTTCCACTAACTTCTAGTCTAAATTTATCCTTTACTAGTTTACATCCTAACCCAGCTGACATTATACTCTAAGCATTYCCCCAATCTCCAGTTTTTCCCCCTGATGCATTTACACAGGGCAATCACATCTCTGCTCAGTCTTCATTTTGCTCCGCTAAACAAGCGGAGCCTTTGGAGCCTCCGCTAGGACCAGCTTCCCAGGCCCTGCTCAGCCTGGCAACCTTCGTGTTCATCCGTCCCTCTCTGAACCCCTGTTGCTCTGAACAGGTAACCAGAGGCACAGACACATCGTAAGGGGGGTTTCAGGGGAGCCCTTCACCAGGCCCTGCCTCATATCGGCAAGCCAGAAGCTGGGATGAGCTGAGCACCCGCAGGCGCTGCCGCCGCCTCCTGGCTTTCTGAATGCTGTGCATGTCCTTAGTCCTCGGGACGTGACCCTGAACTTGCACTATTAAATTTTATCCCGATTTCATTACTCCAGGTTTCGAGGGCATCTAATTCTGCCTAATTAATCCAATCCTCCTCAGTGTTGACAGTGTCTCCCAGTTTTATGTCATCAGCAAATTTCCTCAGTTYGCTTTGTCTTTTGTAACAAAGTCATTAAGGAAAATATTAAATATTGGTCCTAAAGCAGTCCTTGAGGAAGGCCACTAACAGTTACCCTCCTGCCCATCTCTCAGTCTTTCAGCAAAACCTCATGTTTTCACCTTTTTAGACCATTTCTTATGCCTTTTACAGCTTTCCTATTATATATTATGGAAGAATAAAAAAAATAAAAAATGAAGAAGAAAAAAACCACCAACCTTCAAATAGCTAATCAAGTTTGCACCATTAGTATATCACAAGTATGAGATTTCCAGCAAAGTCTRCAGGACAAAAGGAATATTTTCCTACATGGAATTTTTCAAACTGCTCCATGTTCAGAAATTGCACCGACTTCACTGAGGTTACTCAGGGGATTTGACACATGCTTTGACACACTAACAACAAATCAATCTTTCCTGGGTCTCAAGCTATGAATCCTTGCTCAAATAATTAAAACACAGCAGTGAAGCTATTTGAAAGGTCATCTTTTAACAAAGATTAATTCAATTTTATCTCATATCAATAACATTTAAGGTAAAATAACACAGTAATGTATTACTTAAAGTACCTCTCATATTGCCATTTTAGAACATATCGTTTTTGCATGAAGTTGTAAAGAAACTGCACATTGCACCTTAAATGTACCTTTTATAATTCTCATGTAAAAGTAATGCAATTTATTGCACTGCTGCTCCTCCCGGCTGGTAAATAAAAGCTTTTTATTTATCTATAACTGAAGCTGTGTCAATGCCAGCTGTTTTTCTGTTGCAGCACAGAAATTCCGCATGTCCCTAGATGTAGATAGGGAGCCATGGGGTCCCAGCACAAACCCCTCCTTCACTACAACACTCACTTGCAAACCAAAGGACACACTTTATCACATAATAAAATTACACTGTGCAACAAGATCCTATAGATCGCAAAAGTTCCCATGGGTTCAAAAGGTTAATTGTTTTGCAGAGGATGAGGCAAGAAACTCTAATGCATGAGCAACGTCTGTCTCAAACAACCTATCTGATCACCACCATGCCGTTAGATACCGCTCAGCCAGCTAATACCTGGGTACTTTCTCATAGCAAGGATTTAAATACAAGAGCTAATAGTTTAATTCAAAGTTGGGGAATTTTCCACTGGTTTCATGAGCAAGATGATGCACTTCTCCGTGCAAGGTTGTTTTTAGGCACCTAGTAACAGTCTGAAGGAGTAAAACTTTGTTAAACCTGTACTGCCAAACAGTGAATGTCAGCATTTATGAGCCCAGTCAAAAGAGCAAATTCTTATCAAAGCAATAAAATATACAAACTCATCTCAATTTGTAAAAACTGCTGAATAGTATGAATACCACTATCGTATTTTTCAATTGGCAGACAATACACGTTTGTGTACTGCGGTTAAGGGGCAAAAAAGAGCTAGAATACACATTTTCATAGGTCCCATGTTTGCGACTTTTACAAAAAAAGTAGCTTATAATTCATGCATTATTCATCAAACAATTGCAGAGGTCAAGACATAATCTAATGCACAAGTGAAAAGAAATCATCATGCACACAATATGCAAAATTCAGATGGAGGGAGCCTTACTCTTTTCTTCTGCAGACTGACTGGCAGAACAAAAGCTGACACTTAACAGCAAGATGAAACTTAAATGCTCTGTTAATTTTTGTTAATCAAAAAATGAAACAAGTCATGATACAGATGAAAATTTCTCAAGACTTGGTTTTCATTCTTACTATTAAAATAAGCAACGTAAGCAACTTTTTGTTCCAGCAATATCTCCTCCATTAATTATTCTCATTCTTTCCCTACTATGCTGTAAAAACAACTGTTTATAACTACTGTGCAGTCAGAAGAAATGCTACCACTCCCATGCAGAACTTCGAGAGATCACTCAATGGATTTTAGCATCTTCACCTTAAGCAGCAAGAGGTTGAGATTTAAGGTTATTTAGCACTTAATTTTAAATTTAAGGAATATACCTTTGAGTAATGTGAGTTTTCTGTCTGAACTCTTTCTCTTCTAGGAAATAAATGCTCCTCAGCAGCTTTCACCTTTAAGAGAAGGAAATCTGCTGTCAGATGGTTTATCTTTGGTTCCACACACACCCAACGTCTGCAATGAACAGGGTATTTGCAGTTCCTTTGAGATCCATGCAGCTGACATTGCATCTAATGGGAGCAACTCAAAGACCAGATGTGCTTTTTAGAGTTCAAGGAACATAAATATATTAAAAATAGAAAGCAATTCTTTAGCTTAATTCAAGAAGAGGCTAGGGTAGCTAGTAAAGGTCCAAACCCTTAGAAATTGTCACCTATACCTATTATATTGCAAACAAAGCTCTGAAAAGTGAACTGCTTCTCAGAGGGTCTTTGGGACACTACATACAAGCAGGAAAGCTTTGCTCTGCCCTGTAAAATACATACAATAATTTTTCCTCATATTACTTTCAATCTTTGTTAAAATAAAATTTAAAATACTTTAAAACCAGAATATTCTCCCCACACACACATACACTTTATTGAAATACTCAGAACTGAGAGGTGACTGTTCAGTCCAATATACATTACAGGCTGTTCTCTGCCACTGTGCCCTCATAATTACAAAAAAAATCTTTGTATTTAGCAGGAGAAAAGTCTTAAAATGGGAGAAATGCTGCTAGGTCAAGATTAATGTGCAGAGGCAAAGAGAGTGCTGTCAGAGGTGTCTGCAGAAAGCAAACCTCCCCTTCCGTGGGTATATTTCATTGCCAGAGAGCCAAACCTATTCTCGTTTGACCTTTAACAAATTTCTGAAACTCACAGGGTCACCACTCTTGCTAATCATCTACCAATCTTTCTGTAGTTATTGCAACAGCAGGTATCTACCATTCGTAAGATGGATGATGGAGTGGAAAAAAATCAGCAGTTCATCTGAGAAGGGTAAATTTTACTCTTTTGATGATGGATGAGAGTTATTTCTTTTTCCTCTTCATTCCTCTCTATTGCCATGCAAGTACTTGAGGCAGGAACCCAGACTCAGCACTTCCCAGAATCCTGCTCTACTGCCGCCTCCTCCCAGCACCCACCTACTGAATCATCAGTCGCTTTGATGGGGCCTTAGAGAAACTCCAGTTCCATTTTAAACTGGATTTCTCATCACTGGGAGAGTTTCAAAATTATTCTACACAGACCCTCAGCTCATGGGAGAAATTAAAACAGATGGAGATGCAACAGAAAGAAGTAACACTGAACTCTGGCAAAGACTAAATCAACCTGTTTGAAGTCTTAGCACCAATTTATGTTCCACGATGCTCCATAGTCCTGGTCAACACATGCAAGCAGCTGTAATCATTCATTATTAGACTTAAAACCAGCACATTACTACTTTGAAATGAGTAACATAGCTAAGATGAAGACTGCAYGGAAAACTACAAAAAGAGTAAGTTCCGTCTTTGGGGCTATTGACTGCTAATAACATTTCTGCTCAAAACACTGAGGTAAATTCCAAATAGCTTGTAGTGTTAAAGGATACTGTGAATACACTGATATACTTATGTCTGAAAAAATACCTCCTTTTAGTATTTATGGACTCTAAGGCACCCTGATAACAGCAGAACCGATGTGTGACATCACTGTTATAATACAACAGAAAACGGCATCGTAACCCAACTGCCACGAGCAGCAGAGCTTGGGTGTTAAATAGGAAATGACTTCTCCTTGCATGTCATTTGTAGGAAATCTGGGTTTAGTTTACATGAAATGAAAACAGCTGATCAAAGTGAAGAGAAGCAGGCAATGTAGGCARGAAGACAAAAGAGGAAGGAAACCGTAGCAATCTCAAGCATGAAAAAAAGTCACTTCAAATAAGGGATAGAAATTTGTTCTACATCCCTGTTCATAACACATAGGACAAGAGTATTTAACTTCGCCTTTAACTTAAAAATTTGACGGTAAGAGCAGCAATGCACTAGAGTATTACAGCTTGRAAGTCTGCGGACACCACCAGCCCAGCCTAGACAGTGATCGGTGCTGGATTAGATCGTGTGAACCTCACACAAACCTCAGACTTGATCAAAACTGAATTCCTCCCCCCTAAAACTTCACATTCATATGACACTTTATTTTATATCTTTAAAATAATAAAAGCAAAAACAAAGTAGGTGAGCTGAAGTTGTTGGCAATATTACTACATTTATTGCAGTGTAATAAATGAAGTACATGTTATTCTATGATTAACCCTTAGAGGCTTCCTATACATGACCCCTTCAGCTGGAAAAGTCTTGCTTCTTCAGAATACACTTTCTGTCCTTTCACTCTGGAAGAGTTATCTAATGGGATCCTTAAATCATCTTATTTTCTTTACTTGCTGACATTGAGCCAYTGAACCTGACATAATTAGAAAACTCCTCTCAAAAATGTAAATACAGTCTATTTGTTTCTAACTAATTCAATATTTTTGGCATATGCTCTTTTGAAGAAAAGAAAAACATTCTTTCCTTGGCAGCAGCTTAGGAACCTAATTATAGATAGAATAGCCATCAAAAATGACACCTTTCCTGTAGATTCATGAGCAAAACACACTGTCTTGTAGGCAAGCTGTTTGAAGACATGTAATTTTGAGCACCATCCTTCTGGGCTCCTCCCCTGCATCTCAAAGCACCTCACAGTCTTGCCACATCCACACACTCACTTCGGTCTGGCTCCCAGGCTCTGCATCCTGAAGAAACTAGCCCCGACATCTGGAATTACTTCTCCCAAATTTAATCTTATTTCTCAACTTTGTTGCCCTCTTTCTCCGATCTCTCTCCATTACTATTGGCCATTTTCTTCCGCCTACAGCACTCTGTTCAACCAGCAGCCTCCTGTTCCTCTCAGTCCCTGCCCTCAAGTCAACTGCCCACCACAATCAATTTTATTTCTCTATTCTCATTATTTTAATCTCAACCACATGTGCATATGCTGAGAAACTACCACAGTAAAGGTCTTATATAGGYAGACAGACTAGCTGCCAAATAAACGGTGCACCCTGATCCTCCATAGAACAATCTCAGTGCATGTTGCTCACCTGATGGATCAGCTTTTGCCAAACCCTCACTTTTTCAAGCATGTCTTTCTGTAGCACTAGGTAACTCATAAAACATTTCAGATACTGTTACTGCAYAAATATACCAAAAATAAAATTCTTGCCAGAAAGATCAGAAAAACTCATCAGGTGGCTGCTCTGTATCCAATACCACTGCAGTAAGTTTCACTATCAGATCAATTCTGTTCACCTTCACAGTCTGATGTTTGCAGCCTAAGTGGTGTCACTGAAATCAATCAGGAGATTTTTGATTATTTAAAAGATATGAGTTTCCCGTGAGGCAGGAGGCACATATGAAAACCCCTCTTCCCCAAAAAACACATTCACAAGGCTGAAAACATGAGCACTGCTTTGCTGGTTTTTGTTCTGGGACAGTTTTTGTTTGCAGTCTGGACACCRTGTAGGTGCCTCTACTAATTCGAAGAGATGACAAGTTCTGTAGCCCTCACATAGCAACCAGACAGGCCTTCATTTAATTAGCCATCTACCACCGAACCATGCAAAGACCCAACTGGCAAGTACCCCTCACGCTAGTCATAGACAGAAGATGCATAAAACAGCATCACACAGCATCACAGGTTAACTGAGCAGAGCCTTGATTCAGTAGCAGTTCTTTTACTGCAAGCTATATACAAATAGTGCAACAGTCCCATAATATGTTTAGGTAAAGAGATGGCAAGTTGTACAATGACAGCAAAGTTCTTTTAACCTTGTTTACAGTATACAGAAGGTTTTTGTACAAATGATATGTGGAAAAGTTGCTAGGAAGACTCAAGAAAATACTGGTGCCAGGGGTTATGCAAATTAACTGGAAAATGTTAGAGAAGTCAATGTTATGTCACTATCTTGATGGATAGAAATATGTTTAGGGATGACAGGCAATCTGAAAATTACCATTACATCTCATTTCCTCTTCTGAGACTTTTTGTTCTTACTGAATGAGGAGGATCTTGAATATCCTGATCAAACAACAGAAATTGGCTGCCATCTTCTGACACTTCACTGATAATGTAGGGTAATTTTGCTGGAGTAATTGTCCTGATTCTGGTGCAGAAAAGCTCTAACTTCTAGAAGAGAATGAAACATTAGTCAGGATATGGAATGTGATTGGTAATGGCCTAAAGAAAATTGCTGCACAAAATCCTTTAGCATCTGCAAAATAACCTGAAGTTTCCAAAATGAAAAAGACCCAACCAAAACCAAAGAACGACATGCAAGCGAGACTATGACATTGAAATTGCAAAAGCGCAAGGAGAATGGATTCATTTTGTGGCACTTTGTGTTTATGTTACAACTTTACAGTGAAAAAATAAGCTGTTCATTTTCCATTCTGCAATATAGTCCACAATAAATGCGGTATTATGCTGTTTCAACTCTTAGCATAGAAGTTCTGAAAATAATTCAAATGCTCTGGCCAGAAATTTGTCTGTGCAGGTGTAAGGGTAAAGGAGTCTCACACCCTGTTCTCTGCACTCATCCTCCCTTTCCTACCTTGAGCTGTCTGCAGTGCAATGGGACAGCAACGTAACACACCGCTACCAAACCTTTCCCCACACAGCAAAACACAGGCTTGGCTATAAAATTAGGATAAGCTTACAACTATATTTCTTGATTTAATTCAGCATTAACAAAAATTAGTAAGCACAGATAGGATTGGATTAAGAGTCCCTTAGGAAAGGACAGAAGTATAGAGTTGTTCCAGTATTAAATAAAAGATAGATATAAGATCCTGCAAGGAATGATACTGCATTAACAGAGTAGTGGGCAGCTTGGGACATTTGCTTCTATCAGTGACTTCTGTCATGCAACTTGACTGTTGACAAACCTGCAGGCAGCTTGACGACCTGTCAAGCAGGTACGCATGAGAATATTGCTTCGTGGATCACAGGAAAGCACAAAGAGCAAGAGACGCTGTATGGTGAGGTGCAAAAAGCTATTTCACTTGTTAAGCATCGACTAAGTGCTTGGCCAGTTTTTTACATGTATTTTTATCCCAKCTACTTATATTTAAAGATGACTTTTTAAAATAAAGTTTATATTACTAAAATGAAAAGGAATATGATCACAGCTGTGCATGACCAGCTAGGTACGTTTAGAAGGACGGTTTTCACAAGTGAATCACAGCTGGAATACAAGCAGTATCTGCAAAGAAACACCTTCCATGCACTGTGTTCTGCTTTGCTCATCCAACCACTCTGTTGCACATGGACTGAAAAATAGATCATTTACTCTACATATTATTCCAAGACAAACAGAAATGTATTTTGAAAAGAAAATAAAGGCTGAAATACAAGATTAACTATTACAAGTAATACGGTTTCAGGGATTTTTTTTTTTCAGAGAAGGGGGCTGAAGTGAAGGGAAATAATAATTTTGAAATGTACTGAGGTCAAAACCACATTAAATCAGTTCTACTAATTTAAGTCTGTTTATTTTGAATTTGATTCAAAATCTAACAAACTCTCTCCATTGAACAGTGTCCTGCAAATAATAGTAGTTTGGATATTGCTGTGAACAGCATCCAAAGAAATGCAAAGGATTTTTGCTCATCAAGTCTAAGTGATGCCTTCTCTTCCTAACAAAGCTCTCTCTTGACCTGGGTCAAAATATAAACTGTTTTCTCATATCCTGGGAATCACCTCTCCTCCACTCCTTCCTGTATGGAGATTTCTCCCCAGCAGGTCACTGCCAGCCACTCTAGAAGTGAGACCTCCTCACTTGAAGTTTTCAAAGAAAAGGCAAGGATTTCCACAAAGCACATTTAAGGAAGCAAAGAGGAAGAAGAGATCTTCACTGGTTATTTTAACAAAAAATGAAAGATAACAAGAGTAAGGTCTATAAATGGGCCACRCAGTCGAGCTCAAAACATTTACTCTTGCATACACACCGAATGCAGGTCTGGTAACAACAAAAAGGTTTTAAAAGGGCAAATGAAGGAAGAGAACGTAAAGAAAATGACATTCAGGTGAAAAAGTAGAAAAGAGAATCCTGGAAGGCATTTTTATACATGCATATACATACACACATACGTAAATGYTTTAAGAATGCTGACCTCAGCACTCATTACACTTTGTAAATGTTATCTCCCCACTTATTTCTTTAGATTTCTTGTAACATACACAAAAGAAGCACCTCACCAAGGTGTCACACTTTAGCGGCTGAGGCAGTCAGTAACCCAACGGGACTTCACCCCACACCAGCCTCCAACAAAACAGCCCTCGCAATAGAAGCCTCCCTGGCATCAAAACTCTCCTCCTCCTGCAAGCCTAAATAAGCAGAGGGAGATGCTGGACTCCTCAAGGCTCAATGCGAGTGAGCTATTTTAAATTGGAAAATGCTTTCCAGATCTTAAAAGCCAGAAGTTCACACAGAGAAGGGGGAGCAGATGGAAATACTCTCTTCATTAAACGCAGGGGTCCAGTTAAATTGTTTTCTCTGACTGAACCTACATATTCTTGCAGAGAGAGAGCAGGAATTACATTGCTTAGCAGCTTCAAACTGCTCCAATTTCTCAAGCTCTGTTGTTTTGCTTTTTGACTTTACAGCTAGAGCCTGGAAACGACTGCATGGTAACATGTCCTATGGAGGCTACTGAGTAACTTCAAACGCTGCAGCAGGTCCCCTGCACCAGGCTCTATTTGTGCTGCCATCACACGCAGAGTCCAGTCACCCCAACACAGGGAGCTTGGACTGTCCACCTTGGGGTCAAGAGGCTACATCACAGCACGAGATATAATGCTCTAACGAAAAATAATAGCCTATTAATGACAAGCAATTTAATTGACACAATGCTGTTTACATGCTCAGAGCACTTTCTTCTATCACATTTTCTTCTTTCATATTTCTTAGCTCTATCAAAAATATAGCCKCATAGGAATTATATTGGAGAAAAAACATCCTTAAAACTGCAACCCAGTGACCAGTAACCTGGCTACCCATAGACAAACATCAACTCAAAGTAACTGTAAAGCCATTTCCGCACTAGCACGGAATAAGCTCATCTCTGGWGGAGAAATGACCCCAGGAAAAAAAACCTTAATCTGCTAGTAACCTCCACAACCCTTATTTATGATGCATGTGCTGTGTATGAATTCATCAAGGTCCGGGCCTGGGAAGGTGTTCAGCGCACACAGCTACCGTGGTTAGCGCGCCAGCTCCACTGCYGCATTTCCTCACTAGTGCATGGGGAGCTTTTGGCCCACACCAGTTTCTCACCTGAAAAAAATAAAATCAAAAGGAACTTCTCAACTACACAGATGTATCCAAATTATTTTATGCAATGGCCTTTCCTTATAAGATAATTATGCAATTAATCTGAATCCTCCTAAGTGTTACTAGGCAAACAGTTGTTGAGATAACAGAATTATACATGGATTCTGACAACAGAAGCCACAGAATTCTATACTTTATCCATATACTTTGACGTATTTCTTGCTAGCAAAACACACAACAGTTCTGCTTCCCCTACTTTCTTCCATAGGTTTTCTAGACATCTGTTTGACTAGTTTCAAGCTTACTTAATCCCACCAGGAAGCTAAGAGTCTTTGAATAAAGCAAAGTTCTTCAAAAGCTCTGCAGAGCTTAGCYCTCTAAAAGTTCCCAATGCACCATTTCACAGAGGTGAGCATGCGCTGCAGGCAGATCTTTGCTAGCTTTCCAATTTTTTTTAAATGCAAGCAGGTATCTTTAACTACACTGATAAACAGTATACCCAAGAGAGATTGGAGCTATACCATTCACCTGTGTGCAACTGTAGTACCATTAAGTCAGGGTGTCAGAATTTGCACCCTGACACCTTTCATACATGCACAAGTTGGATGGTACATTCAGCTCAGTCATAACTGAATAAACAACAGTTGACAGTCCCAAAACATGCTCATTTTTGTTAGCAAGTTGACAAGAACCATGTCAAGCAGTGCAGCAGCTCCACAACGGGTAGAAATTAATAACCTGCTTTGACCATAGTTTGGGATGCTCCACACTACTGGAAAAAAATAAAAAATAAACAAACTAAAACTAAAAATATAACTATAAAAATAATAAATAGATAAATAAAAATAAAAAATGCACTGGTGAAAGTGCTTATCAAGTTAAGACAAACAGAGAAAACCTGGCCACAAACTCTTACTTCAGAAAGACCAAAAACCAGTAAGTCAAATAGCTGTCCTTAGATAGCTGTTTCACATTCTGTAAAACATGAAAGGCTTGCCATGATCTTATCATATATTGCAATATTGGAGTAATTCATAGTACACACAGACTGCCTAAAGACAAGTTTAATTTAGTGAGAAAGTCAATGCCTATCTCAACCTTCCACRAGTAAGTTTTTAAAAAAATAAAAGCAAGGAAGATATTAAATTATTTCAGTAAAAATTATATAGTGATAAATTGCCAAAGATACTGCAAGGATCTTTTTCATGTTAAAAGTCCAAATTTTTAGGGTTTGTTTCAAAGATTTAGGGCACAAGTCTACTCTGTTCCAGCCCAGAGCTCCCTATTACATATTCGGCAGGCAGAGCCCTCCCCAGCATAGATGCGCGCTCCACGCACGGACGGGGCAYGGAATACAAAGCAGAGAACTGCAGTGCAGATACGAGCGCCGCAGGGAGCAAGGGGAGGGATCTTGCAGCCCAGAATTATCAAACGGGGCAGAGCCTGCTTGGTTCTGCCATGCACAAGCAGTACACACGCCTCGTGCTTGTCGTGTGCACCAGTTCACCGGCAGAAACTCAGGCCAAATTTAAATCAGCAGCTATAACAAGCTATATAAAATGAACCTTATATGGGATTGTAAAGCAGAAAATTCTTCTAAATAAAAAGACTTTAATATATGCACATATATGCAACAAAACTCAGGAACCTGTTCCTCGTGTGTCCAGTTGAATAAGCAGAATGTTTCCTTCTCGCTGGGAATGCTGCCCAGACTTATTTTTTATTATAAAAAAACTGAAATCTCTAGAGCTGTTGGCATTCCACTAATAGACTGACCCTTGATTTAAGGTGTCTCCAGACACCTGTGCACATGCCAAAGGACTAGTTCCAGTTCCATGTAGTAATAAAAGCCAGAATTTTTATTAGAGGKGCAGCCTCTGGTCCTAGATACAGAGAGATTCTTCATTATAAAGCAGAGAGCAGTTACCTTCACAGCTGAGAGTGCCCCAGTGCTTCGAGGACCCACCAGGAGCATCTTTCTGACTTCTTACACAATAACAGAATTACCAGTTTATCCTCTCCGGTTTACTGAATATGAAAATTCCTCAGTCTGATGAATCACCCAGTTGATGTTTCCAGCAGGTCAGCAAGCTCCAGCACAGGCAGCCAGGAACCCTGCCAGACCCTGGGCCCATACAAGTTACTCCTGCCATTCCAGGGCTGTGTGTTGCACATGCACTGCTGCATTATTTTAGTCTTCATTTCTCCACTGTACAGCTTTACTTGCACAGAAATGATCACTATAAAAACAGCTATTTTCAGACTCCAAAAATGCATTAGTTTACGAAGACATATTAGTAACTTCAGTGCAGAGCCCCACTCGTGTCTCTCACCCAAGTTGTCCTAAATGTGTCCTAAGACAAGCTCAAGTGCCAGCTGATCTGTCCCTCTATTTCATTTCTTTCAAGAACAAAGTCTCTGTTCATTTGGTAGGACAAGGCTTTGACCTAAGAGAAATCTAAAGAGCACGACGAGTTTTGCCATTTCCACTCCAAAGCTTTCTTCAAGCACGYGGAGGGAATCCAAAGAGAGGGGTACATTGATCTAGAATTTAAAAGAATTTAATTTTCAGAAAAGAGATGATTTTTGTCCTCTGGTTTTGGGGGTTTTTTTAGGGGGGGGGAAGGGGGGATAAAATCAGCTTACTTTGAAGGCCAATGCAAATATACTAAATTGTATGCTCACGTAGCTGTCCTACTTCTGCAAACTATTTTAAGCATTACACACTTCTAAACAGTCCATGATTCATCCCAGGTTATTAAAGAGAGAGCTGGAAACAAAAGAAAACAGTAATAATCCCTAACTTCTGATTTGCTTTTGATAACTTTAACTCTTTGTTTTATAAATCTTATAACTATTATGTTTCTRTGACAATTATGAAAAATTCAACTTTTAGTATTCATCAGGATTTATGCAAATTCACATAATTTAAATGGAGAATGATGATTAAGACAGGATTCTCAGTTTAATTCCCCAAGCATGTGCATGTCCTTTCTCTTTATGCAAATTATCAGGATAGTCTGTACTGTTCTTTTCGTAGATCATCGTCTTTTCTAAAATAAAAGTGCAAATATGCACAGTGGAATTCAATCCTTACCTACAATTTCACATCAGACTAAATAAACAGTTGGCTTAYAGCTGTATTCTAGCAACCTTTTTTCTTTTTCTAATGGCATATTCTTCATACAAATGCTGATTAAGGACGTAGAAATGAGAAATCCATGGAACTATACTGGTCAATTTGTTAAGTCTCATAAATATAGGGCCTGCATCTACACTAGGTGCCTCACTGCTTTGTGCCTTGCATCAATTAACATTTCCTCTGACTTTYTGCAACCTCACTTATCACCAGCTTCCATTCCTTTGAAACTAGCAAATGTTAGTTTTTCAAGTCTGTCAGTTTATGATTACTTATAACCAACATTATTTCAGGGGAATTTAATAGAAGAACGTACCCCAAGTGTGATGCTCTGACAGTAAATGGAAATGAAATGAAGAAATCTGAGAAAGCAAAGACCAGCTGTATGGCACCGCTAGCAGTTCTTCAGCAAACACATCTAATGACAAACCAAAAGCGCTTTGTCTATCAGTTAAAACATTATTTGGGACTTTGAAGGGGAAAAAAAGGACTATTTACACTTCAACAGATCAAAGCRTCAGCTAATTAAGTTGCAAAATGATATTTTATTGCATGTAATATAAATTTACACTGCCCAGCAGTCCATAACTCTTCTGTGAAATCCTCCCACTAAATCTGTGAAAATRCAGTGACACAACCTAGCTTTATTGGGATTAAAGAAAAGATCAGACGAAGGCTTGTAAAACTTASTACACATAACCCCCTCCTGTAAGGGTATGAACTAACCGCTGATTACAGTGGGAAGGAAGTGTGAACACACATGATATCTCAAAACTCTCCACCTTGAAGTTCCTTAACTCTCTAATTTCCTCATGCCCTGGTCTTGGTAGATCCACAAGCTACCTAGAAAGCAGACTATCCTTTCATTTAGACATACACAATATGCATAAAACAAAGCAGCCTTCAGCACCTTGGTAGGTATCAATTCCTTTTTTTCAGCTAAGGTTGTTGAAATTTCCCAAAAACTCTCCTGCTACAGACAGCTTTTCCAATGAGCTTTCCCTGTTGGCAGAGCTGTACATCACATGCGCAAAAGTGCAAACAGCAGCTATTAGAGTGCTCAGTACCTCAAAGCAACCATTCGTGCAACAAATCAAGATCTTCCCAAGCGCCTGGAAGCAAACAAGTCCATAGGTATCTCCACCTCCATTCCTCAGAACAGAGCTGCCTGAGTTCATATTTGAGTTGAAGCTGGCTCAGGTTCCAAACCACTGTCCTTCCTTCCTTCACCTTATATTTGGGTTGCATCCAGGCTAGACCCTCCACACAGGATGGGCAGTGCACACAGCATCTCACGACACATTAAACAAGAGCTACCACCACAGAGGGCAGCCCAGGAGGGGCATTTTCTAGGTTAGGCCACCCTAAACAGACACACCTGCACACCTCTTGCAGCTCCACTGTGATCTGGCCCTGACAAGGCATGAGAAAAAAAAACGTTTCCATGCAGCTGAGCTACTAAGTCATTCCTTTAGATAGCAAAAGAAGACCTAGTTATGGAAACTGATCGTTTATCATAAATTTCTTCTTAATAAAAGCATAATATTCTTATAATTTTTTCAAATACTTCTGAGGTTACAGAGACTGTATTCATCTTTCTCTGGCCTTCTGATTTACTAGCTGCCTATACTACTGAGTAAAGTTGTTCCCAACAGAAGTTGAAAAAGAAGAGATTCCACCTCTATTCTCTTCCTGAGAAGGCGGCCATTTTTGGCCATTTCCCATAAGATTTCCATAAAAATAAAATGTGACCGAAGAAATGAAGCAYATTAACATGTGGAAATTCAGTGAGGTTCTGAGACATCCAAGTGAAATTACCATAGTAATACAGTGCTCTTGAATCATCTTTCTTTTCCTCTGCAGTTGCAGTCTACATTAATTGAAATACCTGTTTTAAAGACAGGGACAGGAAGAAAGGAAGGGGAAAGTGCTTTGATCTATAAGAACACTGAAAGGAACATGTTAGAGTGTCAAAACGAAGAAAGAAGAGGAAGGCAGCCTAGAAGAACTAAGGATAAATCAAGCATAATACAGTATTAAGAAAAGAATTAAATGTCAGAGAGAACTGGTGAAGGGAAACCTCAAGGATAACTTCTTGCAACTCCTTTTAATCTTGGAAAATTTCAACAACTATATGATAAAGTGTGAAGCATCAAAACAGCCTAAGACAGAAAATAAATTCCCATGCTTGAAAAAAAGCAATAGGCTGSTTGTGCCAGGCAGTGTCTATCATACAGAGAGGTTTTCTGTATAAAATAAGCACTCTCAGCAATTGAGTTATACTAAACTTGGCCAAGAAAGACACAGCACTGGATCTTCACTCCAAATGCAGGCATTTTGTAAGTTAAACACAAGCAGTAATGGGTGTGACCCTCTGGACAAGCAATATTTCACAAGTASAACTTTTTACAATTGCTTCTACTCAAAGCAATAGCATTATCTCTTATTTATAGTGATGTTTTCACTAGGCAGAATTAGGTCTTATTCATCTATGAAAACCTAGTATTTTCAAAAAAACTTATTCATCTAAACACACAGTAGTACAAATAGCTTATGAAGCATCTAGCAAGATGTAAAGCTAGGAAGCACCACTATTTTAAGCTGTGAAGGCTGAGAAAATATTGCAACACAAAACACAATACTATAGAAATTGTCACTTCAGGGACATAAATACTGACTTCCAGGAGAAGTATTTAAGTCAAATGACTCTAAATTGCTGTTTTCAGGAGTGAATCACAGATTAACCAAATCGGTTGTTCAAATTGCTTCAAGACTCCAACCAAAAAGACAGAGAAGCCCTCACCAAGCTGTTCAATGCAGAAGGTCTCATCCTTTCTGTCTGGTGACCTGAATACCACCCCAAGGCAGTAAGACACTGTGGTGGCAAGGGACAACAAAAGAAAACAGTCACCAGCATATGAAAGAATTCTATAAGCCAGGAAGAAACATGTTGGTCTTTTTCTCTTCCTCTGCTTTCGTAGTGCTTTCATGATTTTGCTTGAGTTTAGATCAAGAATGAAGTTATCTTCCTCGTGCTCTTGTGATCAAGAAAGCAAAATTGAGGGGACACACTCCCTAAGATTTCATATAGCTCCTCAGCTGGCTTGGAGGGACCCAAAAAGTGTTCCTAAACTGCTGTATTAAATCACAGGAAAACAGACTAACTAGATTAACTAAAACTCACCTTACTTTCTACTTTGTTAAAAAAATCTGCCTTCAGTCTGCCTGTGCAAAACAAGACAAGATCACATGATATTACCTGAGCTCTCTCAAAGAAAAGGGCAAGGAAGTGTGTAACCCTGGATTTGCAGGAGCCAAGAAGAGAACATTTATCTGAACTTGGAAAGTCACAGTAGACCAGGACACAAGGTCCATGCTTGGTAACCTGTGGACAGGCTGAGTGAGGCAAGGGGGACCCAGGACAAGATCTCAGGTGCAGAAAAGTCTATTGGTTTCAATTTAACTGCAACAACTCGTGTAGTAGCACAACTGCAGGTTTGGTCAGCAAGGGAAGAAAATAGGGGTTGTTCTGCCTCACAAAAGCTTGGGAGAAGTTCTTGATYACTTTACAAGACAGTTTACACAGTTACATTTCCATGACTGAGTAATATTTCATTTAATACATGCTATGCTTTAATTACTTACAAAGTATCCCCACAAGTCCCAAAGCATCACTCAGGGGTAGCCAAACCAACAGGCTGATAAAATCACTCACCTAACCACCCAGGTAGGTTTCAGGAGTTCCCATCCAAGGCCAGTGTTACCAACTCCAAGCTCTCAGGAACAGGAAGCTTTTCTCTGTAGCTACAATTGCTACATTACTACAATAGCTACATTGCTACAATTCCCCCAAGAAAACAACATGCCAAAAAAAAGACTTAGTTGAAAATGCTTCTAGGTTGACACATGCTGCTGGAGCTATCAATAGGTGCCCTGAACAACTTCCGAGAAGAACTCACCCATCTGTTTTACTCTGTTTTTCAGACAATTAGACTAATTAAGCCTCCTAGGCAGGTTTTTGTTTCCCAGGAGGGTCTGCACATTTAAATTTAGAATAATCTCAAAATCTTTGAACCTCTGATTGATGTCCCGATTGTTCTGTAACCATTCAAGGGATTCCTCAGCTTGCCTGCTTTTATTTTGGCTAGATGACTAATTACCAAATGGTCCATACCAATTAACATTTGATGTCAGTAGTTAGGACTGCTAGTGCTAACTGTGTCTGAAATGCAGTTTTGGTCTCAGTCACCAAGAGGAAAAAATGTGCTATGTATTGCTCAATGGAAAACAATTCTACATTAGCAAGCAAATGCAAAAACAAACACAAAACAAAAAAGCATCATCGTAAGCAAACCTGTATCTGGATTCACAACCTGTAGGAGACGCTTTTTACCAGGGGATTTGCTGGACAGTCTGGATTAGTGAGCAACTTTGGCAGCAGGACATGCCATGGAACACACACAGCACGAGCCAAGGAGCTCAAATTGCACCATGGAAAATTTAATTCCTAAACTGCCTTCCAGTCTTTGAGAAACCTCTAATTTAAGAGTTATTACTAAGCAACTAGAGAATTRATCTAACAATTCCTATATATGCAGGAAAACTAGCACTGTTAATTTAACAGGCAAGAATCAGTAACCGTTCTTTCAAGGATYTGCAGTTCAAGCGTTCAGGAAAAGTATTTCCTTTATGGAGTGCAACTCACTGAAAGCCGGTTCACAGCTAGTGCAAATCTGTGGCATCCATGCAGCTGTATGCACTTCAACAGGAAATTCGATGCAATACCTATGTACAGTTCACAAAAGTGATAAAATCCGTACTAAGTGCTTGAGATTATTACGATATTAAGCTCTATTAAAGTAACACCCTTCAGGCAAGTATCTGCCTGAAGACAATTTCCTTAAAATCGACTGGATATTTCTCTTATTGGCTCTATGTTAAAGGAGAGCTTTGGCAAGCTATTTCAGAAGAAGCAAGAAACAAGAAGCAAGACAAGAGCAGGTAGATTTTAAGTGTTCAGGGAGGGCTCTGCAAAGACATCCAGCAGTCGTGTTGAAGACCTGGTAGTTGGGGCTTGCACGGGAAGTGCAGGCAGTGTCAGAGGCCATTTGCTTTGCTTATGCAAAGCAAAAAGGTTTTGAAATAATGACTTTATTTAAACATAAATCAGTCAACAACATTTTCATAAACTGCATGTTACCAAATATCATGTTACCCTTAGCAAAAGGCATTTTCTGTAACCAGAGAAGTATTCTCAGTGGGGCCAGAAAAGTTTTCTGCTGCTTAGAATATATTTTAATTCTTTTTGATTCCTGAAAATAAAGATTTTATAGGGCATATTCTTCTTCTCCTATGGAACGTAATGAGAATTTCACATGAAGTGGACAATGGCACTTTTGAATAGGTGTGCCTTGTAAAGGTATATATTCTTTTCCTGGAAGAGGCCTGGCAGTTGGCCAGACACACTTTCAAAACTGAGCAAATAAAAGCTAAGCTGAATAGAACTGCTGACATGGACAAAGAGGTCCCTTTTCTATTTTAATAATTCCTGTAAATGATCTATTATCTGTCACAAAAACTTTTTGCTTTGCATACAAAACAGATTAGGAAATTCAGCTAAAATTAAAATCATACCATTTAAATCAGATGGCCAGTAAAGCCACTGGCCTAAGGAAGGAAAAAAAACTTACTAGCAAATTCCCATCTCAAGAAAGTGGCAGTTGAAACTTCACTTTACAGAAAGAGACAATCGCTGTTCCATGAGACTAAAAAACATTATGGGAGAAAAAAATTCTCCGTTATTACTTGCCACATAAATAATGTACAATTATTTCTCATAGCCCTCCAATGTCTTCTGAGACATTATTTTAACCTGAAATATAATTGAAATGGCTCTCTGTGACACTTAGCCTTCATTAATTATGAATTCACAGCTTTCACTAAAGGACATTTGAAAATACTACCCACTTCTCATGCCACCATTAGGGACCTGGCAACACATTTCTGTCACTGACCAGGATGGTGGCGAGCTGAACAGACACAAGCAATGAAGAAATATGTCACCCTACTCAGACAGGTAGTTGTAGATAATGAGATTATTTTACATGTTGACCTAAATTAAAGATAAYGGATTAAAAAGCCATCACTCTGGATATTGTTATCCTCTAACATATCTCTCCCCCTTGAAGCTGTTCTGAAATACTGACTTTATAAGGACAAYATCTTTTTTTTCCCCAAACTGAACTGATTGGATTTGAGCCCACATAAATAAAGCAACAGACAATAGAGTCACAGACATCCTCGAGCAAATATCAATTATTTCTTTGAAAGGGTGAGCTGAACTGTGGTTATTATACCTATTCAGAGAGAGGAGCCTGTCCCAAAGCATTTCACACGCTATAAAGTGAGAGAAAGTGAACATGCACTGCTGCCAAATTTTATGCCATATTTTTGTGCAACTTTTAATGCAACTCATAGAGTATCATATAAATCATGAACTATATAGGTATACAAGCACACAGATACAAACTTCCAGTCAACACAACCTCCACTCAAAGACCATAAGTGAGGACAGGGCTGCACAACACTGCCCAAGGGCTGGCTGACCTTATGGCAAGGTAGCAGAAAGAAGCCTTGGTTTGGGCCTGCTCTCAAGCAGGTGAGCATGCACCCAAAAGCCCTGGCAGGTTCATGGGAGATGAGACAGGCAAGAACATGTGGAGCACCAGGACAAGGCGTCAACCCTTCAAGCATCAAGGTCACRCCTACTGGCCTACAAGAAAAAATAAATCAAGCTCCTCAGAAGGTCATGCCAGAAGCTAAGTAATTGAGCCAAAGGGGCACAGTTTCCAAGCTCCTGGATACCATTCATTCCCCTGCCAGCTTCTCTTTTGCAAGGTGAGAGTCACAATTAACAATGGAGCTTGCAGGCGGGCCTGGTTATAGGGCTTCATTAACAGTCTCCTTTYTTGCATCTCTTGGATTTTATCTCAATTAAGAAGACTCCAAAAGCAATTCTCTTTCTCAGCTTTCTGTCCAAGAAGAGAGAAAGTGAGCCTTCCTGCTTACAAACAAAATACCACTTCACAAAAAGGTAAGAACYGTCTCAGCAAAGCAGCCACTCCAGTTTGGCCTCCACGCCAGGAGGGAAACTGAGGAAGAGCCCAGGGATGTGGCCATTTGAGGATCACTTGCCAGAGACTTGAGTACCACAATGGAAACAGTTTCTCCCTGAGACAGCAACAGGAATCTAAGACAGAACAATCAAAGGCACCGAGGGACACTAAGCTCTGCCCATAATAGACTGACTGATGGGGTCTACTCCATGTGCCTGAGCTTGGGGACAGTAAATCAGTGCATTCATAATGCAGGAGCTGTCATAAAGACACATACGAGGCACTGAAGTGTCTGGGCGGCTCAGGAGCAGCTCACAGAGCTACAGCAGAAGAAAGGCCAGGCCAGGATGGRCACCATAACAAATACACAGAGATGCAAGGCCAGACACACTGCTCTGCTAGACCCAGTTACAGGACTCAGAAGCACCATTCCAATACAGGAATGGAAATAACATGAGTAACCAAAGGATRACAAGTTTTGAGTTAGAGCTTTAGGAGGTTTTAAAAAAATAACTAAAAACAAAATCACTTGATGCTATGCATATTCACAGTCATTAATACAAAACACAATCCAAAAAGCCAGACGGTACAGAAGATCTACAGAAAGCGGCAGGTGTTGGTTGTACAGCACAGCTCCGACCCGTCTCTACTTCTGCTTTCCTCAGCAGCTGTGGGTGAGAAGAGAAGGAATGGGGGAACACAAT
This sequence comes from Nothoprocta perdicaria, assembly GCF_003342845.1. Classification (NCBI taxonomy): domain Eukaryota; kingdom Metazoa; phylum Chordata; class Aves; order Tinamiformes; family Tinamidae; genus Nothoprocta; species Nothoprocta perdicaria. The sequence continues at coordinate 2,078,699 of NW_020455643.1, read as the reverse complement.
AATTCCTATTCCCTCCTTAGTTCTGGGCTAGCTTAAGAGAAGAAACTCCGTATTACCTGCTAATTAGCCACAGGATCAGAGGGGCTATCAAGCACCATCCTAATTGTAGCAGAACAGTTCTTTGAAACCAGATGGATGTAATTTCATCAGGAGAGTTTTACTGTGACTCATAAAGAACATTCAGAAGCTTCTCCATCACTAGGGCTTTGATCAGACAATAAGTAGCCAATGAGGAGGAAATAGCAGCAGTACAGGGTAGCAGAGATTAATTCCYCTTCAGAACAATAGATAACTATGAGGTTTTGCTATCAAATGTCAAGGTGAAGGTACATTCATGCCAAAGGAGCACTGAAACACTGATTGAAGTTAATAGCATCTTTAACTGAGAATAAGAAAGATCTACCGTTCTGTGATTGCAAAAGACAACACCAGAGATAAGTTTGTGTTACAAAATGGGAATTTGAATCATATTCAGGATTTCAAATACTCTCTCTATAAACATTCGATTCCATTTGTGTAAAATCTGTTCAGAGGGCCTCCTGCACCATTCAGATATACTGTGAATTCTGARTATCCTCCAAAATTTCATGATGCAGGTTTAAACCTTTTCTCAAGGTCATCATTTAATTGTACAAAAGTGCATCAGAGACCTATATAAGAATAGTACATAAAACTGTACTAATCTAGCTTACAATAAAATTACAACTATAGAGTGGTAACTATAGCATCAGATGGATACAAAATTCTTATGTCCTTCCTCCCTCCCAGAAAAAAAACATACAAGTTAAAGTTTCAAGGAATTCTTAGGAAGTTGGCTTCAAAGTTGCATTAAAATTCAGACTTCTTGGAAAGCCTCACCCATCATTAATACCTGTAGCTCCTGCTGGCAAAAAATAGTCTCRAAGTAAATAGATAGTGCACCACAATGAACAGAAAAGAAATAATCAACTACTCGCTTCCAAAAATATTTTTAACCTTCTCATCAAGGAGCTCAACTTCAGTGCTAACTAATCCTGAAATTACAATGAGTGTAACAGAAGGAAGGTATTACTATTAAAAAAAAAAAAAAAAAAGGCTACCTGGCCTTCTCATTCCAAAATTAGGATCCAAGTGGTCTCATCAACCCAAGCTACCATCCCACTTCCACTGTCAGCTCCTGTTCAGTCATGCAAGGGAAGCTACCACTGGATAACAGAGTAATTAAGAGACTATTAATAATCTAGCCGTATCCTCTTGGCCATGAATAAATTAAAATGTGAACATAAATTAAAACATACTGCAACTATTAAATATGAGGTTTCTGCAGACTATTCCTCTTCTGTGAAAACACAACACAAATAGGACAAAATATTGCACAACAGAAGGGCATTTTCAATCCCTTGGCAACACTTCCCAATCCTGCCCTTGAACTAAATCAGCTCTACACAGTTGTGTGAAACACGTATCCACATAAATAAGTTCTTCACAAAAAAAAAACCCAAAAACAAAACACAAAAGAAACAAGTGGACCTTTATAAGAAACAAACAAATTTTATCTGCTGGTGCAGAAAGTTCAGGATCGACACATTGCAGCTCACACGTGTGCAGTGACCTGACAATTCAAAGACTGATATTTGCAGTTCTTGTGCAAAAAAGTTCCCCAATTCATTTTTCCATGAATACAACATTCCCTGCATGAAACACAATGTGTCAGATGTGCATAACGAGTCAGGGCAGGGTTTTATAACAACAGTGGAGTTGAACTCCACTTCTTCCTCAGGAGAAACCAGCCTGAGGAATGTGAGGGGAAAAAAAAAACCCACGATAAATTGTGAAGAAAACTTTGGAACATTTTGACAAAACCAGAGCAGAACAGTCTCCCTTTAATTAAAAATGTTACTTTTTTTTTTTAATACCTCTAATTGAGAAAGAGCAAGTACCAATGTGAAATGATCAGACACTTAAAGTGTTGCCACAGGGGAGGCCTGGGAAGAGTTACTGGTAGTTCCCTGCAGCCAGAAAGGTTGACCGTTGCTGTCAGCAAAGATGATTTCTGTGCTGGAGGTATTTAAGTAACAAGAACTTTTGAGGGGAGGCAATTTTTCCTGCTCCTGATTTCACCTGTCTTGCTATTGGCACCTTACACAGAATGAAATTTCATCAAGGTAGGTACATATCATGCTTTAACACCAATGCAGTACCCAGCCTTGTACTAAACTTCTTAGTGTGGGGTGCATATACAGCAAAGAGCTACCTGCAGATTGATGATCACCCTCCTCTGACACCTACATCCTTCCACTTAATATGGGCAGCAGATAAAGCTTACTGAACATACAGAAAACAATGACAGTTTCATTCTTGAGTTGTCAGATCCAATTCCACATATTGCTTGGGAGGCAATTGTTCATTTGTACCTTGTCATACGATCTATTATAAAATTGAGACCTAAGTATCTGGTTAATTAATAAGTGAGACCCTTCTATCACAAAAACTACTGGAGAAGACTAGTATAAAAAACAGTCCTAACCAGAGGTCTCAGCTATTAGTCTCTTGCTTAAGGAAGTCCCATTTTCCCAGCATTTCCCAACACATGAGGAGTGCCAGCGAACTTCAGCATGGGAGAAACAGTTCCATTGGCACCTGCTCTGAAAAAGTAGAAGCTGTGAGGATCCACTTCAAAGTTTCCCCCAAGAAGACTTGAAAGTTATTTCACCAGGTACTGCTAGAGACTTCAAAGCCCTTGCCATCTAGCTACAGCATTTCAAGTAGAGAATTCAGTATTGCACCCTAAGTTTCTGCTTTGCAGCAGAAGTAATGGAGCAATACCGCATGAAACTGCACTAGCAGCTGGCTCCCCAGGGTTCACTTCTCAGCCTGCAAAGGGTTTGTAAATCCTCTTAATACTTTCCCTGTTGCTGCATAGAAAGAAACTGGGCTATTGTCCATTTGTTTTAAGGTGTTTTAAGGATGGAGTTTGAGTCTGAGCACCTGATTTTCAACCTTTTTACTTGCAAGGCTTCAGTTCCAGTGTTATTTGCCTTAATGACAGTGCAGACACAAACAAGAACAGGGTTACTTTAAGAAAAGGCACGTAGAATTGAAAGTGAACAATACAAGCTTTTTTGATCTCTACAGGAATTTTATTTCAGTAATTCATCACTATCCATGCCCAACGTCTTCATGTGTATAAAAATGAGATGAGTCTCCATCTGGGATGGCTAAGCTTTGACTTGATTTAGTAGAACAGATTTAATAAACAGTTATCAAACACTTTCTCAATTCTGCTTTTAATGTAGCATGGACAGAGATTTAAGAGTTTTGTTAACAAACCAGAAATGAAAAAACTTGGCTTCTTTTTTGAAACTACTTTTAAAATATGCTATAAATATTAATAGACAAAACAGAATTTATGAAAACATAAAAATARATCCACCCTTCCTATAAAACTTGATTAGATCCATTGATTAAGTAATAAAAGTCTATAGTTTGGTTTTAATAAGCTACAAATGATCTATCCAAAAGGACGAGCATTCACTTTAACACTCTTGGAACTGATCTCACATATATCCTTCCTTTAATCTTTCTAACCTTGTTCAAGCCACTGGGATTGGTAAGTAGAACCAGAGTCAGACCTTTAACATACTTTGTTATTCTAGTGATTAGTGGTTTTAGAAGAACTCTCACCAGACACAGCTGGCTTTTGATCATGMGTCAAGCAAGGTACAAGGATAAAGCCATACCAGTGATTAAAGAAAACAGCATTACCTGGCTTTCAAATACTCACAACAAATTGTCCATGAGAAATCCACAGGCTAGTAGGTATTTGCAGAATGTATTAAAAGCTAACACTGACTTTCAAATGAGCTCAAAAATCCTGGTGTTCTCCAYTTGCAAATAGAAAAAGTTCTATTTCCTGAATAACTTATTCACAGTGATTATTCATTCACTTCAAGTGGCATTAAAGATATAGATACACTTAGGCTGCAAGATAAAGGGGATGTGCTTGGGCTACAAGTACATATGCTGTATCTCAAATAAAAATTCCATTCTGAGCAGCCTGAGGTCTGTTGAAAAGTAACCAGCACATGATTTTTCAAAAGACTATGCAAGAAACTGAAAATCAGTAGATGTAGACTCTGATAGCACTGCAGTACTGGGGGAGCTACCTGCAAATCAAAGAACGTTTTAGGTCTCTAATTTTGCCTCTTCATTTTTTCCCCTCTCTGATCAGCATTAGGAAGGAAATATTTACTACTTTTAATTCTTGCTTAAATGTTAAGTAATTCATTTAGGGGACTATATCTGCTAGTTGTTGTTGTAGTGTCACTGATAAAGAAAAATGTAATATTTCCTTCCTTAGGTATATCTCCCAAGACTTGGGAGAAAAAGATCATATGAATACTGTAAGGAGATCAAGTACTTAGTACAAATCCCTATAGTTAGTTACCCCACCACTTTAAAAATGGGAGATCTTAAAGTAAACAGAAGTTTGGCCAAGATTAAACAGCATGTTAGAGAAGAGTTAGAAATGGAGAACTGATGAAATGTAAGTTCCAGGAAAAATCAAGAGAGATCTATAAGCTAAAATCTAAATCTAAAACACCTCTAAAGCTTAATGAAACAAAAACAGAATGATAAAATGGCAAGGAGAATCAATCATTATTAGCACATCCCAACACTGACATTACGCTATACGGAAACAAGAATGGAAGAACTGACAAAATGTAAATCTACTGTTCTTCAGAAACATCATCCTTTGCATTTAGTTGCTCCTCAGCCTCAGATTTTTCTGGTATTAAAAAGCTGATTCTGCTTCAGAGGAAGCCAATTGCTTGAAGACACCTGGGTTCAGGGCAGCTTGAAGGGTTGCCAATGGTAGGAAGTAAAACAATTGGGAAAAAACAAGAACACAACCATGTGGGCACTGCTGCAAAGCAATAGAGTCCTTGTAACAGGAGACTGGAACCTGACAGTGTCAAACTGGGAAATGTTTTGACGAAGATAATGCACAAATAAAAGGCAAAATAGCTGGGAAGAGGCAGCAGTGGACAGAAAACAATTTATGTATAATGGAAGCTTCAGTAAACACGCAAAGCATGAAGTGGACCAGGCAAAGTTCAAAAAGAGCTGCTGGATTACAACACACAAGCAAGCAAAAATTTGTTAAAATTATATACAAACAACAAATCTGAAACATTTTTATTTMTTTCCGACCTCCATTTAATGGCTCTAATCTGCTTTTTCAGAATAAAAAAAAGAATTAAACTGCTCTCATTTTTCTATTGTTTTAGAGGAAAAAACACCCTGAGTGCAAGAAATAAATTTGTTTATTGCTTCGAATTTGGTTGTAATGTCTATGCTACAGGGCAGATATTTATTCAGAACAGCTTTCAGGCCTGTAGCAATAATTCAGGCCTTGAGCTGACACCCTGGTTAGTTCCAGCTGAACATACCCATGAATAATACTTTTCACTTCACACACATTTCTGAAATTACCAGCATTCTCCACAGTGGCCAAGCACTTCATACAGAATCCTAGACTGTCTCATATAGAAATTATCAGGTTTGTAAAAAGGTACAGTCCCCTGCTTAATAGAATACAATGCCAGCTACAAGCTTACTATGCTACCTGTTCATGCTGTTGTGAAAGAGCTCAGAAGAGACCAAAGTACTGATTTTAGCAAGCTTGTTGATGTATTATAGGCAGACATCTACTACCAGCTCAATCCAGAGAGCCCGTATGTCAAAGCAAAACATTTTTACATAGCGCATGTAGCAAAGCATTCACAGCATCCCCTGTGGATAGCCCATATGCTCTTCGCTGCTTCCCACAGAGCTGCACAGAACTGACTTTTCCTCTGCACAACCCAATTACAACAGCTTGGATAACAGCAGAAATTACCGTGTCGAGGTTTGATGGGGCTATTTCAGAGGCCCATCAGTTCACGTGCCACATCTTCAAAATCCCAGCCCAGCAATAGCTCGGAGCATCTGGAACCACTCATAGCAAGGGAGGTCTCACTTCCTAGCCCTGGGAAGCAAATCTACACCAAGACACCACAGAAGAACCCATTATCCTCAAAGAGTGGGGTTTGCACCCAAAGATATATCATGTTCTCCCTTCAGGCCCAAAGATCATTCAGGTCAACAACAAAGGCTCCCGTGGGCTTCAGAGAAACCTTATTYCAAGTTATGAATGTAGAGTGACTTCAAAAACAACAAACTAAACTATACCTACGTGACACAGGTCTAAATAATTGCTTATCACCCAAGACATAGGATTATAGATTTATGTGTATGTATTTTACCACACACTCCCCAGAAGTTGTGGAGTTGCTCTGTTGCTTCCTACTGGAAAGAAAAATGGTTTTATTTAGATTAATAAAGACTTGCTCAGATAATGGTATTTCTAGCATTTGTAAATTTGAAAACATTGTAAATCCCCAAAGCTTCCCTCCTCTAAGTCCTTTAAATCTTGGGGAGATTTGAAGTCACTTTAAATCTCATGGAATGTGATTCACCATAAATCCCAGCGCAGCCAGAACACATTAAACACATTTTGTCTGATAAGAATACCTGGCGACTGCACAGCTATCACTGCTTCCAGCATATGGATTCCACTCACATCCACCACAGACTTCATAGGAGGGGCCAGCTTCAGCGACATTGTAAAGTGCTCCTGAAGCATTACAAAAAGAAAACTCATCATTTTCTGAAAGTATAATTTTTTCTGCCCCACTAAACTTTTTAATGTTTTCAGCAGAGCTGATTTATTAGGATTGGTTAGGGAGATGGCACTCAGAAGCATCTTTTGCCATAAAACCTCAATGACAGAGAATAACTTTTACATTTTTCAAACTGTCCATTGTGAAAGATTTTTTCATTAGAATGAAGGCGCTTAGAGATTTTCAGCATAATATGGAATGATAACCCCTTTGAGAGGCTGCCTGAGCTTGGTTAGGAATGACTATTACATTGCTGCCCAAGAATGATGAAGTCTTCCAGGACGGGCAAGTCAGTCTGTTTTGCTAGCAGCTACTTCCCCGTTTGAATTAAGGAAGTGCTAGTGAAGAAGTCCTGGCATCACAAAATCATGTGAAGCTCTCCACAATCAGGATTTCTTTTCCCCTGAACTGGGATTAAGATCTCAGCTGTAACCACTCCAGCAGTGTAGTGAAAACTGTTCAGAAAACTAAACAGCACAGCTCGCATATAAACAAGCTTTGCCATATCGCACCAACTTTGGCAAGTTAGTTATAGGACAAACAGAGGCATGAAGATATATCTCCTTATGGAAAAAAGGAGCCTCTGTTCTGAGCAGAGACAAAGAAAACTGCCTTCAGGATACTTGTCCACAGCCTCAAGGGCTGCCCAAACCAGGCATAGCACGAGGCAGCCTCACACTGCACTGGGGCACTCAACTTCAGTGCCAAGAAACAGGCAGTGTTATCACAGGGAGTGAAAAGTCCATGGGCACATGGCATTGGCAGGGGAGAAACTATTTCCCCTCCTCCATAAGGTGAAACTGTTTGAGTCCTGCAGCCTGGAATGCCTCGCCTTCGAAGTCCACTTCTGATAAGACTGACAATAGCTTTTAAATCAAGTAATAAGGCTGTGTGTGCCAAGGGCAACTCAAATCATTCTCATCGGATTTGTCACTCCATCCTCATGTGATTGTCACAATTTTGTTAGTCACTAGGACTTCAGGATTTATTTCTGAAGCAATGCTTACATAGCAGCTTTATCAATACTTGAAGATAAAAATTGCAATCCTAGAMACTGAGAATATAGGAAAACACATTCAGGCAACTAGTATAACTGGCATTTGCCAAACAAAATGCCTATAACCCAATATCTGGCCATAACAGAGACTGAAAACAATGTGTGAATAACAGGTTCTCCCTCTGCCTCTCCATTTCTTCCCTACTCTRTCTGCAGTCCATTTGCCTCTCCTTTTTTAATTCTCTAACCCAGGAAGGCTCATGTTTCATCAGCAGGATAGCAAGGACACAGAAAATCCTGAGAAGTTAATAACCACACTATTATCTAGGGAAGAAAGGGTTGCTTTTTGAATATCTTGACTTGTAAATGAAATGGTGGCATATGTTGAAGCCTGGGTGCAGTTTTCTGCAATKAATTTGTGTTCTTTCAATTACTGACAACAACAGTGAGTTCACTATACATGTTAGAATCAAATTACTGCAGCTCAATTTCTCAACTTGCTTTCTTAGAACAAAACAGAAATGTAGATATTTCTAGATTCATGATTTAACCAAGCTGACTGTTACTAAGAATAATCTGCTTTCATTGCAAGTTACTTTTCAACTTTCATGTTATACTTTTAACTTTAACCTAAATTTCCAGTGCCCGGGTTTGTGTTCAAGCTTCACATTTTGATTACTCTTTTTGGCTGCCAAGAGATACTGTAAGTCTAATAATGTTGCAGATGAATTTATTCTCCATTGAGAACAGCAGCTCATCTCCAGAGTTCTTAGTTTTAGGAAGGGGTTTGTGGATCTTTAAAACAGGAGACATTTATGCAAATAGAAAGCCATCTTTCTTAAAGACCAAGCGAGCTACAACTAACTGGAATCATTCATATTAAAGACAAATGAAAGTCAATGACAAATGGAAGAATTGAAGTAACAGGGGTGGCTCTGGAAAGTGTATTTAACTGTAATTACTGTTTTAATAGCTTTGGGTGTGTTTTTCATTATTATTACTCAACTAACACTAAGTTATATTTAGTTTTGACCTACCCAGACTAATTTAGGAACAAACAAGTCATCATTAGCTGCAGCTCTGCCTATACAGACCCTCAATCCTGGTGCATCACAGAGGTTTTTACCCCATGGCTCAGGCATGGCTACAGTCAAAATCTTGGAAAGTTGGATCCATAGCACAATTTTTGCTCCTTTTAAAGGGCATCAGAGCAAATCTTGAAGGAAAGTTCTGAATGTTAATAGCACACAACAGATCTGCCCGCCTGAAGCCAAGAATGGGCAAAGCAAGTCCAAAAGCTACCTAAAAAACAAAAACACTAAGGCTAATGGAATTAAGAACAAAGAGCCTGCTAGTAGGRAGTCCCCTTTCCATGTGAAGGGTGAACAAGACGAATCAATTTCAATTATTCTGTACATTTCCTCAGGCGCACAGGCGTTGGGCTCGAGCTCTCGCTATGGTGCTGCAGCTACATGTTCAATAGGACTATAAAACACCACCTCCAACTACTCGGGTCATCAGTATTCCAGTTAGAGTGAAACCCACTAGCTTAGATGTGCCTAGTAAAAGGTAAATCCACAAAAAAACAAGCTAAGGCAGTTCAGTGGGAAGCCAAACCTACATCACGAGGGCAAACTCAGTGCTGATATACCCAGCATTAAAAGAGCCAGGATGTTTCCMGCTCGCTGCTAGACAGCCCCAGTGTCCCCAAACAATGCCCTACACAGTTCCCTAGCTGAAGGTCCCTGCATACCAAAACGGGTGTTTCGGCAGCAGACAGATGCTTTGGAGTCAGCAAGCCCACTCAGAAGCAACTCAAATGCACAAACACAGGGTCAGCATCTAATATTGCCTACAATATGATCATCTTTACTTAAAGCCACAGAYCAAACAGCCCACTCCCTTCCAAAAACTAGTTAGTCCTCCTGCCAAGGATCAATTACTCCTAATTTCACTGGATATCTGCCAACAACACCACTAAAAAATCAAGAGTAAAATTGTACTCCTGCACACATATCAACACATTTCATTATCAAGATCACAGATTTCCCCAGAAGAAAGCATCACTTTGTACCACTTACTGTAAACCTGTTTTTCCAACATTCAAGAATTTCACTGTTGCTTCTTGGAAACATCAGCTCTAAGCACATGATACTTATCACCAGTGTAGAAGGCAAGTTTGGTAGGGAGCCCCTGTAAATACACGGCTCAGTAGCCTCCTACCAGGGCACTAGACCAATTACTTCTTWAAAAAGTTTAACATATTTGAATATTCTCTCATTCTACACCATTGTTGCACAGTAAAGAACTCATACAGCTTTCATAGGTCACAGCTGGATATAGAATATTCAACCAGTTTATAAATACCATCTCTATAATTTTATTTCTGAATGTCTAGTGCAATGGCTGTCAACAGAAGCGTGWTCTCTGTGTACATTTATTCAGCTTCACCTCTCATTTAAACATTATTTCCAAACTATAAGCACTCAAGGGCTGTTTTAAATAAATTCTTAATAAAAGCAAATTGTATGCCAAACCAGCAATTTCTTCCCCAATCACTTTATCCTAAGGACTTGCACTCAGATTCCTCTTATCTAGAGTTTATCCAATAGGTATACCCTACAGAGAAGCCTTCAAAACTGAATATATAATGCACCAAAGATGACAAATACCATTATATCTTAATGAGACTCGGTATTCCAGAGCTCTTTGCTTTCAAACAATGTTGTACTTTGGTATCTATATACTGTAACAGCGCAAGCTACAACCAACCAATAAAGCATTTGACTACTTTTCACACAGAGCACAAAGTAAATCCATGTGAATAAATCTTATTAAACTTAAAGGCAAGCAGTTACAGCACCTGTTTGATAGATTTATTATCCAAAACCCTAGCAGACTGGAATGAGATGCAGGTACGAATTGAAGCATTACACTGTACAAACAGGCTGCTATTAGCTGCATTATAGAGACAATGAGAATGTTGATGAGATGCTCCACAGGGATGTTTAACAAGTGTCAAATCAGGATTGAATTAGGTGTTTGTGAAAGTCAATGAAGATCACTTGCCTATATCTTCATTTAATTTCATTTGTACAGCCTGCAGGAAAGCAGGAGGGGAAGGAGGTAATAAACCTGTTTTCTTCCCCCTCTTCTATCATTTCAATCCATTTSCTGCAGATGTTATTAAAAGACTCTGATCAAGTCGGCTTTCCTTTGCGGGRAAGCAGGCACCAAAGCTCTCCAGAGGTATCTCCTCACTAAAAATACTCGGTGACTGCATTTCCTGCCCCCAGAGATGSCTGGGAATGAGCACAGTTATTAGCCCCAGATTCTTGCCAAAGCATCCAAGAAACCAGGGGAGGATGAGAACAGGAAGCCTTCATTTAAGAGCACAGATCCGCTTTACTGGTAAGGTTAGAGAGCAGCATTATTCAAGTTTATTGTAAAGTTTCAGTTTTCAAGAGTTCTCRAATGACACACACCACCTCTTCCCACTAAAATTGTTTGACATTTGAGGGTCAGTGATTAAATATTGTAGAACAACTGCCTAAGGAATAAAGAAAACTCAGGTGGTCTTTAGCTAAAGGTCACACTCTACCATGCTACACATACTTTAAAGCATTGCTTATGGTAAGTGATCCTTACATCAGGCTTCAGCACATTCTGCATGATTTAATTTCATTCCTCACTGATGTTAATAACACTTTTGTCTTCTATATTCTCACTCTTTATTTAATCTCTTGTAACAAGACATTTGCCTGGTGTTACCCATTTGGGTGTCCTGACAAGACAAAATTTGGTCTTCCATACATATAAACTATGTGAAAATCAGTTTTAAACTATTTGGCTAAAAAGGCTACTTCCATTAAGTTATACTGAAWTGAAAACAAGATGTTCATCTCCTCTCATTCCTGTCTGGTTCAGTACATTTCAGAGAACATTTCTGTATTAGAGATTTCTACTGAAAAATAATTATTGCCATTCTAAAATAGCTTAGACTACTGAGAGTGTTGCTGACAGTGTTTAAGGAATCGTTGTGCTGCAGCCTAATGAGAAGTCTGTAACATCAGGGACATTTTAAAAAGAAATATTATTTTATCCTTGTGTAAAATTGGCTAACATATTAGGAACTCCAAATCCAATGGGTGCAACAGTTCATTGATTAGCCTCACACTACCCGAAACAAAGTCTCCTCTGACCAGGGACGCCGTGGGAAATAYGTTGCAGAAATGAAATTTTTAGTTAATGGGGGAACCCAAAGGTAGAGCTTTTAAAGGAGGCTTGTGTCCTACAGCAAGAAGAGCAGTTCAGGATTTCAGGACTATGACAGACAAAGTGTAGACTCTCCCAAGAGCTTCCATTCACAGCTCTTCTTCCCAAACACATGATGGAAGAGCTCCATCATTTTAACATATCTTCCATTATAAGATAAGTACATGAAATTGAAGAGGACTAATATAGAGCCTCCAGGTTAACTGTTTGTAACAGTTATAAGCTCTTACTGAAGGACAGKTATATCAATTATTTCATAATCTCTCTGCAAACAACTTTGAAAATATGCTGCAATACAGTAACTTAGTGATGCGCTTTTTCAGCTACAAGTCAACAAACTGGCCGTGACTGCTGCTATCCAGCTACCACTTTCCCCTCTCCACTCAGTACCTACCTCTTTTTACACTGACATTAAAGAACCTTAGCACGGTCTGCCAGAGTCACCAAGCACAGAGCTCACCTTCCGCTTTCCTCTGGGTTCATTTGTTAGGAAGCACTCGGAAACCAAGCCCATTCCGCAGAGCCGCAACGCGCACGTCCCGCGCCAAGCCGCGTAACGGCCGCGCCTAACGGTCGCCCGCAACGGCCGGCGGGTAACGGCTCCCAACGGCCGCTGAGGTAACGGCCACGCCCTCGCGAGGCAGCCCCGGCGCGCGGCGCTGCTGAGCTAAAAGAGTGGTAACACAGAGACCATATACATATACATATATATATAATTTTTTTTTTCCCCTTTTGGACCCACCCCTAATTATCTAATCCACCAATTTGCCTCAAAAAAAAAAAAAAAAAATCAATTGCAGGTGCAGGTAACTGTATTCAGGTGTGTTGAACTAACAGATGAGCCTCACAAATCACCAAGATTTGCAAATGCTGTGGGCTTTAGGCACAGCTTCTCTGCAGCCTAGTTTTGTATGTTGGGAGAAGGTTTAAAAATGAGGAGTTTCAGTTTTAAGTTTTAATTAAGGTCTTATATGTAAAAGCAAGGATGGCGTTACCTGTATCATCACACAGAGGCACATACTTAAGGTTCTACAGTGTAACATTTGGGGAATATTATATACATGTATTGTGTGCTATTGTCAACTACTCTTCTTTCTTAGCACTAACTGTAGGACAAACATAAGCGGTGGCAAAGCAGAACTTAATTTGAAATAAAAACACAAGTACCAGCTTCAGGGTTTCGGTCATTATTTATGGATCTACACACAATTTCCACCTGACGTGGCCTCTTACTGCTATTTTCTACTTTTGTCAACCATATACTCACCTTTAGTATCTATATGCCAAGTAAACTGGGAGGTGATTAAAACTTGGTGCTAAATGGTAGTTCAACATATGGCTCCCAAGCAGTAAGGCTGAGCATAAGGGATAGACTGGTAGGAAAAGCATATAGAAAAGATGAGTAGCAGGGAAAACGCCAAGGGCTCCCATTATTTATGTCCATAGCAGCCCTAAAATATACTCTGAACCTATACAGCAGCTGCTGGATCAGACCCCCATCACTCATTTAACCAAATCTTCCCTTTCACACATTTGGGGGGCAAAATCCCTAAACTGACCTCACCATAACTTACCACAAATGACAAATGACCCTGGCCCTGCCTGTACAAGCACTAAAACCACTAGCTCAGCAACCTCTCTAGTCCCATCAAAATAAGAGCTAGTAGTAAAGGGGGCACAGAAGAAGGGTGACCTTGATGGACAAATCAATGTGATATGGCGAATCATTTTTCTGTTACAGGAAACTCATGCAGAAGATTGGTAAATACAGCAGTCAAACCACTGAATCAGTTCAGTTCACACACCAGAACTGATTATACAGCCACAAGTGCAGTATAAAAGTGCTGCTCTGCACCTCTCTCGCCATGCCGAGGTCAGAGGGAAGGTGGGTCCTATGTGGTAAGAGTCGTCTCGATTTTTCAGGGGTCTTTGTAGGCCAGACAAGGATTTCCTCGAGTTTGCCTCTTCTTTTGCAGCACCACATTGCCACCTTCTGGCCTTCCTTCCCCTGCTCACCCTCGCTCATGTCTGGATGAAATGCAGTGGTGCAGATTGCTCATGCCAAGCAAAGCTCTCCGAAGCACAAATAGGTCTGTAGCTATAGGTTTTGCACCATAGCAATTCAGTTATTAGAGAGGAAATCAGCTTCTTAAACTAATAATGTATATTTGGTGGATAAAAAACAGGCTATAGTATTTTTTAATCAGTTTCTGAATTGACACAGATAACTGCCTGCAATGGATTTCATCTCCTGCTTAAACAGTGGCTTTAAGTCACTGTTTAAGTCACTTTAACAGTGCTTAAACAGTGACCCAACTCAGGGAGGCTGAACCCTGTGTTTTAGTTATGGTGGGATTAAGAGAGTCTTCTCTTTCAGAAAGTAACCCAGACACAAGCAAACAAACYCACCAAAGGAGCCTCAGCAGCTGGTGTCCAGCCCAATAAACTCAGCTGATTCCAATTCTATGTTGAACATTAGTGTAATTACCTGATTTGCCTAATGGTAATGGATTTACATCCAGGCCAGACATAAATAGTTATTGAAATATTTGTGGCAAGATGTTATGTTGTCATCCTTTATGACAACTCTGAGCACAGCATCTGGAGCACATTTTCTTGAACTTGAGTATTTTATTTGTCCTTCTGATAGCAAGAAAAGCCAAGAAACTAGAATTTCTACATGTCTTTGTCACTCCACCACCTTCTCTTCCTACTCACTTCTGCAAGCAACTTCCAGAAAACAGGAGAGCCCCATTTTGCAGTTAGGGGGAAAAAAGGGAGCCTCCCAAAGAGGAGCTGCAACTCCCTTTTAGATTGCCAGTCCATCATGAAAACTTGTAAAAATCTTTCAGTTTTGCAATGTTGCAGTTTCCTTTGCTCATAAAATAGGAGTACGTGACCAGGTTAGTCACACTTATTCAGTACAAAAAAAAAAGCCCAAACTCACCCTCACACTAGAACAGTAGATAGGAAATAACAATAGCCTGAAAAAACAGAGGGCAAAAATGCACAGAAAGAGTGAGCATCACCCATTAACGTCCGCAAGAAGTTACAGGACACAGAAAAGAATCAGGCACAGATAAAGAAACTGTTAAAGAAAACCAAATGTCAATCAGAACGTAGGAGACCAAGACATGAGGCCCTTTCTTGCTGACTAGTCCAAATTTCAAGTATACAATATATACATTAATCCTTTTTCTAGCTCACAGTGCAAGCTAAGAGGAAGCAAACAGATGGACAATGACTTATCCAGGGAGAGACTTGACCAGCAACTTAGAAATTCAAATTTATATAGAAAAATCAAGTTAATCATCCAAATAAACAGATACGCCCTGGGGGAAAAAATCTGGGCTGCAGTTGAACTAAAATCCAAAAAAAAACTAAGAAAGAAAGAGTATGAATCTGCAGAAGGCAGAAAGAGCTATAAAGTAGAGAAAAAAAAAGGCAAGGCAACAGACAGCAGGCATATGCAACTCACTGCTAAACACACATTTTTTGTGCTCCTGCTTTTATAACAGAAAAGGAAATGAAAATGGAGATGGGGCATTTGCCTGGGATCCCGTGTGTGAAAAACCTGGGCTTTGCCAGCAGCGTGAGACTCTGCGTGGGCATCGTGTGGTGCATGCACACCTTCTGGCAAAGAAATCAGAATTAATCCTCAACAAACATGCCTGGAAGGCTTTAATCCACCCAGGAGATGGTGGGTAACTAGCTTTTTATTTTTAGATAGATATGATACATCCAGAAAAATCTTAAAGTTATGGATTTTTAAGGTTAAAATTATTAGGAAAGGAAAAAAGAAATGTATCTCTCAAATAAAGAGCAGTTTTCTAGGGGAGATGGCTGCAGGAAGTATTCCAGAGGAAGCAATCTTGCCAAGGCAGAAGATGGTTTGGATGATCTAATCATCTCTCGTGTCAGTGCTGTGTCATTGCTTTCAGGCTGCATTACAGATCACATGTAACGCGCGTGCCTGGAAAGGGCGGCCGCACAGCACGTTGTCCTGCCGGACCCGCCGCTCTGCACCTGTCCAAAAAGTGTCTGCCAGATCCACAGACACAACGAGCAGTCGAAGGCTCTTGTCGCATTCAGCAAGAGGACACCAAGTTCAAGGTCCTGGGTGATAATGCTGGTATTTACTGTTATGGAAGGGGAAAAAATTGCCTCATGAGTGTTAAGCATTCTCTCCAGGAGCACATCGGACACCTGGATTATACCTGGCAGTGAAAGACAGTTACACTAGTTTCTGCTCTGTTTCCTTCTACTTGGTAAATCAACGAGGATGAGCTTCTTATTACTCTGGCTGCTATTTCCCATTTCTTCATACAATAACAGTACATACATACAACATACAACATACAAGAACAGTAGTTCAGAACAGTAAACAGGATTTACCTGAAAAAAAAACAGCCTGAAGACGCTCTCAAACCAAAATCCACATCAATATATTTGGAACACAGGAGAAAAGTAATATTTAAAGACATTTTTGTTGTTGTTTGGCTACTTAAAGACAAGATTTAAGTTGATTTTTAGGATGTACAGTTTATTACTTTTATAAACTTGTCATCAATATTCAGTTTCTCAAAGCAAATACCAGCCAGAATGTGTACACTTTTTAAAACACAAACCATATCCTGCTTTGCCCAGACTGGAGCTCAACCTTTCTCTATCAGTAAAAATTTTTGCTTTTATCCAGAACCTGCCTGGGAGCTCCTTTATAAAGGAATAGGTATCCTGAGAGACTTTAGCAGCCAGTCACATTTCTATAGTTACTGAAAGCAGTYGGGGAACAACAGGGCTGAATCAGAGCAGTCTGAAGCTCTGGTTTGCTTACGCTCCTCGTGMGGTGATCACTGAGACACACGTGTCCACCTTGGAGCCACAGTCAGCAGCCTGCAGAACGCAGGAAAACAGAAAGCTCCCGATAAAGCTGTGTCAGCCTTGGCGAAGCTGTTGAGGAATTAATACTTCCTCACTCGTCCCCTCAAGTCATCGTTACAGGCAGAAGGTAAGTAACGTATGCATCAAGTCCTTTTTCCCCATTTATTATCCAAGAGAAGCAGAACTAATTAAATATCAGCCTCAAACAGCCAATTCTTTCAGCATGAGAGAGATTGTGAAAAATCACATTCTCCCATTAACTTCCCAGGCAGTACCAGAAGAGCCAAGTTAGAAACCCACCAGCCTGAAGACATTTTCTCCTCCAATTTACATTTTAATGGGAGAGCAGAGGACTTACTGCTAAGTGCCAGGAGCTGATAGAGCTGTGCAGATTCGAAGGGTCTAACTAATAAATGCACTGACCCATATTTTTCACATTTTATGGGACAGAGGGGAAAACTGCTGAAAGAGCTCATTTGCAGCTATGTTAATTACACTTTCTGTGGGAAAGCAGAGGAACATGCCACAAAGCACTAACTTGCAGCTGCATTTGCAGGACAGTTTAATCTACAGTTTAGTGCAGATAATTGCATGCCAGAAGGATCTCAAGTTCCTGTGACAGCTGGAGCACAGGGCTCTGTGACGCTTATGGTCAAACCTTGACTTTTCTGGGTCACCCAGGCCACTTACAGAAGCTATAAAAGCGCTAGAGCTCTACTGGGCAGCAAACGCTGTATCCATACTGAGCTTTCCTGTGTAATTAGGTTTTCCCGAGTAATTGTTACCAAATATAGAGGAGCTCATAAAAAGTTTGTGTGTGGCATTCRTCTCCTCCCATCTGGCACAGACCTTGACTCAGCTTTTGGGACGGTGTTTTTTCTTCCTCCTCACAGTGGGGAAACATGTAGAGCTAAAGAGAGCCCCATGTTGCCATCCAGCTCTGCCTCTCATCCCGTGTTCAAAAGCAGAGCTGGTGTGCTGAGAAAAAAGTAAAACGTGTATCTTTCAACACACTGGTGTGTTTTCTTCCTCATATCGCTGAATTTTAGAAGAGACTACCTGAATCCCATTAAAAAGCTTTAAAACATGTTATTTAATTCATTACCATAACTGCAACCAGCAGGTTAGAAACCAGCTATGCACAAATTATAGGATGTAGTGTCCTGTATTAACACAAGAGGCACTAGTTGCAGAGGCCGAGGGTAAAATGTTTGAGATACCCGACCTCGTCCAGCAGCGGCAGGAACCCACCTCACTGCAAGGAAAGGAGCTACCCAGGTGAGCAGCGCGCACGAAGGGGCTGCGAAGGAAGCCCACAAGCTCGAGCAGGTACAAACTTGAGACTGTTATATATTTTTTATTTTATTTTATTTTATTTTATTTTATTTTATTTTATTTTATTTTATTTTATTTTATTTTATTTTATTTTATTTTATTTTTGATAACTTACCAGGAGGAACAAAAACTTCATCTGTAGTATCTGGCACTGTCATGACTGATTCCTGAGTAAACATCCCCAAATAGTCAAGCCTAGACATATTTTAGCAGCTATGTTTTTAGGGACTGTGATCTATACACTACAGAGATACTGAAAACTTGAAGAAAAGTATTGTCAGGTTAACCAGGATTTTCCTTTAATTTTGATACCAGAAACTTAACAAAAACTCAGAAAAGCAGCTCTAATGTGTTGGCCAACTCTACCCACATTAAAGGCACACTACCTATCACAGATAGGATTCCAGGTGGGGCTGGGCAGGGGGAGGATGGATCAAGCCAATTCATAGTGGAATTGACTTTATAAAAGTGAAAGCCAACAAATAAATTACATTTCAGAATGATACAGTGATTTATTGCATATAGTATAAAACTTTTTCTCATCAGCAGTGGAAATGGGGCTGTCTTTTAAAAAGGCACTATCTAGATAAGCATTAGATTGGTTAATGTCAAACAACTACAGATTTCCACTCTTGTTTACAAGAATTTTAATACTGAATCTGTAATTGTAAAATACTTGTTTTTTTGTATCTTCCTATTCTCAATATCTCATCAAGTTGCAGCTTGTTTTCCATTACTCTGAATGTCTTCACTCAGTAAAGTGTTTTGAAACTTATAGCAATATACAACAAATTTACAACAATTTCATCCAGCCAAAGTTGTTCTCTGGAGTCATATCTGCATTGAATGTGAATTCTTACAGTTTGCATTTATAAAGCTATTCTCTATAACCCCAAACTTGTACCCTTAAATCCAATTTACTGGCTGGTCTGTGCTATGCAGCTGGATTCCAAGAGAAGAAGGGCAAGAGTCAAAATGAAAAAGATAATAATTTAGCTTTCATAAAGGAGTGATTGTATTAGTCTAGCTTTTTATTGACTYGTTAAAATGAAATAAATGCTAAAATCACAGGGATCAGAGACAGATAGTTTTATTGACTAGGCTGGTGTCCTTTCAATACCAAACTGATGAACAATCATGGCAGACGTTCTTATTAAACGAGCTGCATATTTATGAAGACCCTCTAGCTTAATAAACTGCTATGGGGCCATGAGACTTTATGTAGATCCCTAGAAATGCCAGAAGAGCTTTTCAAAGGCTCCATAAAATAAAGTGTGACTCATCTGAGCCACCCAACCAAAACAAAACCCTGTATTTGGTTTATGAGTCTTTCCCTCAAAGAAAACTTCAGTTTTCCTGCACTTGCTAGCTACATGATGACTTAGCATGACTACTTCTCTGAACAGCAAATRAATTCTACATGTTTAATTTTATTTACTGATAACTGATTTTTCATTGGAGGATGGCAGTAGTAACCTTTGATGTGTAAAAAGAAATGTTTAATGTGTATGAAAAAAAGAAAGAGAGAGAGAAAGATGGGCAAGAGGCAAATATGGAGACAGTCTAACAACAAAACAAAAATGGGTTCTTCCTGTGCCCAAAGAAATGGCGCATCAGCTGCTTSTGAGGGAGAAGTCATTAAATCCCGTGCTGTCCCGAGGAGAGACATTTACACTTAGCTCTTACAAGACCCACACGAGAGAAGCAGCAGTTGTCTCTGGTTTCCTCCTCTTCCAGGCGTCTCCTTGGCTTCCCAAGGGGAGCAGAGAGCCGGGCCAGCGCGGGCCACACGCACCCRCAGAGGGGTCGTTTCAGGCTCTCCGTCTCCCATCAAGCATCCCACCATCAGCTCTTTGCCGTGGGAACGCGATCCCTGCACACATTCATACAAGGGCTGATGCAAGAGGACCTCAGAGGTGCTGCCAGAAAACAAATCGCTTCTGTTTTCACAAAGCATCCCTAGAAAGGCGAGATGGAAACTCGCAGGGCTACGAGGATGATCAGGGGCCTGGAACATCTGCCCTATGAGCAAAGGCTGAGGTCCCTTCCAACCTTAAGCATTCTATGATTCTATGATGAAATAAGTTGTCCAGCTGCACCCTCTACTGGGCTGCGTGCTCCGGGAGCTCCTCTGCAACGAGGAGCAGGGAAAAGGCAGAAGGCTTCCTCATGCASGGAGCCCTCATCCGCAGCAAACGCTGCTCCTCACCTACACAACCTTGGGCTTTTCAGCAGCACCAAAGCCCCAMAAGCAGCAGCACCTGCACCCAGCATGCAGGAAAGCTGCGCTGAAACCCTGGGCCATGTTACACAGAGCAGTTCAGTGTCTGTCTTCAGTGTCAGTGTCTTGCCATGGAAGGTATTTTACTGAGAAACATCACGTTGAGACTGATCTCACCAGAACATGGCACTTTCAGACAAATACATTTTGCCCAAGAATGATTCATCTACTTTTGTGGTTTAATTTGTGTTTGAAGTAAAAGTCTCAGTTCTCTAAGGAATGGTAAGCATTAAAGCAAATAACTGTATAAAAACAGTGTCTTCGTAAACCCAAAGTAAGTATAATGCAGCCCTTGCATTTGGCCTTTAATCTTCTTCATTTGTATCTATTAGTTTTATGTCATTCTTCAGAAATTGTGGTAAATCACAGTGTATTACAAGCAACTATATATAGCTGGTTTATTACACAAGAAAGATGTAACAGTTTGAACTGAGGAGGCTTTAATTTCCAGGCAAAAAAAAAGCACGAAAATATCCACGTTGAGAAAAGGTGTGAGTGCCGCACATCGAAGCCCAAGTGCACAGAGAGGGGCCGAGGTTCCTCCCAGCCCRTGCAGAAGGGAGGCATCCCCTCTTCTTCAATGGAAGAATCCATTGAGAAGAATCAGCCAAAAGGAGGCCAGTTTGCTTTCTGTCCATCGTTATCTTACAGAAATGAGAGATTTGAGGTTTCACCCCAAAGATGAAAAGTGATAAAAGGAACAGCATCTGCAAGGTCTGGCTGCAAGTGGGTTTTCACCCAAATTGCTTTTCTGTCTCAGACAGAAAGCTTGTGCCCTAAAAGGATTTGTTTTTTCATTAGTACAAAACCAAGGGCAACTCCAAGGGAAAAAATTATCATGCAAGGAGTGATTCATGCTCACCCCAGACTGACTTTGCACCATTTAAGATACACATCGAAATTCAGGTGCCTCAGGAGAAGACCATCGTTCTTGTTAAGCTAGAYCCTATAATACTCTGCAACAGCAAACACATTTCATTTTGAAATTAACTCCTTGCGCTGTGCAGTATTGGGCCACTCCAAGCCAGGCTCGAGCAGCRTTTCTGAAGCTCTGGTCGCGAAGGTGCAGCTCCCGCGCAGCCGCTTCACGCACACCGAGAGCCACGGGAAGAGCCGCTACCGGCTGCTGCAGCGAAGGCGTCGCCAGAGCGCCCGCGCCGGGGCAGGCTCTGCAGCGGGAAGCGGCTGCTCCGGCGGGAGYGGGAGCTGCAGCCGGGCGCCTGCCGACCGGCGCATCCCGCGCTTCTCCCATCCCGGCCCTCCCGCACCCAAATTTTGTGTTTAAAGCACCCAAAGCCTCTGAGCAGGAAGTTCCACGTGGCCTTTAAAAGAYGGAAAAAGGCTAGAGAGACGTCAGCGCCGCAGGACTCGGCTGGCGCACGAGGAGCTGTGGGCATTTGCTTGCCTTGAGATTTTTGACTGACTTGGAGCAATTTATGAATCCCGCTGTAATCACATCTGATTAAAGGTACTTGGACCAACAAGCAACACAGAGTTTGACCAAGACACTGAAGTAGAAAAATCAATATTGAAGTGTGACATTCAGACATTAGTAGATCAAGATAACGCCTCCTCTACAAAGGAGCATTTCATATTTTTCTAAATGACCCCTTGCTGTGCTTACCACAGGCAGGACTTGCAAGACACTTGTTTAATATATTTTAATTAAATCCAAAATAAAACTAGAGTGCTCTCAAAAGAAATACCGAGTACACGTGAATGCCCTTTAAATTAAGTGGTCCTAGAAGCTCCACTGACAAAGCTATTGCCCCTAATATACTCTAGCACATGAAGCAGCCCTGTGTTATTTGAGCAGCCTCTCCTGCTCACTTCTCTCCCTCCCCAGAATGGGATTCACGACGAAATCCATTGCAGCAGTATTAATGATAGGACGGGTCCTTTGGCAGGCTGCAGCCACAGCCCTGCCGTGTCCAYTGCGGGGTCACAGATTCCCGGAGCTGCATCCGAGCATCCCGCCGGCCTCACCGGACCCACCGGGCCTGGCTCAGTGCAGCATGAACCCTGCCAGCTGCTCCCCTTAATCTCCAGATTAATGATCTCCAGAGCACCTCGGCCGGGTTTAAGCATCCAAAAGCTCTTAATCTGGCACTCTCCTCCCTGGGTATATTACACCCAGAGACTTTTGTAAGGAAGCAGCAGCTTTTTTTGCCTCCAATTAAAACCTTTCGGAGTCAGCCCAGACAATGGTTCATTTACAAGTGAATCCTGCTCCCTTCCTGGCTGCACGGTGTTACCAGCTCCTCTTTTCCACAGGGGCCCAAGCAATTTATAGAAGGGATTAGATATGAGCAGATTCTTGAGAGACCCCAGATTTTGTGCATGGTTTTCTTACGAACATCCACAGGGATTATTTATTCCAAAAGTATGAGAAACGTCAGCAGGAGAACTGGAAATTGCTAGTCAGATGTCCATGCACCACCATCTGTTACCGGGACCRTATGTGATGCAGCGTGAAGGCACAACAAAAGAATTAAGGGTGTTGTGACAGCAGGAATCCGAAATTATTATTATAACTTGTTGTTTTTCCTCAATACTTGACAGCTGCCAGAGAAGTCATAAACTGAAATCTGAATCTTCTATCTGCTCRCTATCTGAATTTGAGCCGCAGAGCAGCTAACTCAGATTAGCACTGAAGGAAGTCCCAACTAAGRGACAAAGCCAGGACATCTGGTATTTTTTATTGCTGAGACTGAAACAGGATGATGAAGTTGATGAGTTGAAAGACCCTTTACATTTACTGACAGAAAGGGTGAGACTTAAAATTGGCTTTTTTTAAATCTTCAAATTTTACAGAAGTTCTCTTGTGTTAATTTTCTCCTCCTTTCTCTGTGTATATATAAACACTTATAAAAATAGTAGACACTCGTGGGTATTAAGAAGATGATTTATGATGGTATTTAGGTAAGGCATGGAAAGCACAATGGCAGTTTAAGCACAAAACCTGAGCACAGCTGAACACTAGCCCGGTTCAGAGGGTCCGGGTTAGGGCTGACCACTCATCAGTAGCAGCAGAGCGGCTCAGGCTCAGCCTACCCGACGTGACTGGAGGGGATACTTAAATTTCACAAGATTCAGCTCCATTTTGGTAAAACAGCCCTTTTGGAACACGCCTCAGCAGGCACGGAGCCCGGGACTCRCCTGGGTGCCAAAGGCTCCTCTCGAGCTGCTTTTCCTGCCACCACCAAGGGCCACTCCAGCAGCTGCAACGGTGCCATCAGCAGCTCACAAACGGGGGCCTGTGGTGCCCACTAAGGTGGGTTATTTATCTCTTCCAGTTACTTTTGAAAGCTTCAAATATATTTTAATTTCCCAAGGACAAAAACAATTTGCTCAATAGATGGATTTTTTTAAGCTGGTCAGTTTTAATCCTTGTCTTAGGCAAACTTTCATGTAATGCATGGCCAAGTCTGAAGTAGGATGTAATACTGATTCAGTGACAAACACTGCTGAATCTTTTCATGTGGTCAGAAGAGGCCTACTGTTCTGGTTTGCCTTGCAATAAGCTCTATAAATCAAGCCCTAGAGTCTTTATCAAAACCACGCCTTTCCAGCGGCTACCCGGAGGGACTGCCATAGGAATTTTGACCATGCAGGGATCGCAGAATCCTTGGTTAAAATATCAGCAGGATGGTGAATTTCCCTATGTAATTTGAACAGGTTGGTTACAAACCTTAAGTTTGTGATGTGAAATCCCTTGAGGCTCATTTGCACAGTAGTTTGTTATCTTAGAGATCATCCATCTACCCAGAAGGACTGTTAGTTAAAATCAGGGCTGCTAATTAAAATCAATTTCCCACAAACAGAGCATTTCTGTTAAAAGACCAGGAAACCTCGCCACTAAGCAGACACAGCACAGTCACTAAGCGACACTTCACTTCTCTCTACTCAACAGCAGAGGGAACGACGGGTCCCTTCGTAGCAGGTTGCCCCTTCAAACCTACAGCAGCATCTCGGGGCCGTCATCAGGGTACAGGAGGAAGCCCGTGAAGACGCTGTCGTCCTCGGCGCTGGCGTAGAGCCCGTTCCAGTCCCGCGCCACCTCCAGCCACACCTGGTCGCCCGCGCGCAGCCTCAGCACCGTCAGCAGGGAGGCCTGGTCGATCTCCTGCCCGTGGAGGGTCTCGCGGGCCCTGGCGACGCGGCGGCTCCGGGCCACGAGGCTCACGCGGGCCGGCCGCCCCCGCACCGTGAGGTGGTAGGCGAAGACGTAGGCGCCGGGCACGCTGCAGTTGAACTTGCCCGTGCCGGGGTTGTAATCCTGCTGCTCGTTGTACAGGACCTTGTCGAACCGGACGGGGGCGTTGGGCGGAGGGAAGGGCTTGGAGAGGGCGGCGCTGAAGGCCGAGCGYGGCAGCTTCGCGCGGTCGCCCCGCGTCCCTTTCGCCCCCCGCGAGCCCTTCCTGCCAGGAGCCCCCCGGCCCCCCCGGCTGCCAGCGTTGCCTTTGGGCCCCGAGGGTCCCATCACGCCAGCAGGCCCCAGGTCCCCCTTTTCCCCCTTACTTCCCTGCTCGCCCTTTTCTCCYTGTTTTCCGTCCATCCCTTGGGTACCCTCCACCCCTGTCTCTCCTTTGCTGCCTTTCTCTCCCTTCGCGCCCCCGTCCCCCCTCTCGCCCTTCTCCCCTCTCCCTCCTGGCTCCCCACAATACCCCTTCTCCCCGATGTCGCCCTTCTCCCCCTTGTTCCCATGGTCTCCATCCAGCCCCGGCACGCCRGGATCCCCCTGATCTCCCTTGGCTCCTTTGGTGCCGTTCTCACAAGCRTCCCCTTTGCTGCCCTTTTGGCCCTTCAGTCCCGGGAGGCCGTAGCCGCCCTTATTGCCTTTGGCTCCAGCTTCCCCTAGGGAAAAATGAACAGAAAAGGCACTTTGGCAGGGAGGGTAAAACAAATGCCAAAAAACAAGCGGAGATGAAAACCCTCAGGGCAGAGGGCACTGCTGGTACTGGAGGGCATCACCAGCACCAAACACCTGCACAGGGGGCAGCATCCCTGGCTTTTCCAGCATCCCGTGGTACCTACCCTGTACTCCAGGTTTGCCTGGATAACCTGGCGTGCCGTTGGCTCCGCGCTCGCCTTGGTCCCCTTTACCACCTAGGACACATTAGCATTAACGTGCTATTAGTGACATTATGTGTAGCTCAGCAGTCATTATGCACACGGTGACTGTGACTACCTCTTTCTCCTTTACCACCTTTCGGACCCTGAGGTCCTGGCGTTCCTGGCAGACCTCGCAGACCAGCATCGCCCTTCTCTCCTTTGGGACCTGTGATCACATTAACAAAATCATCTCAGCAACTCGGAGGATTAACTTTATAAAGAAAATTCTTAGAAATAACTAAGTTAAGTGGCATCGAGCCGCCTGCCAGGCAGACTGCGCTCCTGTTTCCCTGGAAAGCGYCGCCTATTTCAAGTGGTTTCACACCACGGAGGCAAAGAAAGCAGGAAGGCTGAAGGGCACTGCCCAGGGACCCGCTGTCTGGCCAAACGGAGGCTAAAGGGGCTCACAAACCACACCCATCAGCCCGTTAATGCCTCAACTCCCACCTTCCAGCTCCTGCAACCCCAAAGTCTGGTAATTTTGCATTTTGCTGTTGACTAAACTTTCTTAAAGGTTTTTTTAAAACTCCCTTCCAGCTGCCTCGGAGCCATAGGAGCTCCGATGCTCGTAAACATCAGAAGTAACCTGCCCCAAACATCTGAATGCATCTAAGGAGCTCCTTGTCGCTTTGTAATTTCTGCAAACGTAAGCGTGGAGCCTGGCAGAAGGCTCTGTGCTAGGCAGGGAATGGACTGAAAGGCAGGCAAGTTGGCTCCGGCTTTAACAATTATTCCTTAGTGTGGGAATGTGGAGGCTCCCGGGGCGCAGCCCGGAGCGGAGGGCAGCAACTGGGGTTGTGACAACCCCAACAAACCGACATGAAAACACTGCCCGTGGTGCTTGGGGACCTGCAGGGGTCCCGCCCCTGCTGCCAAGTCGGGACCTCTCCCAGGTGCGAGGCGGGAGCTGCTGCTCTGCCGCCGAGCGCGGCGCGAGGCCGGGGCCTACCTGGCAGGCCGGGCTCGCCCCGCTCCCCCGCGCGGCCCGGCACGGGCGGGCAGCAGTCGCAGCAGTTAAAGAAGAAATCGGCCGCGTCCAGCGTGTAGTTTTCCAAGGGCGCCGACGTGGTGGCRGCGCTCGGGGTGCCCGGCCTGGCCCTGCCCGGGGCCTCCAGCACGGGCCCCTTCCCCGCCAGGGGGGCGGCAGCCTCGGCCGGCGGCGGCTTCGTCCTCGTGTCCTTCAGGCCGGGCGTCACTTTGGGCCCGGCGCGCGCGGCTGCGGCCGCCAGCAGGAGCAGCGCGGCCAGCGGCCCCGGTGCGCGCCGCATGTCGGCAGCTCTGCGGGAGCGGGACACGGCCGCACGTCACCGCAGGGCACGGCAGGGCACTGCGGGGCTGCTCGCAAGGCCCCGCGCGCTGTGCTTGCTCCCCGTGCTCTTGCACTTCTCGCTTTCGTATTTCGCTTTATTTTGCAAGCTGACAAACAAACAGAAAAGCCCCAAAGACCTTTTTGCCGTTCGCCTGGTTTCCTTTGAGCACGCAAAGCACCTGGCCGTGCAGGTGCCGGGTTGCACAGAGCCCTCCCGTCCCTGGGGACTCGCTCTGGAAGCGCCCAGCACTGTCGGCATCTCCAAGCCGAGCTCCCCACGGAGCCCCGCGAGCTCGAGCGCGGTGCCCAGCAAGCAGCCCCGCCACGAGCTCAGACACAAAGCGACCCCAAACCTTGCTCTGCCAGCGGGAATGGGAATAAAGTATTCCCAGAGCCCTCACCTAAATGCTTTAGCGCCAGTAGCATTTCCTGCACTTGCATACCCTTTTAGTGTAGATGTTCAGGTCCAATTTTTGTTTGAAAGAGTTAATTTAGCTGGAGCAGGAAGAAACAACATGGCAAGAATTGCACATTTTTTTTCCTATAGAACAGATGATGCCTCTCAGATGACTTATCAGATAAAGCATCTTTGTTCCTCTCTTAACAAGTGTGTTGACCTGTAAGTACAAGTGGAAAAGAGTCCCTTTCTTGCAGAACCTGTAATCCAAGCTTTCCATAGCAGCTAAGGAGGTTCATTATGTTAAATGTCACCGGGAGGATCACTTAGTGCTCTCGCCATCCAGAGGGCAAAGGGAGGTCTGGCCACATTTCGGGGGCTGATGAGTATCTGTGAGGACCACCCTGCATCTCCAGGATGCTTTTAGAAGTGTAACTGCTGCAAAGAGATGCGGAAATCACAATTAATCTGCTTCTCAGTACACTGACTTCTGCCTAGTCCGACCTGCGAGTGTTTTAGCCAAGCTGACTCATTTGGTTAATTCTGGCCTTACTCCAGCTCGCTTTAATTTATAATACAGATTAAAAATGCACAGCATGAAATAGCAGCTGCGCTGAAGGACACTACAGCTCTTGCCTTCAGAGAGGCCAGGATTTCACCTCCGCAGCGTCGGAAGGGACGTGTGTTTTCCCATTCCAGACCACGAGCCAACATGCAGACCTGGGAGGTCGGACAGCGATGCCACCACAGGCAAGTTTTAGGCATTCCAGGCAATTTCYAGGCATTCCTATAATCAGTTGTGCCTTCCCCTCCAACATATCCCCTGCCCCCTCCTCCTGGAGAGGAGAAGCCAACAATCTGCAGAAGGTTATGGGGCGTTAAGTGCATTAAAAGGCAACTGACAGAGAGACAAGGTTGMGTTTCTGCTTTAGAAACTTGATAAATTTATGAGAAAATGGTAAATCAATTCTCAAATCAAAACTATTTCTAAATTTTAATGCTACAGGCCACTTCCACAAGTAGCTTATCATCATGATGGCTTATCATCAAATATAGGTAAAACATAATTAATAAAATACTTATACCTTATCATTCTCTTTAGAAAATATATTGCTCCTAASAAGGAATCGCTAGACAGAGTTTCTTTACAATAGACAGGACTGTTTCTAAAATAGTTATTTTAAAAAATAAAAATATATTTCAATCCAGTGAAATGTTTTGGTTTTTCTTTATAATGGATGAGCACCAGCAACTAAAAAGTCATRTGTTTGAATATATCCACTAGAAAAGATTATGATTCACAGTGGGCACAAAATATAGACAATTAAACTTAGCTGCAGTGACATCTAGTTCAGCACAACTATATTCAATTGGATCTAAATGTTCACAAATTGGTCATATGCATCCCACAATAATATTTCAATAATTCAGTTGAATCTTGGCTTAACCCTTAAAAATACAGGTTTCAGATATTGGAGATCACAGCAGAAGTTCAACTCCAATCTCCCAACTTCGAATATCAAGGAGGTGATAGCACTTTTTATCATTTAATTATTTTAAACAATTATTTAGTGGGGGAAGAATTAGCCCTCCTGAGGCTACACAAGCATTACGGACAATTTTTGCAGACAAATCATATTGCCACCGCGTCTTAAATTCTGTGACTCCACTGCCAAAACACAGATCTAAGATAMAGAGAACAACCCAGGTCATCTCCTACCTTAGGGCCGCTCGCGCTAGCAGCACTACCTGCCCTCAGTGGCGCTTTGGGAAAAAAACAGCCTTTTCCGAGGGAATCTATTTTATTTGTGCAGTTATTGCCAGTGTGGCCAATGAGCGAACGCAGCACGCGCAGGGCAGGCGGCGGCCGCGGCTCCGGAAAGGGGCCAAGGTGGCCCTGAAACCCGAGGACGTTCAGACGCTCTCGCCGCCGCCAGCTCTGCTCTTCCCGTGGGGCTCTTGGCTCTTCCCCCAACACTCAGCATGAGGCTCCGGAGCATTTTGGCCTCCACTCGCCCTGCGACATCGAGAGACCCTGGGAAGAGTCCAGGCAGGAGCGGCCGACACGAGCAGGTCGCCGCAGCGTTGCTCTGGATCCAACTTGACCCAATAGCCCCTCTGGATCCCATAGGCTAATTGAGTTTTCTTTTGCTTTCCAAGCAATCGCAGCACCCTCTTTTCCTACCCAAGTGCCATTAAAATGGGCCATCATTCTTGCATTTCACAACCTGGTTCAGAGTCAGGATGAAATGCAGTAACGTGAGGCTGCCTTTCATTTCCTTGTCTTGGTGAAATATGAGCAAGCAAACCATCGCATTCAATCAGCCTGAATTTACTACATACCAGTACATTCAAAGCTCAGTGGCCAGACAAGAAAGCCTGCTTGTTTCAGGCAGGCTGAAGAAAACCATCAATTCTCCTCTAATGCAAGCGCTGGGAATTGTAATCCTCCGTGATTTATTTGTAACCGCAAAACTACCTTTTCCTGCACAATAGTCTACAGCTTTCAGCAATAAAAAGCTGATTAAGGAAAGTCTATTACTAAACATACCAGGCTAGAATGATTCACCAGATTTTCATGCTGTTCCAAAGAAATCAATTAGGAATTGTGTAGAAGATGCTGTGGCYCTGCGTAGGTCAGGCACTCGCACGGCTCCTACGGGGTAACCTGGATCAGCACTCGCTAATCCTCATTAACACCATGGAGAGCAGAAGACAGAGCCTGAACTCAAGAGCAGGTCTTTTCTTTAAGAAGTAATAACCATTTTTCATGAGATATCATGTCAGAATTGCAGTTAAATTCATTATACAGACACAGCRGGCGTGGATGCAGCTGCAGGTTACGCAGACCTGTCCTGGCCCCATATCCCTGCTTGTGTCCTGTATTGGCAGCCCTGCAAGGTCAYGTAGGAGAACAGGGTTGTTCCGGGAAGGAGGCAGCCGTGGCATCAGAACGGCCAGCCCCTCCAATCACTGCATTATTCTTTTACAGACAGAAACAATAAAAAGGTAACAGGAACCAATAATAGGAAGAGAAAAGAAAAAAAAAGAACCAATAAAAATGTTAGATCCAAAACCAGAAGGTTGTTTTACAGTATTACCAGTGACACTACTGTATTAAGAAGGGAAATTACTTGAGTACTTCATCTTTCTACAAGTGAAGACAAATGAAATGCGTCAAATTTCTTTAAAAGGCAAGTTGCTCCCAAAATGGCAATCTGCATGCCCAGCTAGCGCTGAGGTTGCACCCACTCACTAACCCATTCGCTATAACTGCACTRTAACGACAGTGTGTGCCTCAGTCAAATGGCTGCATTATTTTTGGAGTGTTAGACAACTCTTTAAATAGCGTAGATAAAGATTGTATTTCCTTGTTACTGTCTTTCTTAGGCAACATAAATTGCTAGAAAGACAAAAAGGTTGTAATCACTCCCAGAGTTTTATAACTATGATATAACATACAGCATATAACTGAAACAAARCATGTAGCTATGATATATTTTATAGCAAAGCAGAAAGAACTCCAAGTTCTTTCTAGGCTGCTCTTAGGAATTAGTGTATAGCATAATCTAATGGTCATATTGTTTGCTTTTTAATGTTACTTTAATTTAACCCTCACAGGTGCATTATTTTGCAAATTGTACCAACTCAGAGCTATCAGCTGCTGCATCATCCACATGAATGAAGAGCTGCAGCAACCCCAGCACAAGCTAAATATCTTCAAATGCAATCAATTCGGTTGGAGTAATATCCTTGTATTGGTTTAAAATCAGGAATTGGCAGTGGCAAAATAAGCTGCTCAATTGGGATACTGCTTTTTTGAGGAAAATTATTGCATTTTGCAATGTTGCCTCTGTAGCTACCAGAGTTTCATGCCCCCTGGTTAAATGTCATTTCTGTGATACACCAGAGTTAAAGCAAGAAATGCACTTGCTGCTCACAGGATCCTTGCTTTGGCTGGTGCTTTGCACGCAGGGGGACACAATGTGCTCTGTAAAGATATTTTGTATGAAATTAGTGGGGTGTTTTTCACATGAGATCCATAAAGGAGACACAAACAGGACCTTCCAAAGGGTTTCACTTCCACTTGTTTGTGAATTAAAACAGAAAAATGTATGCTGGAATATATGCAAGGTAGACAGATAAACTAAAAAGCTGCTATGGAAATAGGAGAAAAAAAAAAAAAAAAAAAAAGCAGGAAACAGTGAAAAGTTGAGCAGCACAAACTAATTTGGGTTTGTAACAACCTGTGGCATAAAATTTTACTGCCCAAATATCAAGAAGGTAAGCTGGAAAAGAGAATATTCACATATTCTCACAGTGGGAAAAATGCAATTAAGTTGGTTTTGGGCTGGGTTAAAAGTGTTAAAAGGAAATTAACACTTCTGGGTAACGTGCGGAGCAAAATAAACCCAAAGCATGTACGTATTGCCGACCAGCAGCTTTATTTGTCCMAATTTAAACACATCCAAATGATATTTTATAAGTGGTTATGCTTAAATGGACCTCCAGCTAAGGCACAATGTTTATTTCCCTCAGGCTAAGCACCAGCCGGTCAGC
Source organism: Nothoprocta perdicaria (assembly GCF_003342845.1). Taxonomy (NCBI): domain Eukaryota; kingdom Metazoa; phylum Chordata; class Aves; order Tinamiformes; family Tinamidae; genus Nothoprocta; species Nothoprocta perdicaria. The sequence continues at coordinate 2,046,845 of NW_020455643.1, read as the reverse complement.
AGATCTCGTTTGCAGAGCGGGCAGGAGGGACCCACGCGGCTGCCACCCCYGGCCCGAGGACACTCAAGCCCTCGTGATTCCCCTTTGGAAGCTCGTGGGCAGAGCTGCGCATGGACGTGGTGCTGCTTCAGCTGCGGGCAGCACCAGGAATAACATCCGTGCCCCCCCGCAGTGCAGGGAGAGGCCCCTCCAGCGGAACCTGCGGCAGCCTCTCCTGCTCCGCCTGCCCGGCCCGTTCCCGAGGCGGCCGCTTCCCGSTTCCTGCACACCCGGCTCCTTCCACCAGAGAGCGACACGAGACCGGCCTTTCCCGCCGCTCCGCGCGCCTGGAGGGACCCAAGGGCCCAGCTGGGAGCTCGCTGGGGCTTTCCGGGAGCAGAGCAGTTCTGCAGACCCCTCTGCTGGCTCCAGGCCCTTGACCAAGGRCACAGGCTGAACGCATTCGTTCACATGCAATATATAGAATATAGACTTAAAAATAACAGTACCAATGCCACCAAATCCCTTACTTCGATGTATGAATCCCTTACTTGGCTGTATGAGGCATGACAGAGAAGATGAATAGCCATATTCTACTGTCCCAGCCCACCTTTTATACCTGCTTTTTGTTCTGCGGGGTTTCTTTTGTGGGGAAGTGTGGCTACCATCTCATACCCCAGCTTAGGGATGAGTACTTCTCCCACCATTAATTCTGCAGTTATAATCAAGACCCGTAAACAAGGAAAATTAGCAGTACTGTTTCCATTATTTCTATTACCTCCTGAAAATGAAGAGTTTWTATCATTTTTATTTCTCTGGTAGTAGGCAGCAGAAATCCCAGGTCTGTGGACATGCCTCTTCTCTAGCCTGCACTTCACTACACTTTTCCTTAGACTATAAGCGACTCCAGGGACCAATTTATCCCTGCTGAATGATGCCTTTTCCAGGTACATTCAGAAACAGAAATGAGCCAACGCATGCAGGTTTGAGAATATGCAACCAYATTTATGAAAGCAGATATAATACTGCACTCCTCAGCATCAAGAGGAAGGTAGATTAAATGCTAACGACCTTCAAGTGGAAGACAAGCGGTAACATTTCTTCCAAAAGCAGTTTAATAGCATATGGTTATGTTTTTCAGTAATGACTGAAAATGAGGAGAAGGGAATTAGACCAGGCCCAAAAGAGGGCTACGAAACCGCTGTTCATCATGAAACGCGGGTCGGGTCTGACTGATGGAAGCAGCCCCGAACGGGAACAGATCCAGTTCAGTGCAAGAACGACGACTGAGAACTAGTGGAATTTGTTAATGGTCCCTAATCTGCTCCTCCTGCCTCTTCTCCACTTCCRGTTAAAAGCCACAAGCCTCTGTGTTCGCCTCCCTGGGAAGAGTTCTGGAATCTCTTCCCGCTGCCATCAGTATTTGCAGCTCTCTAAGGAAACCGGCTGCTTCTCACTTTTTCTTTGCACAGACCGTACAGGTCCAATGCCCAAAGCCCCAAACTTGGTCACGTACTGCAAACAATCACTGCATTAAAATATCATATTCTAATATTCATACTTCTTAAATTCCACAAAATCTTTTAACAGGGAGAGAAATATTTGCTCATACAGCAGTTATTGAACTTGAACTAGGTGCAGTTATTTTCAAGTTAAAAGTTTCCATAAATTTCCAAGGACAAATCAACCCTGGCCCTCAGCCAGGCTGAGTTTAAGGGGGTTAGATTTAGCCCAGGCAATATTTACCCAAGGTGTATGCAGGACTGCTTACACAGCGGCATCCTATTAATCAGCAGAGGCAGGTGGTGTTGTTTAAGATTCTTTATTCCAGCGCTGTTGATGAAATCCAAAATCATCAGTTTTCATCTAATTATTTCACCCATTGCAGAAGGTCTATCACCACACGCCTGCTATTTTCCCTTCTGAAGGGCAGRTTTTAATTAAAGTAGGGAGCTTATGTCTATACTACTTTTTTTTACTATGGGAGATGCAGTATCAAGGAAGCAAGGCAGGTGCCAGCAGTACCAACCCTCATAGTTTTGGCATTTTTCTTAGGATATTTTGTATCTTTAGAGTTCAACCCCTTGGAAATCTGTGACTGCAGAAAATTGCAGGTTTTACTTTAAAAAGTTCCAAGTCTGGTGTTGTAAATGCTCAAACCCTATGAGATAAATGACTATAATCCCAATGTAACTATAATTAATGTTCTCCTGTCTCAAAAACAGACCTAGCTACTGAGAGAATCCCAGTCACAGCTTGCAGTATTTAAGCTTACATGCAGACGTAACAAGTCATGACTTGGAGCTGGATTCTGCTCTAACCAGTGCTAAGATGGAGCTCAGTAAATATATGAATAGCACTGACAAAAATACCAGGACAATGGACTCAACAGTCGGCCCTTTCCAACCTCATATTCCCAGGAATACCTAATGCTCCTTCCCTGTGGAAGGGAGGTGATCCCCATTTACACTCCTAGGACTCTCTTCTACACCACTATCCATTAGCTGCTCTTAAGGGCTGGACTTGTTTTGGATTATTACAGATTTTAAACAAAACACGCAGGCACTGTCTTTGAGCTACCAGTACAAAAAGCTTTGCAGCAGAGRGAGCTTTTGTCCTCAGCTTATTATTCCATAAGGAACATTGTCATCATTATATATTTTTATACCATGTTTTAATACCGCGAAATCAGGTCAGTCTGAAACTACCCAAGCCAATAACTTGTCTCACGAGACCGTGGATTTACAGATCTCCCTAGCACCAGATTTAACTCAGAGATTCTTATTCTGCTCCCCTGTGGCGCAATGTTGACAACCAGGGACGCTGGCCCCTTTGCGGATTGTTGCAACACTCCTTGGAAATAAGGAAATGGAAATATTGTCTTTCCTTTAGCCCAAGCTTCTTTGCTCTGACAAGCACATGTTCTGCAACAAGGCCAGGTTACTCTGGTTACATTTGTGGTATTTTAAGTCTGTTAACACGCCGGCTTTTTACATGATGCAACCACAAAATCCCGAAGCAACAAAATAATCCCGAAACAACCTTGCCCGTGATGGGCGTTGGGCTCCCAGCTTGTCAGGAGTTTACAGTATTTACARTTTTAAAAAGCAGCAGAGGCGGGAAGAGAATTGCTGGGGTTTTGTGCCATACAATTTAGATGGAAAGGAAGTTGGATCATACCTGGGGTCAGATGCAGGAATCCCACTGATTTCTTTGGAAGATGTTAATTCCTGTGCACTAGCACTGGGTCGAGCAGAGAGCCACAAGTGCAGAGAATTTTCAAACAAAATATTTTGGTATTAGTTAAAAAAGGCTCATTTGTCAGGAGCAGATAGACTCCAGGATGCCTGAAAGACACAGGACGGACACCAAGGACACTCTCATGGACCACTGCAAGTTCCATGTTAAATTTCAGGTTGGATTTTCCTGGAGAAGGAATCTCACACTTGGCTCATTTCCTCTCGCACCCAAACAGCCACCCGTCGTTTTTCCCAATGCATTTTTCCCAATTCCCTCTCAAMATCTCCTAAGAGGAATGATGACACAAATGCCTGCGGCTCCCGCTCCATGCCCTCCYCAGCAGGAATAACATCGGGATAACATAGGGCATCACTACATTTTTTGGATCTCCTGTTTGGGATAGAATGAGAGTAACTCTCAGAGCAGCCTTGGGAAGGGAAGGCCCCTGGGAGGGATTTCTAAGGCACTAGCTGTTGTTTGCAAAGAAGCAACAGGGCCCGGTTCTGATTTTAAATGCAGCGAGAAGCTTTGCCATATGGCAAAAGCTTGCAGTGAAACGYGGCATATTTTACACAGACAGCTGAAAAGTAAAGAGGGGGATTTCCACACCCACAGGAAGAGCTGTGAGGTAAACAGGGATTACGAGGGCAGAGCGTGGGATGGAGAACGTGGGATGACACAAGAACATTCAGGCGCTGTGGAGAACCACAGGCTGCCAGACTGTTGGCACAATCAGACACCCAAACACCCCAAACGACCCTGCCCAGGGTGGCTTTAGGGCCCAACCATGCAGAGGGCCCAAGCTCCCAGCTCTCAGCTCCCATCACCTCTAGATCCAGGACATGGCACTGTGCATCCTGAGCATCCTGCTTTGTTCAGGCCAAACACACCAGCAAAATAACTTACCAACAGCCGCTCAACTAAAATCAAATTTTTGAAGTATAGATAAATAGATAATTCATGACACATCAGCTGTGTGGCAATAACCAGAGGAGAGAATTTTCAAGTTTGTTTCTGTTGAGAGCAGAAAAATAAAGCCTGAATCTATATGGTCTAAGTATGGAGGAGACAAAAAAAAAAAAAAAAGACTTAATAAGAAAAATGCTCAATATGAGAATGAGCAGGACTAATTAAATAGTTGGCTGTATGCTTACAATGTTGCGAAAGAGCATGAAGAGATGGAAGAGATAGTGGATGGAAGTGCAGGATGTCGGAACGAAGGCACTGCCTCCTCCTCTGAGTGCCACCCAGGGAACTGCCGAACCGGCCGGCGTGGCTCTTCCAGGGGTGACTTTCCCTGGAATTGCCCTCCCAGCACAGCTCTGCATCCCGCAGAGGCAGCTCTAGGGGCAGGTCACTTACCCACCTCCACAGGCTGCTGTCCAAACACGAGCTCAAGTCAGGCAGGGGGCTTGTCACCGGGCAGGTGCTGAAGATGATGGTTCTGTGCTGGGTCCACAGAGGCTCAAGAGGCTCCGGCCAGGATGGATTGAGATCTCACAGGCGAGTCATTCTGCTACAAAAAGAGATTTGTGCCATAATTCCACCTAGTTGTGAATATTCATTCAAAAACATCATTGATTTTATTCCCGCTAACTCCACATCCTCCTTTGTTTGTGCTCTATGAATGTTGTAATGAATAAGTTTTCTATCAAGTAGGAATGTCAATAGTAGCTATAAATACCTGATAAATATTTAAAGAAAGAGGTATTTTTAATCTGAAAGCACAAATATCCCTATCTGATATCTGAATAGAGAGGCGAGTATGGGATGCATTCAGTTCTTGCGATGAGGTCATTAAATAGGTTAAAATTATAATACAAGATGACACACCTTCTTATGCAGACTATTAAACTGGCTGTAGCAATTTAATGTTGTAAAAGGGACACATCAAGAGCAGAAGAAGAATGATGTGGAGCTCTGACTCATGCAGGCTACGGATCCTGCCCAACGCCTCGTACTCCACATTCATTAATCTTTTACCTTCTAATTACCTGCTGTACCTGCTCTCAGAATTTCACCCTGCCCCTCTCCTCCAGCCACAGCAGAGGCAGGACGACCCATCCACCCAGCACAAGGTGACAAGGAAAAGGCTCCTTGTGATGAATCACGACCGAGTTGCGTGTCACCTACCAGCAGTTCTCTGTGCAATATCATTTCCAACACTTGCCCATGGACCTTCTCCTGCCCCAAGTCCAAAGGAATTGCACCCAGGCAGGCTCACCAGGAGGGCAAACGGGCCAGAGCAGTCACGGCTGCATTTAGAGTTAATAAGAATTAAGATTTCATGGGGGACACGTGAATTTTCAGCCCCTGAGGGTGAGTGAGAGGTTGTTCACCCACGGCACACAGCTGTACTAGTAGCAGCCCCAGCTAGGCACTTGCAGATGCCTTAGGAAATATTTTACATGCAAAATTTGCAAACACCAAATGCACACATTGATTATAACACAAATAGAACCCACTAACAAATGAAGGGCTTTATTTTTAGAGCTTCTTCCCTTTGTGTCTTCAAAGAGCTGCTCTAATTCCCAAGAACCAGTCTCAAGCCAGGTGGTTTGCACTTCTGAGAGGACAAAGCCTGCCCACATACGCAAAACAACTAGCCAAAACCAAAGGATTTAGGCTTAAATCCAACATTACCTCAGTCATGCAGGCAAAGCCAAATGCAGGAGCTAGTAAGAGGGAAGAGGATTAGCACTCACATTGACAAGAGCYGCTCTGTTGTGGCACGCGACTCAGCCGCTCGCTGACTGGACTTAGAGAGAAAACTTGCCTCTTGGCAAGTGTTTCTATTACTGGGTGTGACAGAGCCTGGAGACTCATGAAACATCCAAAGACTCCACTTTTCACTTTATAAACGCTACATTCGTCTTTACAGCAGGTCAGGAGCTTTATTCCTGTCTCAAGGGGGTAATCTCCTGGATGGTTCCTGCAGGAGCCAAAGCCAACACTCAAATCCCCAGCAATAATTCACACAAATCCCCAGGGGTGAAACAGCGAAGGAAACAGATCTCCCAGAGCACCAGCCCTCGGGAGAAAAAGAAACAACCTGTGTTATTGTTACGTGCTTGATAAAAATAACAATTCTGTGATGACTTTGACCATGCCAAATGCGGGATTTTTACAGAAACCTGTGGCTCTGACAGGCCTGGAGCAAGGAAGGCAACAGCCAAGAAGCAGCACACTGGGTTATGCCTCTTCTATGCTACAGACCTGTTCTTAAAGCACAGCGAGGCATCAGGCTCCTTTGTGAAGGACATGTGAAATCTTTCACTCCATTCCAAACTCTGGCAGCTCCAGCTGCACTTATGGAAAAGCCAACATTTCACTTTTTTTTCCTACTTTCTTTCCTTTTTTCTTCCTTTCCTTTCTTCCTTTCCATTTCTTCCAAGCCATAAACCAGCAGCTCCCGCATGAGGAGATGCCCCCGAGCAGCCAGGTCAAGGGCCCATGGAGCAAGAGCAGGCATCAGGTCCTAGAGCTGCCTCCTCTCAGCAAGGACACAGCGAGCAGCCAACCCTCTGCCTTCCCCRTATGAACCCCCCCTGCTTTTCACACAAGAGTGATTAGTCCTGGATTTAATGGGGAAGCAGTTCTGACCACCCTCCTCCGCAAGATTCCTTCTCTGGGAAATGCTAGCATGGCTCCGTGCGGGCAGCTGCAGCTGTGTCTCATCCTAAGGCAAAAGACTTTGTTCAGTAGCAAAAAGTGAATTCCTTGCAAGGCAAATCCTTTCCCATCCGATAAGCGAACATTCAAATCGGTGTGAAGTATTCATTTACACTGCACTCCTGTTCCCTATACATTGGCCTATACAGTGTCTCTAACAGAAACCTCAGCAGGACGGAGGGAAGTCAGGAACAGATGAGGGGGTGGAAACGAACCCGGGGAAAGTCACTCGTAAGATGGTTTTTGCAGAATATCCTCTAGCAGATGAAGCTGCACAGCAAGGGCACCAATATTTTTTCCATGTTATTCCTGTGAATATTTAAGGGCACTGGCATGAGTGATATCCCCAGCCATTATCATCAGTTTTCTGAAGCTAAACTCTTTGCACATAYAACATTTGGACTCTTTTTAGTGCTCTCTGACATCAGTGAAACGTCTACTCTCCAAAATGGGATGGGCCTACYTGCAGGTTTAAAATCAAGTCTCTGCATAAATATTTTTAGGATCAAAGMCTAAGCAAGCATAAGTTCTGCAGCTCACATCACAAAACAGCCGCAGCAGGAGGAGACAACGTTCCAATTGTGCCATCTAGGAACAAAACTACATAAAAAAATCCAGCCCATACCCTGATTGCTCCATTGCTGCCAATGCTGCTGTGTTTGTGTAAGGGCCTTTTAAAGATGTTAAATGAGGAAAGAGCATTTTAAAAGCATCATTAAAACGTATTCAAACATCAGAAGAGCAATTTTGGTTAACTGCAGTTACAGGTGGCCTTTGAACCGGTCCGCATTCCTTTCTGGGCCCTTTATGGCCTCCCGTGCTCCGAAGACACCGGTCCATGCCGGAATAGCAGGCAGATGTTTACCCAGGCCTGACTGCATGGGCCACCTGACTTTCATATGACTACACTGGACCACGTTTGCCCCCGTCTCCTTGCGTTTCTCCACCTGCACCAGAAGACAAGGGCTCATGACTCCTGATTGCAGGTTATTTGGAATTAAGGCTTTAAACAGGCCTATGGTAAAGCACAACAATATTTCTTTAGGCATCTTTAGTCTCTCACTCAGTAGGTCTCTACTGGATGCCGTGCACAGAGCAGCAGCCTGCCTAGACCAGCTGTCTGCTATCGTTTTGCCCATCCGCAGGAGACTGCTCCTAATACCAGAGGGATAAAAGGAAAACAAGCAAAATATTTTTGTATTCAAGTAAAACATAAAGCACAGGAGGGCTTAGATGAAAGCTGAGCAGATTTGAGGTTTCAGCACCTAAATTCTGCCAAATTTCCCCGCAATTCAGGCCCCTTGTTGCAAGCAGTGAGGTGCAGCCCCAGTCCCGCAGGCAGCCCGTGCATTCGCAGACCCCCGGGGAGCAGCTGCGACAAGAGGCCCCTTCGCGCCACTCGAGACCTCGCAGGCGGCCACGAGCCCCCGGCGGGAAGGCGGAGCCTATAGTCTATAGGCGGCGGGAAGCGCCGAGCTCCGCGGGCCGCGCGCGGACGAAGCCCCGCGGCGGCGGCGGCGCAAAGGGGGCATCTTTGCGGCGCCGGGCGCGGAGCGGCTGCCTCCCYGCCGCCTATAGACTCTCCATCGGGTACCGCAGCCGGGCGGAGCGGGGAAGGGCCGGGCGGCCGCCGCCCCCGCGGCGGGCGGGATTTAAGCGCGGCGGCCGCGCGGGCCGCGCTGCGGAGCGGCGGCGGGAGCGCAGCGCGGGTGAGAGCGGCCGCGGGGCGCCGGGGAGGGCGGGCGGCGCTGCCGCCGCGCGGGGGATGCAGCGCGGGGGATGCGCGGCCGCGGGGCGCGGGGACAGCCGCGAGGCGCAGCGCGGAGCCCGCGGGGGGCCCGTGCCCCGCGCCGGGAGCTGCCGCGGGCCCTGGCGCGGGGGCGGCGGGTCCGGGCGCTCCGGGGCCGCGGCGGGAGGCTGCTGCGGCAGCCGGCCCGGCCCGGCCGAGGGTCGCCAGGAGATCAGCGGAGATGCCTCAGAGCCGAGTCGGGTGGGCAGCGGTGCAGGGGGAGGCGCTGCTGGTGCCAGTGCCCCTGCTCCTGTTATTGTTGCTGCAATGCCCTGCTCTAGGTGCACGGAGCCTCCTTGCCCTGTCGGGACTGCATAGTGGAAAACCCTTGKGAAAAATGCTGATATTTCACTTAACCAGCACACACGGTGCTGTTTGGACCATGTCCAAAGGATGCTGTGAGCAGCGCAGGCCCCGAGGACACTGTGTCCTTCCAGCTCTGCACCACAAAGGTGGCTGCTGCCCAGGRTGAGAGATCTCCCTCTTGAGAGAGAGATCTCCCTCTTGTCATCTCGTGGGGGGAGCGCTCATCCCTCCCTGCTCTGCTCTCCTGGTCCTGCTTTCATTGGGCTTTCAAGCCCGTGCAGCAGTTGGGCGCCTCCAGYCGAGTCGTGTTCTTGGCACAGGGCTGAGCAGAGCAGTGTTCCCGAAACTGGAGCCTGGAGCCCTTGGGGTACTGCCCACACGAGACCTGCCCTCCAGTACGACCCGCTGCCCTTTGGAATTTGCTCCTTGGGGAACAATTTAAATAACAATTTCCCGCCATTTTAAATGAGACCACAAAATTAATACTGCATTAGTAGGAGCTCTCATTTCTGTTTCCACAACTCAGATTGCATCTTGTGTGAGCAAGCGCACATGTGAAACCCTTCAGGTGTCGGCTGGTCGCTCTGGAGACCTCTCTTCTGTTCCTCTTGCTATCTACTCTGCTATCTACTCTAGTCTAAGACTGGAATAACCCAACCTCTACCCTGTTTCAGGCTAAACTGGCACGGTGACATATTGCAGCTTCGGRGAGAGCCTTATCTTGCCCAGCAAACCAATGTTCTTTAGATCTTCACCACTGGCCTGAACAGAGTGGTGGTTGTGTCCTCCCCTCCAAAACTCATCCCGTTTGCTGTCCCCGCACTGGAGGGGGTTCTGCTAAGCTKCTAGGGTGCCACGTCCAGAACTGCTTGCAGGCCACGGCATCCCTGTGAGTGGAGGCTCCTGCGCTCCTGCGTGTGCTTACATGGGTGTCTGCAAGGAATGCACGTCTCCCTTTTACCTCATACCTGTCGCAACTCTGTCGCTTCATTTTTCTCACCTTGCACACTGATAACCAGCGTGGCGCAACGCCGCCTCCCTTGATGAGCTCTCGACAGCTGGCATGCAACAGCCTGTTCTGTTTTCCACTAATTCCAGTCATAAATATGGCAGCATTCCCCTTACATGTACAACGTACATACAATCMAATCCAGCTCTCATTTTCACTGCTTTAGAAAAGGCTCGAAGCAAACCAATAAGTCTGAACAAAATAACAGGTTTCCAAGTAAAGGTCTGTACAGCCACAACTGCTGTGCTGTGACCTGGATGCTTGGAGCCTCTTCCCTGATAAGATTTTGAGGACTAGCAGGTTACTTTATCACATTTAAAATCACTTCCTACCTTGTTATAGGCAATCGTACACTAGATCTGCGCGTTTAAGAACTTGAAAGAAGGAAGAAATGCTGTTTCAGGATTGCCTAGGTGTCCCACAGTCTATGCAGATCTATGTTCTAGCAAGGATCTTCTGCTTCAATTACAGATGTAGCTGTGACTTATAGGCATTTTTCAATATGATGTTTTTGGTCACTGTAAGCACAAGAAATATTGAAGAGAAGCAGAAGGAAGGTGCAAGGAATGACCCCGTGCGAGTTTGGAGCTGGGGAGGAGGATGTTTGGGTTGGATCTTACAGGAGCGGCTGGGCAGGTGCCACTCGGTTAATGTTTCATGGCCTGGTTTGATCCTACCAAAGGTAAAAGGTGACTTCGGTCACCAGCAAAAGATGTTTGAATTCTTAGGTCTTATGTAGAATATGGCACTTTTCTCACTCTGAAGCAAAATCCTTTACATCATCATTAAGATAAACAGGAAGAGGGATGGTTAGTGATAGATAGATAGATAGATTAGATAGATAGATAGATAGATAGATTAGGAAGCTCCTGAAGTTCTGAGCAAAGTAAAGCAGAAATGTGGCTGAAAATGCCAGGGCTTTTCTTATTGTTCCTCCTCTTGAAGTATTTCTCCAATTTTTTTGAGAAAACTCACAGTCAAGGCATGTCCACCTGCATGCCAAATGCCTGAGTCATGCACACTAATAATTTCTCCCGACTTTGCTGGCAGGAATGCACGCGTACRAGTTCACCAGGAGAGCTTCTGTAGACAGCAGTGGCAGTGATGTCAGGCTGAGGTGCTGGTGCAGGAGGACGATGCTGGGGCAGAAAAGCAGGAAATGGCCTTGCACCCACTGCAGGATTTTGCTCCAGAACTAGAGGAGAGGTTTTGTTTATTTTAATCCACCTGCAAAGCCATTTTCACTTGTGCATAAATGCCCATACTGGGCGCTGTGCTGGACTGGGGCTGTTCTTTGCGTGCACATTCTTTGTTTGATGTTACCTCCCTGGGAAAACAAGGTTTTACACACGGGAGTGCTACGAACTCCAGTGACCAGAGGGCCCTGCATCTCAGCAGGGCAATAGGCAGCTGTGGAGGCTGAACTGCTGCTGTGGCCAAGGGGCACCCAGGTTGCAGGAGGTGACACCAAAGCAGGTCAAGACGCTGTCCCCGGGCATGGCTGGCAAGCTCAGCACAGACCTAGCTGCTGCCTCGGCCACATCTCACCCTGATCAAGCATCCCTGGTGCACAGGATCCATCATTTATTATATGCTGGTGCCCACTGAATAAAACATAATAAACCAAAGGCACAATGGACTGGGAATGTGAATCCTCTTTGCATTTTGTTTGCATTTTCAGAAGTCAGTCCATTTAGATCAATGGGTTCATTCCAGAGTTATGTTTGCATTAACAGGGACAGGATAAGTCCTCAGAGAATTCAGGACAGAGTGCCTAAATGACAGCAGAACCAAGCTGTCTGTGACAATAAAATTAGAGAAAAGTTTAAGAAGTGTTAGATAAATGATTTGAAGGAGGATCAGCATTCAGCATCTGAGAAGCACAGCTCTAGGCATTTCTGATAGTTACCATTATTTACATAACATATTAGGTATCATTAGGTCAAAACATGAGGCTCAGGCTCATGTTTTGTTTGCCTGTTAATTTTTTTAAGATCCCATGGCTTTATTTAAGCTTCACCGTGACTCCAGCCTGTTAGGACTGTGCAAGCCTGACCAAGGCTTGCACCTACCTGTGTTCCAGCCACTACTTAGCAATGGCCAAGCTACTCGGTCGCATATGGATATGCTTGGGACTGAGCTTGGCTGCTTTTTCCTTCTTGACTTGAGGACAGCACTGCTAAGTTTACATGAAGATATTACTATTCTCATTTGCTGGTATTCTACATACAAAGGCCTCAAAGACCATCTATTTACTGATTCCAGTGCTATCTACAGGTCCAGGGTTTGCTTTTGCCCAGTACAGATCCAGTTTTGTAGATGTGAGTATATTTTGGAAGCCTTTTTTTTCTCAGTATGGGCAGTCACACTCTCGGGGCGAGCGCAAGGTGTTTCTCAGGCATTCTTTGGGAACCAGTCTGTGCCAGTTACATTGCAAGAATGTTTTGCTCTGCAGGAATGTCCCCCTCTGTGCACAGGGGGTTCAGCCACCAGAGCTACCTGCAGGCAGTGCCAACAAGTGATGGCCCCAAAACAGTGGTACTCAAAGCAGAAATGTATCGCAAAGGACCTAATGTTGGCATCTTCTAGGCATTGCAGTTCCAAACACTAGTTTTCACACTGAATTATGGTTATTCAAAGCAGTTTTGTTTTGTTTTGTTTTTTTTTCCTGAGATTAGGCATGCTCTTGAATGAAAACTCTAGGGATTTTTGTTTTTTTTTTTTTTTGGGGGGGAGTTTTTTTGAAGGAAGGGATGGCTGGTGATTTATCTCTCCAAGTGCCGTAATCGGAGATGTGTCAACAGTCAGGAATATCAGGTTGCCAATTAAAACAATAGAAGCTGCTTTACAAGTTGCTCTTCTTGCCTTTTCCCTTGGAGGTGAAATTGCTGAAAATAATTTGAGTGTTGCCTAATAGCTTCAGAAGCTGATTTCTATTCACTGCATGCACAGCTGGCGGTAACTGTTCCATGGCCTCTGTACAGGAAGGCATTTCCATAATGCAGCTGAATACTTAAATTGAAATTTGTAGACAAATAATAAGCTAAGATTGTGCAACAACGATTTATCTCCTCCTGTTCTGAATATTGGAAACTGAGCTAATTATGCAGGATCCTTTCAACGCAGAGATCCAACTAATTGCAGCATTAATGCAGTAAAATGCAATAAATATCAGCAAATCTTACATTCAAGTGGAAGCCTCTAGGACAAGTCCTGTTTAATATTCARATTTTCTATCCTGAAAAGTGATCTGCTTGTCCTTTTAATACACTGTAACTGGACTAGGTGGTAACTTTTTGTGAAGCCTCTGGACATACATATCACCTATGTTTAAATTTGCAATTAATGCAGATTGAATGGCTTAAGAATAGACACTTGCAGCAAAGCACCACAGGGGAGCCTTATCTCACYGGCTGGGGGTCAGTTAAGATGGCTCTTTTTCCTTACCCTCTACTTTTTCCTTTAATTATGTATCTAGAATTGCATTGACCTGAGGTGCCCATSGTGTTTGTTTTTTCCGAGATTAAATGGAGGATTGAAACTGTAATCTGCCTGTTTATCTCTGAYTTACCCCAACCTTTCTTGCCCATTTGGAGACCACACAGACTAAGACTGCTCGCATTTAGGCTCTGAGCTCTGAGGAGTCCCATTACACTTGTATCTGAGTATCTGGGGATCAGCTTATCCCCTTGCATGGTAAATACGGGAAGTGAAGAAGGTACCGGCTATGGACTTGGGCAGCATTGCTAGGAAGGCTGTGACTGAGCTGGACTGAAATGCAGTCCCCAGGCAGTCCCAATCTGTGTCTGCATAAAATACTGGGAAGTATAAACAGAAAGGTCTGCTCATTAATTTGCCTCATCCTTCATCTACATGTCTCTGAAATAAGGATATGTAGCAAAGGAGAGCGGTGAGTGAGCAGCCTGGTGGGCTGCCCTCAGCTGGGGGACATCTTTGACAGGTCTGCAGCCCAGGGAAGGGCTGYCTGCTCTGCATTTCCACTACAAGGGTCTGTGCTGCTGAGGCAGAAAGCCCTGTTAAGCTGAGCTCTCTTTCCTGAGGTCGCCTTTGATAACCTCGTACCTTTACACCCACACAGCCACCAAGCACTAAACCTTGTAGTTTCCCACCACAGCCATCAGGCTTAAGTTACTTACACAAGAAAAGTGTTTATCTAGCTCAGGTAAAACCCCAGAGTAAATACTGTAATCCCACTTGGCATAAGAGGACCCAATATGCTTAGTGGCAGTCATATAGCAAAGGGCTTAACCTGTTCATTGAGAAACGCTGCCCTTTTTGCAGAAGTTGTAAGAGATCCTTTTGGCTCCCAGCGAGTCACAGTTTGGTTTGCCAGCTCTGCCATTCTTACTGCAGGTCTTACAATATTGTCAAAGCTTGAAGGTCACTTGAGTTCTGCCCTAAAATAGCTTAACTGAAAGGAATCATCTTCCATTAATACCAGGACAGAACTCAAAGGCAGCTCTTTCTATCCAGCTTGTATATTTACAAGTGAAGCTACGATGGCCATTGCTTGATTTAAAACTGAAGTGAGCTGCCCTCCAAAAAACTGTAGCAAGTTCCTTGGCTAGATGGTGCCTAGGAGACAAAAGGGGAAGAGGAAATGCTGAAAACACAACATTGTGGGAAAAGAGGGAAAAGGGCAGAGTAGAGGTTGAGAGGCTGGTGGTACTGGCTGGGTGAGGGATCTCGGTATAAAATTTCTGCATAAAAACCTCCCAATATGAAATCTCCTCCTGCTTTTTGGTTTTTTTTTTTTTTTTTTTTTTTTTTTTTGAGCAGTGTTTACAGTTTCACTGCGCTTCTTGCTAGCCAACGAGGTGGTTTTTATAGAGGTGCTGAACAGATGCGAGGAGATCTGCATAGGAAATGTGAGGAAGGAAGAAAAAATGCTGGGAAAGGAGCCAGCACGGGGTGAAGGAGGGGGAGCCAGGATCAGAGGCAGCTCCCTTGCTGGTAGTGCTGGAAAGTCAACTGGCCAGAGGAACATTGAGGCTCCACAGCTGCCTGTGCAGGCACCTAAAGGAAGAAGGATGGAGGAACAGGCTTCCTCCAGGGGTCTGCGCTTAACAGTGCAAAATCGTAGGCATCAGCAACCAAAACAAGCCCTAATGTGACGGCCAAACAAACTAGGAGTAGCTCCCCCACAAGTAATTTGTTTTGCCTTCTGCACTCTCTTTTCTGAGCTGATGTGGCCAGTATGGTTTGACTTGAAATCTAAATCCTTATTGTTTATAATTTTATCTCTTTTTCTGAAAGTTGGTATTTCTAACTTGAATGTAAAGACTAAAATATTGGAAAGCGGCTTTAACAAGAAACAGTAGAAGGTAAAACCAATTTCCTAGGCAATAGCTGCTCAGCTGCTTCACTCTGTGCAAAGACAGGAGCAATGAATGTAGAGAGGTACTAACAGGGAAGAAATTCTTTCAAGCTACTCAGCTACTGCCRGATGAGTAACAAAACATTCATAATCAGAGTGCAGGAACGTAGAGTGCCCAACTAATAGAATCATAGAATCATAGAATGCCGAAGGTTGGAAGGGACCTCAGAGGTCATCGAGTCCAACCCCCCTGCTCACGCAGGGTCACCTAGAGCACGTGGCACAGGGCTGCATCCAAGCGGGTTTTAAAGATCTCCAAAGAAGGAGACTCCACAACCTCTCTGGGCAGCCTGTTCCAGTGCTTTGTCACCCTCACAGTGAAGAAATGCTTCCTTAAGTTCCTGTGGAACTTCCGATGCTTCAGTTTGAAGCCATTTCCTCTAGTCCTATCCCTGCCCACCACTGAAAAGAGGCCGCCCCCCTCCTCCTCACTGCCTCCCTTGAGGTATTTATACACGCTGATCAGGTCCCCCCTCAGCCTCCTCTTCTCCAGGCTGAACAGRCCCAGCTCTCTCAGCCTTTGCTCATACGGCGGATGTTCCAGGCCTCTGATCATCCTGGTAGCCCTGCGCTGGACTCTCTYCAGCAGCTCCACATCCCTCTTGTACTGGGGAGCCCAGAACTGGACCACTTTAATGTCTGCAGGTAGCAGTTCCCAAAGCTCAGCACTGTTTGCCTCTGCTCCAGGAGGGCAAAGGCTGGTGATGGGTCTGTATTTCTAATTGAACTTTACTTTATTTACCATGTACTATTGAACTTGATACAATATTCACCATAACCATTTTTACTTCTGGGTTTCTCTTTTTCCAGCAGCAGCAGCAGCAATCCTGGCTTCTCGTTGCAGTTTACCTTCTCAAAATCAATGAATCTAAAGATGGATATTAAGCGTGTGAAGGACTATTTCTACTGGCTCTACTTCCAGTACCTCCTCATCACATGCAGCTACGTGCTGGAGCCCTGGGAGCAGTCCATGTTCCACACCATCACCGTGACTGTTCTTGCCATGGTGCTCTACACCGCTTACGTCTTCATCCCCATCCACGTCCGCCTGGCTTTCGAGTTCTTCTCCCAGATGTTTGGAGGCCAGCCCGAAAGTACTGTTTCCATCATGAACTGAACTTGCCTGCACCGCAGCGAGCARCGCTTGCAGCTTGTGAAATGAAAAGTCTTCCTCAGTTCTGTGTATTTATTTGAGCTCTGAAGCAGTTTTGTGGTTATGGAAATACTGTAGTCTCTTACAAAACATGGCTTGCTTAATTGCCATAGCTGACAAGCAGAGTAATGCTGACTACTACACAGAGCCAGTTAAATAAAGCACTTTTATGAGTGATAATGAACCACAGCATCCAGAAGGAAACACCTAATATTCAGCTGGTTCACTCTTAGAAAAATATTCATGTATGGTGAATCCCTTGAATGCGGGCATGTCTGCTCTGTCACATCTGAAACATTTTTAATCATAATGGAAGGCAGGTATTCTAGTATTGCATGGTTTTTCAAAGTGTAGTTTTGCACATCTTCTTCACTCTACTACTGGCATATATGACACAGCAAAGACCGTTAATGATGACTGTGAGGAGGGATATTTAGCTTATTATGCACAACTGCCACCAGTGCAATGGCAAAACATGCTTTTTTGGACAGACTGGAGAATGTAAGGAGCACAAAAGAAATACAGCATGACTGAGTACTGATGTCTGTCTAGTAACTGACTTGTTTTTAATGGATGGAAGAAATTAGAGGAGAAAGTAATAAGMGGTATGAACTTGTATCGAATTTTTAGCATCCAAGTTCCTGCCACTAAGTTTAAATGTCCTAATTGCAATAGTAAAATTTTACTAAAAACAAGGGAGAGAAACACAAGCGAGCATTTCACTGCACTCCTGCCCTCCTGGATATAACTGACAATTCTTTTCTCTTAGCTGCCATGCACTGAGGCGAGCAAAGTGCATGTTGCTCCAGAGGAAGATGATCTGGTATATAGAGTGGAAGTAATATTTTAATAACTGCAGGGGTAATAACTGAAGCATTTTAATGAAACTTTGATACAAAGATCTGCTTTACAAAGAAGAAATGAGATTTATTGTAATTGCCTGGGGAAAGTTTCCTCAATAATTCAAGGTTTGTTTTCTTCGTTTTTCATTTTGCATCCAAATCAAATGTCAATGCCAAATTGCAAGCTATAGCTATGCAGTGCATGTATCTAACAGCAGATGCTAATGTTATTACAAGTGAGAGGTATAAAATGTAAATAGCTCCCAAATAATGCTTGCACAAATAGAGGATTTTTAAAAAAGCTTAACTTCTTTATTAAGCTGCAGTGTGGTCCTGCATGCTTAAAGAAATGTTCTAAACTTTGGCAGAAACTAAGACATGTTTTGAAGGCTGAACAGATCTGAACATGTGTATGCAGTTTTCCAGAAACAAATAAAAATTGTTTCTTCAAGAAACAACACTTTAGTGCATGACTTGGCTCTTTTCTTTGTAAATACTCTAGGTGTTTGTGGTCCAGGTCACCAGCATGGAAACAGTTTATTTTTGCTAATACTGCAAGGAAAGGTTCCACAACTGCTTACATAGATCCATGTCTGGAATATTCATCCTCACTTGAGACTCATGTTCCTGCCCTGGATCTCTCTCCTTTTCGTGGACGGGGAGAGGGGGCAATAGCAGGATTATCACGTCCTTCAGGTAAGATCTGTAACCTCTGCTTATATATATACACTAGCAGTTGAACACTGTAAGACTAAAACTGATGCAGCCTAAGATATCACATCATGAAACAAGCTGATGGTCTTAAAATTTAACCACAAAAAAAAGGGGTGACATAAGATTTCTGTTTCAGTGTTTGAAATGACACTTTAAAAAGGTGGCTTATTGTCTCTCCCCACACATATACTCATCTAAGAGTGCTCTACCATATGCTCTTGCCTATGGTGATTACTGTCTTATCTTTTAATATGTGCCTTCCCAGTCCGAGCCTGTTTTGCCTACTAAATGCTGTCTCTAATACTGATAGAAGTCAGACACTGCAGTGAGGTGGCCTAATTATACCTCCCAGTCATCAAAATCCACAACTTGAGCCAAATGTATCAGTGTATAAATATGATGGTGGTTTTGTTCCCAAAAGCATCAACCAGAACTGACCTCCTTCTAGTACTATGGGGAAAAGCGATTTCTCGTAGGTCTGGGTCTCGTATCTCAAGGGACACACACCCCACTGTGATGTTGCAATTCAAATGCTTAACTTAAAGCAAACAGAACAATCATCTACAAACACAGGTCTTGCTCAGGAAGAGGGAATTTCCATTGGTATTTCTCTTCCTTGTTCCTCCCTTAGATATTTTACAGTTTGCAGAAGGCACTGGGAAGATGGAGAAAAGCAGCAGCACTTTCCCTGGGTAGAGTCTCCTCTAACTGCCTCCTACAGCACTTGTGAACTGAAAACTCCGAGGAGAGAGGGGTGTCTTCAGCGTGTTCACTAAATTTTGAAGGAGTTTTTGATCAAGAGAGAAAGGATGGAAAGAGACAGCTGAGAACAATCTCTCTCTGCTAAAGAGCTCTTTGTGATTTTTTTTCCAACTCTTTTCCCTCCTTGCTTTCCACTGTCAAACCTGAAATATCTCTACTTATTTAATATTTAAAATTAATGGGYTCCACCAGGAGATTTCCACAGTAGCTAGTAAACAAAATTGTTCTTCCCCAACTAAAACCCCATCATTTTCAACAGGCTGACATGGTGCTACAGCTTAAGACCCTGTGATTCTGAAAATCCTTTTCCTTGCTCGGTGAAGCTGTTCATATGTGACAGAAAGAGGTTTCCATTATGTTCCATGCTTATGTAAGTGTGGAATTACCTTTTCCTGTAGGAGCAGGTGTGTGACTTCCCAGAGCAGCCAATAACACCAGACACAGCACAGCAGCTCTAGGCTGATGCTCCATGCCAAAGAGTCTTCCTGCTTTTTTGTTACCCTACGATAAGTGCTGTTGCCTGGCCCATTTTTACTCCATGCCAATTGCAGTTTGGGCTGAGCACAGCAGTTGGATATTCTTGCAATCAAAAATTGCAAATACAAGAGTAAATAAAACCAATAATCCAGCAGTGATAAATGAAACAAACACTGAAAGGAAGATAACTAGATCCATCTGCATTCACCCTGAAAGCACAAACTCATCATTAAGTGTTGAGAAATATTTGGGCTCAGCTGGCTAATACCATACCTCCCCTGTTTAAAATTCATTTTCTTAATTTCATTTCATCACAGCCAGCATTTATCCTACCATAAAGGTTTCCTGACCTGTTTCATGGATCACCTCCCAAATCCATTACTTAGGACAGCTACATGCACATATGTATGACATACGTGGCTGTCTGGACAACACACTTCCAGAAGGGTTTTCCTCAAAACACTCCCAGATAGTCTTTGCTAAAGAAAAAATGATTGAAAAGGGAATTCCTAGGGTCCTTTTCCCTAGCTGGGGCTTTTACAGGACTTGGTGTATCTAGCAGGCTTAATTCTGAATTACTTTGGGGTATTCATTTTGTTCCATGAATTAAAATGTGGAACATCAAGTACATTAGCCCCAGCTAATAGCTCAGAGCTAGCTCAGCAGGACAGAGAAGGCTATAGGCTAACTATAGGCTGTCACCAACTATCACTTACTTAAGTGCAACACTCCCATATGCCTCGATATCCTCCAAATGGGCTCTGCCTTCCAGCTTACCTGAAAGAAAAGGAACACACATATTTAGTTGTTTAAGCAATATCTTTTTATTGATCTTCCTACAAAAGTCCAGCAGAACAGTCCAAAGTGTCTGGCAGTGGAAAACTGCTCTCACTTGCCCTGTGTATTTTCAGGGAGGAGATAGAGGGCACCTGGGCTCAAAGCAGTCACAGGGACACAGAATCAATGTGAGCTACATGGAATTCCCTGAAAAAATGAATGATCATGTTTCTGAAAAGGTTTGGAATATTAAACATGCCCAAGTACCAAACTTTTATAACTTCTTCTTATTGCTGCCGTTTGGCCATAACTTAAGAATCGTGCTTTGGATGCAGATTCAGTGAAAGAAAAAAATACTTTTTCACTGCTAAACATTTATATGGTTATTGTTAAAAACCTTAGTGTCTTTTCTCCAAGTGGAAAATGTTATCAACAAATTTAAAATAATCATTTTTATAAAAGTGCTGTTTTAGATAAACTTTCCAAAAGAGCAAACAGATATCATCAATCAATAACCATGTATGAGCAATGTACCTCTGAGATGCCTCCTGGAAACTTGCTCAGAGTCGAGGGGYGGTAAAAATAGTATGTGATGAGAAATGGTTCTTATCTTGGTAGATGGAAGCCCTGCTGCACTACTTGAAAATACAGATGTTGGCCTGTTCTGGTTACATGCACAGGATAAGTCCTGTTCAGTGTGTACATAGTTGTTACCCATCACATCTGTGAATACAACACGCTGTGTCTGGATCTCCCCTCAGTTCTCTGTTACCAGAGCAAAGCTCCACTTGTGGAGCTACATTTATTAATTATGTGGAAGCTGGGGCGAGCACATTATTTAAGCCACCATAAAAGTGGATCATTCACCCCTTGGATGAAGTGAATGCAAAATAACAATAGGAAAGCAAATCCGGTCTGTGGTCCAGCTGAATTTCTGGGTATCTCTGTGTTTATACTCCCCAGCTGCCTTCTGCACAGGACACAGCCCTTGTGTGCCCAGTCCCATGCTAAGATTGCATGGACACTTCCTTCCAACCCAAGCATGAAAAGAAACTAAAGAACTGGGCAGTCAGTAAAAGAGCCAGCTTTCTTCCAARGTACCGGGCTTAACTGGCTTAACTCCTAAATCCACATTAGAYTCACGCTCTGTGCAGACTTGCCTCTAATTTGTTGCAGCCAAGGAAGTCGGGGGAGTCGAAATAAAGTGCTTTGGCAAAATAAAATATCTTAAACCTCAGGAAACAGAAAACTTGCCAGTTGACAGAGAAGATCAAGTACCTGTAATGCCCCCAAATTCTGAGAAGGCAGGAAAGGCTGGATGTGAGGGAGCACAGAGCTCTTCAGCCACTAGAACAGAAGCAAAACAGGCTCCTCTTCTCCTTCCCTACAAACAGGGCAGAAAACCTGGTCTGAACTAAATAAAAATAGCTGAGTTCAAAGCATGACCAATTCTGCCCACAATTGATCAATTCCTAAGAAAATTGTGCCACTGATTCTGAGTCCTGGTTATGAAAGTATCTCTAGGCAACTTATTAGGAAACTCCCTCGCTTTACAGGTGTGATTCATAGAGGGAGACAGAATTCTGAGCCACTTGTCAGGCCTGATGGCTCCTCCACCCTTTCTCCAGAGGCTCTCTCAGGAGTTGCTGATGCTGTGCTGATCCTGGCCTTTCAGTGTGGTAAGCCCCAAAGCGAACCTGCTCTGGAGTTGTTGTCAGGCCATCTGCAAACCCCTTAGAAGGTTGCAGGGCTAAGAACTTCTTAWGCTGGAAAAAGGGTATCCAGATTGTTTCATGCATCCTCAATTATCCTCATTGCTCACTCAATTATCAGGAGCCTTTAGTCTAGGTGAAATTAAGTGAAATTAAGAAGATGTATGTGAACCCTTTGGACAAAAATACTTTGCTTCCTGTTGGCAGGCAGGCAGGAGGGAAAAGCCAATAACCAGGACAAAAGTGAGAGCAAGAATGTGTTCAAGATGAGGATGGGGTACATCTGGCAAACCTGTATGAAAGTCAGGCTGCTTTGCTTGTATTGAATGGGCAAAGAGGAGCAAGGGAGGAAATGAAGGTAAATTGAGTGCTCTTTCAAATATTTTTTCTGACAGTCCTTATATTTGCTTCACAATCATTGAGCAAATCAGTAACATCACATTATTTCAAAGTTATATTCAAGTCTGAATCACATGCCATGATTTTTTAGGCACTTTAAATTCCAAAAAAAAAAAAAAAAAAGAGCAGGAAGGGAGTCTGCAGGTGAATGTACATCAAGGAGCACTGCACACAAAGCCAGTGAGGCCACGCTCACAACGCAGCACCCTGGCATTGCAGCAATGTCATTAAAGAGGGTGACAAGGCGCAGTAAAAGGCCTCACCTGTTCTGGGTAGCAGAGGAAAGAGCCTCTATCAGGTTGTTGCATTTTCCACAGCTGCAGAATGGCCAAGAAAATGTTGGTTAGCTCATACACATTAACCACCTGCCAAAGTTAGTTAATAAAGTTAGTGAAATAAAGTTAGAAAAAAAGATGGCTCAAACAAAGTGGACAGATACAACTCCATTCGAGTTAATGACTCACCTTGAGGAAGTGCRTGATATATCAGTTTCTATTCAGGATAAAAACTACTGCACATCACACAGGAATACCTTTTACTTCCCTTTTCTGTATTTCTTCTCATATCAGAACAACAGGCATGMCTGTACCAGCCGCATTCTGTGAACACAGGTACATGTTGCTGGGCTCAGTYTTACCTTAATCCTGCAAGAACATCTCAGGCTGTCAGGGAATACTCAATAATCCACTATTAGATTATTACTGTCAATTATTAGATATTATTTCTACAGTCATCACTGATTTTCAGCCACCAGTGTCATCTCATGTGTAGTGTGGACAAAAGCAAATAAACACTCAGTGCCTCCCTATTCAAAGCTTTCACATCTGAAGAGATTAAGCTAATCTGTAAACCATTAGCTAGATTTTTTTTAYGGTCTAAAGAGTACCAAAATTTTTTCTTAACTTAGACATATTTTGGTAGTACCAAAATACCTCAGTATCCACTTCAGTATCAGCTTTATATCCAGAATTACGCCTGCTAAAATCTACTCAAGGCAAACATCATGGTCAAGAAAACATATCTCACTGCACCAGCCCTGCATGCATGGCCTGTTCTTTTCAATAAATCTAGCATAACTGAAGTTGTCCTTTACATAAATYCATACACTACTAAATAAATCTTGAATTGCAACATTCATATCAGCTTTGCAAAAGTTCACATTAACGAAGAGCCGTCTGCAGTCTGTGTCTTTACATTAAACGTCTTTCACATTACAGAGATTCAGATTTTGCAATTTTTGGAGCACAGCAAAACCTGTGCGGACATCATTTCATAGAGATGCATCAGATCTCCATGTAGGGCAAGTGCCAGAAAGATGGGAGTGGTAGAAAGAAAAATTCAACCCACTAGAATTGCAACATCTCATCCTGGGAACTTATCTTGATGAATAATTATAAAACACACACAGCAGCACAGAGATGTTGTAAGCAAAGAAGAAATGGGCTACCTGCCATTACATTTATCAGACCTTCAGTAGCAGGTTACTAGTAGGTTACTATTTGTATGAAACTCAGTGTGAAAATGCTCAAGTGCCTGGCAGAGCCCTGKCGGGCAGCGTGTACCTGCTCCCCTCAGGCCGTGTTTTCCTTTTCTGACTGGGTAATTTTCTGTTTATCAGTCCACACTCTCAGGAACAACTTAAGTATAATCATACAGATCAGTTCTCAGGCTCCCTTTGCCTCGGGTCTGCTTAAATAGGACTGAATTGCAAACCAACAATGATCTCACTGACGTAAGTTCGGCAAGGGGACTCTGGGCACGTTACTATCGCTTAGTGAAGGTGTCGAAACAAACAGGACAAAAGCAAAACACCGAGCACCTCTCTTGCAAAAACTGTCTAGCTGCTGCTTGGTTGTGCTGTTCGTGTGTGTGACCCTCACACAACTGCCCCAGCTTGTGCACAAAATCCATCAAGTGCTCTTGTTTTATATTATTTTGCTCTCCTCCTCCAGCCAGTTCTCCAAAAAAATTGCATCAATTAACTTCGCTTTGCCTCTCCTTTCCCCCTACAAACCATCAAAAATTGGCCCTTTCAGATACTTTTAAACTTCTTGCTCCTGCTCCAACATACTCTTGTGCCTCGTTTCCACCCCCAAAAGCAATGCTGGAGGGAGGAGAAGCAGCACATATCCTATCCCAAGGGGACCCAGGTTTGTTCCCTGAACTGCTTCTGGCTTCTTCCCTATTGTTTTAATTATTGTCTGGCTAGACTGAGAGGGTAGGAAATGTCAACATGGTCCCCAACAGACAGACCATGTGATATACTTCTGCTTGCCTATTTCCGCTATTCCTACAGTTCCTACAGAGCTCTGAGAGTCTCACAGGGAACTGGGAACTGTGTGTTTGAAAACTTAGATACTGCAAAAACGTAGCTACTTTAACGATACCTATATCCAACATTCACATTCCGTTTAGACCCTCTCCTGCAGATCCAAACCTTTCACTGTGCTTCCTTTAGAGGGCTAATGGGATGTTTTTAGTCAAGACATGCAAGATTACAAAACACTCATGAAAAGCAAATAGCTACTGTTCAGTGCCCTCCAAGATCCCTATCATGGTTGGAAGAATAAATATTTACCTTTTTAAAGGTAATTATTCCTGCATGAGGTTCCAGTCTAATGCATGCCAGTAGAGACAACAAGTATACTGCTATTAAAGCAAGACTTCCCCTCTCTTGTTCATGCTTTGCTTAAAATTAAATCTTCAACATGCCTGGTCCCCATGTTAGATGGGGTCAACAAGGCTGAACTAAGACCTGCCATGATCTTCTATACTAATAAATAAATAAAATTCTAATAAAAGAGACTGAGTTGATTTGATCTATGGGAACTGGCTGTACTCTCTGCACTGGTTCTAATAGCCATATTGGCAGGTACCAGTATTACAGTAAAAACATCACCTTGCTTTAAAAACAGAGCAGCCTCGTTTGCAATCTCAGCAGAAAAGCCAGGTATTATATAGTAATGAAGAATTCATTAGCAAGAAGAGTTTCCTTGACACTGTGATGCATCGATAGGACCAAGTGTAATAGCTTTGCTGCTCAGGACACCATAACCTGCGATGTTCCATAAATGCGGAATAGCGGATGGAGCTGGTAAAGGACAGAAGGTTGTCCCTTCCAACACGAGGGTCACACTTCATGCCTTAAGGATGTCTGCTCATTCCAGCAGAACAGAATTGGCAAATTAATTTAAGTAACTTTATGATTCTCATTATTTTGTTTCTTAAAGGCTACTAAGAAAAATTCATCTGTTACTAACTCCATGACCTGTAGCCCTGTTTCTTAAAATGCTCCAGGAATGTGCAAGAAAGAGGTTGCTTTTCTGCATAAAACTGCTGTATGCACCCACACATGCAGTGCTGGGTTTGCACAAAAAGGGCAGCTTTGCTTCTGGTACACTGAGAATACAGCTATTTCAAGTCTGTTCAACATATAGCAGAGACAACTGAGAACCATCTCCCCCTGCTGACAAATGGCAGAATTTGGCCGTAACTTGTATTATTGCAAAGCCTAAAGTTAATCTGCTGTTCTTTCAAACATGATTGAAGTAGACCAGACACCTCTGGACTGCACTGGATCAAATATATCTCACATGCAAGCTTCATGCAACACACTGCCTCGTTAATAGGAACGCAAAGMATAGATGTGAGCTATACATTGGATCACCAAAGTGAACAAAGTTAAAGAAAAAAAACCCTTCAACGATACCTGAAGAAGATTTTGAGGCATTGTGGCCACTGCCACACATATGTCCTGCAGCACAAGCTGCTGTCTCCACCTTGAACCCCTAACAGCTCCATTGACGTAGCTCCACCTCGAGTACTGAATATGATTTTGTCAGGCATCTCCTCTCTAAAGGGAAACAACTTAG
The DNA here is from genome assembly GCF_003342845.1 of Nothoprocta perdicaria. NCBI lineage: Eukaryota > Metazoa > Chordata > Aves > Tinamiformes > Tinamidae > Nothoprocta > Nothoprocta perdicaria. The sequence continues at coordinate 2,020,744 of NW_020455643.1, read as the reverse complement.
TTCAATAGTTGCAATTAATTGCCTAATGCAATAGCTAGCAAACTGAAATTGCTAAGAATTCATGTGGGTTCAGGCCCTCGATAACTAAAAAAAAACAGCCTAGTTGCTATCACAATCCTTCAAAGCAATAYCTAAGTTCTGMAGTGCTTCTCATAAAGATCTCTCTCACTTTTATTGCCCAACCTCCTATCTTAATGTACCCTTACAGTTAAATCATTGTCTATTAGTCGATCACTTGGGAGTGCTTAATGTCCTACATGCCATGTATGGTGCTTGGGACCTTGGGTTTATTTTACAGTGATTACTCAAAAACCTATGTTTGCTTTTGCTCTTGGACTCTTGAGAGTTGGACTGTTGCTACTTACATCTGAAACATTTAAAATAACGTGGCCGATGCATGGTGAAAGGGCTGCCCAAGCCAGGACAAAAGCTTTGCTRCAGACCTGTGGTTGTTGCTTGAAAAGCAGAACAGCTCTAGCTGGGCAGGCAGCCCCTAAGAGCTTCCCCTCCGATACTTTCATGGGCTCCGTTCCTAGATCCAATTTGTATGAGCGAACAGTGACCTCAGGTGGTCTCTTAAATTAATCACGAGAATGTCTTTCCCATGAATTTTTCATTCTCTCTGCTTCCATTTATTAGTTTTTACTGAAAATTAAGCTTGTGTGAGCCAGCTGTTATGGCTGGCGCTTCTCCACAAACAGCGTCTGACTTTTCCTGCCCTGRCTTCGAGCATTCAAGCAAAATCTGCAAGCTATTTATTCAAAGGGCAGGTCATCCACATTTCAGAACGAGAGCAAACCTGTGTTAAAATTGTTTAAAAATGGTGTTCTTACTTGTGCTTCCCTTCCCTTTACACTGCACAGATTCTTTCTAATACTGTGGCCTCTGATTCATTTGGTAGATCTGAGAAAGAGCAGTATTTTTAAGGGTCAGGTACCAAATCTATTTCAAATCTAAGGACAAAAATCTAATTTGAATGAATTCAATATCATCAACTCAAATGCCAGTGTGCACACTGATATCGTGTTAAATATCTGCATAGACTAATAAATAGCAATGAAATATAATATAGCACTAGATCAAGAAATGTATCTACGGTAAGAGATTATATAGACACTAAAGAATATGGCAGTAAAAGCAGAAAATTATTACATTGGATAAATACTGTGTCCCTGGCAGYGTTCAAGAAAAGTGTAGATGAGGTGCTTAGGGACAGGGTTTAGCAGGCCGGGTGGTGAGGGCCTTACGGGCACACTCGATGATCTTCAGGTCTTTTCCAAACATAATGGTTCTATGACTCTAAATCACTCTCCACTCTCAGTTCTCCAAATAAAATAAAATTTAACCATCCTGCTCACTCTGTTTCTGCCCTTAGGAAATCCTAAGGGGTAATTATCAACTCCACATAGCAAGTCTTCCATTCAGTACGTTTTCAGACAGCAGCAATTCCTGAAGGGGGAACAAAATATTTTTCATCATCTCCTCTCTCAGTTATCACTACTAAACTTGCTGGTCGTGGAGACCTGACAGCTTTATCATCCAAGCTGCCAAAATTTACCAAACCTTCTTTAAATTCACAGTGGTGTCCATACACAATCTCACAACTCCTGCAGCTCCCGAGTGAAAAGGGAAATTAAATAGAGCTGTGAAAGCTAAAACATCCTGATGAGTTACCATTTAGCACTTCAGACAGCTCCATACCTTTGCAGGGATAGAAAAGAACTCCTCAAAATCTAGGCTCATGTTAGAAGTATAAACCTTTTTTTTTTAATCCCTTTTTCCTTTTCCTTTTTTTCCCTCCCTTTCATTCAGGTAAGCAGTTATAGTCCCCTTTTTATTTCCAACTTACATATACTATTAAACAGAACACAGTGCWGTCTGATTGGGAACGAACCAATCAAGATGGTGTGGCCAGACAGGACTGAAAAATTAAATCCTTATCCATCATTTTTACTACAAATGTTATCACAGACATTTGGTGATTGCATGCTCAAAAGAACCACCCAGCCACTGTTGGTCGTTGGTAAACCACACCTATGCAAACCACAACTCCAGCTACTGCTGACCTGATTTTAAGTGGCAGTAGGTGTTTATGCATTGAGATTTGGTGCATTATACTGAAACAGCTTCAGAAAACAGCAGCTGAAAATAAATCTGTAAGGGAAATAGAGCGTGATACAGGAGTGGGATCAAATTCTCCTTACGGTGAACACAAGCGTTGTGGCTCTCCAAAGCAGGTGCTTTGTGCTACTCTCTCTTGAAACAAGAGGCTAGAGGAGAATACGTGTCACAAGACCCGTGTTATTTCACAAATAAAAGGGATCAAAGACTGAGCAACTCCTCAGGGCTGAAAGTAAAAACTATACAGTAAGCACCGTGTGGCAGGGGTTCTGAAGGGTATAGAAACAAAACTTCAGTACAGGGGAACACCCTTTGCCTTGTCTACATAAAACGGCCACTATTAAGTCTCCCAAGAGGTCTGCAAAGAAGCCTAAGTTCAAAGGAGCAAAAGTGAGTCAGAATACGCCAAAAAAGGGGGGAAAAAAAAAAGTCAGATAGCTTGACAGCTCRCGATTTTTAGTCCCAAAGGCAACTCCAAAGCAGCAAACACAATGCTTCCCTTTCATAAGCACTATACCCTGTATTAAATAAGCTATGTGGTGTGTATTGATGCAATTCTCCTTCACTTTTCTCCACTATAACTTTAAATACACAAAAACATGCARTGCAATGTTAAAAAAATACTCAAAATCCAATGTAGCTTTAGTAGGAACTAGTCATCATGAAGAGAGAAGATGAGTGACATCAATTAAACAGTGTGCAATTATACTACGAGTTAGCCTCATCCTTACTTAATAATCTCACAGCTTCCAGTCTATTCTGTGGGTAGTTTCATATTAAGTCTTAGTAGTAAATTAGTGACAACCATTGTAGTTTAATCCAATCCTTCTTAAATTAGTGACAAGGACCCTCACTAATTCACACTTGATGGCGATTTCCACTCAAAACTGAATCCCCAGCTGTTGTTAGCTTCTTTGCTGACAAACATATGCAGCACCAGCTAAACTATTTGCCCTTTGTCAGAAAGGGTCATTTTTTTTTAAGTTATGTTCACTGAAAAATCTCATTGATCAGACTTAAGAATACCAAACTACGAGGGAAAGTTAAGGTACTTTGTCTTTAGCATTTTAATTTCTAAAGATACAAAGTGATGAGAAGTTGCAGGTGGACACAAGAAGCCACTATTTCGCTCTGAAACTAKAAGCTAACCCTCTTTTCAAAACTACTACTGAAAGTAAAATGAATTTAATACCAACCATCCCTATTTTTATTCCTTCCACCACAGTTACAACTTCCGTTTAGAGTACACCTAAAGAAGTATTTGGAAAAGTTCAGCTACACATGACAAACAGACAAAAACAATAATGCAAATGACTCAAAATAGTATAATTGGAAGATAAAATAACAGCAACTTTCAAGGATTAATTGCTGTTGGAAAGGGCCCCCTCCCTCAGATATTGCTGACAGTACCAGTTGCTCCCTCAGATATTGCTGACAGTACCAGTTCATACCACTGTAGCTGGATCCAAAGACTGTCTGTCAGCTTGGTCCCTGTGTTAATAAATTAACATAGCACATCTTAATGAAAAAGTAAATTAGAACATAAATACAGTGACCGAGGGAGAAGCTGTTGTTGTACACTACTGCCACCACCTGCTGGGAACATTAAATATGTAGTTTGATGCAAATAACAAGCAGTACAAATATACTCCATAGGCACAGCTAAGCAAAAAGGATGGACCCCCTCCAATGAGCACAGTGTGAGTTTCATGAGGTTTAGTTTGCTTTGTAAAACTTAACTTTTGTATATTTTTCATTTAGAACTGCAAAAAGTCAAAACCATAAGAATGCTTCACATAATCGGGATCTCCTGGCATCTGCAGCAAAGTTGTTAATAGTAAAGAGTAGAAAAAAGATACAAAAAAGTGAAGTTTAAATATATGCCAAAAACTAGCTGAAACAGCTGGGCGGAATGCAAAACGAAGTGTAGATGAATAGCTTCTCAGATTTTTTAATTTGTAAACACATTTCCTGTAGGAAAAATAGAAAATATAAATAGTGACATAAAACAGCACAGAGAGGAAAAAAAATTGGGTCACTAGYTCAACCAGGAGACTCCACAAAGTCATTTTTGTACCATTCCTGAAGGTGGAAATTTCCATTCTAAGGGGACAAAACCAATATTTTATCTTAAAAAAAAAAAAGTTTTCTTAATTAAAATGTTCTTTCCAAGTGGCCTATTTATACTAGTAACTTCTGTAAAAAAGCGTGAGTAGTAGTTATCTATTTTTCATTTTCTCCAGTGAGTGCACGAAACCATTTCTCATTTTCGTGAGTGCACGAAACCATTTCAATCAGCACACAGAAGCAGGACAGACACCGGAGGGTCTCCATGCATCCCAGTGAGCAACTGAGATGTATGGGAAAATCCCTCATTGGGAAGGGAACTGCCTCAAGGTCCAGTACAGCCTTTCCCATAAAACCATGTCAAGACATCACTCTTCCATTTAAGCATTAAGTGAAAATAAACCGTGTATCCCGGGAGGAAAATATATCTTCAGTGAAAAACAAGCCAATGAGACTGATGTCACAGTTGATTCAGAAATAAGTTTTTGAAACTTRAATTTCTGAATCTCAGCAGCATTGCGGGGACTGTTTTAGTCAACTTGGGCAAATAACAGCTCTGGCGCACTGCGCTCCCATGCTTTCATTTTGGACAAGCACAAAACAGGGCTTTGGAAGCCTAATCYTATTCTAACCAGTCACCAACAGTGTTTCTCCAAAATACAACCCAGATAGTTCTGAGCAGGTCCCAGAGAAGGCAGGAGTGCTGCTTTTGGCAGATACCAGCTTGGCCTTTGGGAGGGCTGGTGTCTGACGAGCGGCTTTTGCTTCCCTCTTGATTTGTACCCAAACCTGGCTCGCAAGAAAAAAGCTGCTCTGAAACGTTACCACACAGAACACAGAGGGGGAAAATAAAAATATTTCCTTTAAACTCGCTCCCCAGAGCGCGGCTGCCGCTGTTTCCTCCCCTCCGCTTACAGGGATTTCTCTGCTCCGCACTTCCTCTAACGGCCGCAACGGCCGCAACGGCCACTTCGGTCCCGCCCCTTCCGCCCGGGCCCGGAAGGCGCCGCTCGTGCTGAGGCGCCAACATGGAGTATCTGGAGGGGCCGGCGGCGCCCAGCCCGGGCAACATGTGAGGCCGCGGGGGCTGTGGGGCCGGGAAGGGGCCGGGAAGGGGCCGGGAAGGGGCCACGGGGCACGGGCAGCCCCTGGGGCCGCGGGTGGCGGCGCTGGGGCCGCGCCGGGCGCTGCTCCGCGGCCTCCACGCGACGGGCAGCGCCGAAAGTTGCAATTACAGCCACAAACGCCGCGTGTCCCTCGGGTTGGCAGGGGCCTGCCCTCGGGCTGGCGTCTCTGCAGCGGGTTTGAGTCCGTTCGGTTGTTTTATCTTGGCACAGGGARGGGAGGTTTCGATTTTAATATTTTTATTTCATCTTTTTTAAAAGAAAATTTATCCTTTTCTACCTCTTAATAAGCTGCGTCTATACTAATTCTTACCCTGCTTTGTTTTGCACGCTCTCCTTGCGGCACGGGCTCCGGCGCGCAGCCTGTGCTGCCAGTGCGGCRTGGCCATCCCGCCCAACGCGGCCAACATGTGCGTGGGCTGCCTGCGCTGCCAGGTGGACATCACGGAGGGCATCCCCAAGCAGGTCACCGTGCACTTCTGCAAGCAGTGCGAGAGGTGGGTGCCCCGGCACAACCGCTCCTGGCTGCCTCTGTRAGCAGAGGTGCCTCTGTTCCAAGCTGGACATTGGGAAATAAGTGCCTGCCTTTTTAAGGGTTTTAATTTACTGAAACTGTTTCATAGTTTCTCAAATATTTTTTTTGCCCTGCAGGTATCTTCAGCCTCCGGGAACCTGGATTCAGTGTACCTTAGAATCCAGAGAGCTTCTTGCRTTGTGCCTGAAAAAAATCAAAGCTTCACTTAGCAGGGTGGGTACCCGAGTTGCTTTAGTGCTTCATAAAGTGAAATCTGACTAATGTGCACACGTAGCTCCTTGTTTTTACATAGACCTTATCAGCTGATCCATACTGAGCATAGAGAGTGGCCATCTGATCTCATGCAAGTCATCTGATTTTGAAGGACTTGCAAAYAAATTGAGGCTACTGCAGTCCAAATCTGTGACTTTAAGGCATGCAAAACTACAAAATTGTTGTCATCTCTATGGGAGTTGAGTGTAGTCAACTGAAGGAAGCTAAGGTGGTTTTAGTGCCATTTAATTTTGCAGTTTTCTTTTTAGGAGTTTTAAGGTTTATTTCTCCAAAGGTTGCTCGTGTGTTTGCTGTATTTCTGAAAGGATCTGTAGAGGTCTGCACACAGAATGAATCAAAAGTTATGGATTGGATGAAGTATCTCTTAGGTTAAGAATATTACCAGAGGAGAAAATCTGAGGTAGAGTAGTAGTTTGCCTTGTTGACATTTTTATATTAGGCCAGTGTTTATGTATTCTAAACATCTCCAAATGCACAAAATAGGATTTTTTTTTTTTGTGATAGCAGTTCTTAGTGCATCCTTGTTTCCTGTGTTCATATTGGAAGCCCACTGTGACTTGTACAAGTTGCTGTATCCACTTTTTCTTCCATTATTTTTGTATCTTATTTTTGCTCCGGTTTTTGAAAAGTTTAACTGCATCTGATAAATTGCTGTAGAGTATGTTTTTAGATATATTCCTGAATTTCGTACGTTCTTCTTGTTAAAGTTTGCTTGGAAATTAATTCATTTCCTCCTAAAGAAAGATTCTTGTGTTAAAGTAAAAGGGTGTTCTGTGCACTGACCATTGATGTTTCTGAACTGCTACTGATCCATTATGTTGCACTGCAGGTTGCCAGCCAAAAGCAAATCAGAGTCAACTGGAAAGTACTGATTAATTTTGTTGCTGTTATTAACATAATTACTCTTCCAGTGTGATATTGCTTATTTGAAAAAATACAGTAAGACTTGAAAGGAGAGAAGAAGTGCTACTCTGCAACTTATCTGTGTGCAAGTTGAGCACGGTTACTATGGGGCTTGTTAGATTGCTGAACTTCTGGCTTTGTTTTATTTTTTGAGGTTATTAACTTCCTCGGTGGATGAAGAATGAAGTGTAGCATAAATGTATGTTTTCTGGCAGCGCAAACTCCAGTAAAACTGTTGGCAGCAGCTAAGTTTTTGTACTTTTCCATTGACAGGTCCGGCTCATTGATGCAGGATTTATTTGGACTGAACCACATTCTAAGAGACTTAAACTAAAACTGACTGTACAGAAAGAGGTACCTGAACTATAGAATTCTGCATGTAGCTTTAAAAAAAGCGGGGGAGGGTTTGTTTGTTTGTTTGTTTGTTTTAATGGACGGGTCTTGGAAAAATTACTGATTTCATTATGCTCAAATTTAGCATTAAGAGTGCTGCTCATCACAGTTTGAACAAGGTTATCTGTCCCTGTAAAACTTTCCCAGAGAAAATACTGCTTATGTTTGTGACATGAATTTGACTTTGTGTCCTATAATTCTAGCAGAGGTAATAAAAATAGTAACAATTTGGAAGTAGTTTCAGAATGCTGAAATGATTGTATGAAATAGTCTTGTTTGGACATGACTAGGAAAGAGAGAGTGAAAACTCTTTAAACTTTTATTTTTGCAGGTGATAAATGGAGCAGTTCTTCAGCAAATATTTGTGGTGGAGTACATGGTTCAGTCTCAAATGTGTGAAGACTGTCACAGAATTGAAGCTAAGGATTTCTGGAAAGCTGTAGTTCAARTCAGACAAAAGGTAGAGGCAAATTTAGTTAATATTTAGCAACTAGATATATAAAGATAACAAATAGATGGTTTAAATAACTTGTGGTATAAATGCAGGATATGTGAAATCTTGTTCGCTGGGAAATGACTATTCCTTTTCTGGATCCTATTTCCATGTAATGTTTATTCTCACCATATACTCCATATACTCCATTTAATCCACTAGGATTAAATAGAATAACTTTAATAAATTTGTCTTGCTTTGGTTTCAGACTTTGCACAAAAAGACTTTCTACTACTTGGAGCAGCTGATTTTAAAACACAGGCTTCATCAAAATACGCTTCGCATCAAAGAAATCCATGGTGAGTGAATTGGCTTCATAATCCTTGAGGAGGAGTRGCCTGTTTCACATTGGAAGAATGTTTACATCGGTAGCTCTGTACAGACACGTGCCATATTGTTCTTTTTAAATACACTACATACTGGAAATGCAGTATTTCTAATAGTTGTCTTCACTGAGCTTTCCTTTCTTTAAGATGGCTTGGATTTTTACTATTCTTCAAAGCAACATGCCCAGAAGATGGTAGACTTTCTTCAGTGTACAGTTCCTGCAAGGTATGTCATCTAATATTTTGTTTGCTCTGTCTTGAATACACTTTGGGAAAATGTCTTTTATCTTTTTTGTTGTTGTTGTTGTTGTTGTTGTTTTTAAATATGCAACTACAAGTAACTTGTATTCTAGTTAAACAGAAACCCTTCTTACAGAAGGCCTATGTTTTTTCCATGTAGCCATTGTGAAAGGAATCTTGGTACATTTTGCCATTTCCTTAAAATATTTGTAGTATGCAGCTAGGTATCTTTTTGATATACTTTGTGATGATTGTGTTCTGCTTTAAATAATGTCTTTCTTACTGCTTCAAGGCTTTATTACTTATGTTTTATAGAGCAAAATCATCTCAACGCTTGATCTCACATGATATCCATAGTAATGTCTACAATTACAAAAGCACTTTCTCTGTGGAAATTGTTCCCATATGCAAGGTAGCTTCTCTCTGTTTCATCTTGGGGTAGTCAGTGGCTAGAGTTCGTTTTTGCTAATAGTGGTTAGAGGTTGTTCCTTGTCTTTACAAAGTTTTGAGCTACGGAGGCTCAATTTAGTGTCTGTTTGGGGAGGAGAGACAGTGCGTGTGTGTTTGTGCCCATGAAGGGACTGCAGATAGCAATTATTTTAAGGAGGTTACTGGGGTTACCTGGTGGAGTTTAAAATTTTAAATTTTATTAAAATTTTAAATTAAATTTTAATTTATTATTATTAATTTTCCTTTTGTGTGCAGGACAATGTTGTTTGTCTGTCACCAAAACTGGCACAGAGCCTTGGAAACATGAGTCAGATCTGTGTGTGCATTAGGGTAACGAGTACCATCCACCTCATTGATCCCAGCACTCTGCAGAGTAAGTTGTGAAATCTCCACTGCCCCGTGGCTGCACGTGGCTTTCTGCTGGCACAGGCTTTTACGTTCTGCTTTCGTGTTTTASGACCTCAGTGTTGACAAGGTGCCTGTACACTGGTAAATCCAGAGGAATATTTTTTATGAATGAAAGATTCATGCTTCAGACATACAGTAAGTGATCTAGCTTGGTATAGACAGATCATGAGCAGCTACTAAAATAAAACTTTACAGTGAAATGTTGTCCTAGGCACTTGTTTTATGATAACAAACTTGGACACGGTCCATTTGGCAATTACTTTAATTTTTACTAGTACTCATTTGTTTGTGGGTTTGTGTTTTTTCTTAATTTCTCTGAAACAAATTCTCACCCTGTCTTTTCAGTCGCTGAAATTGATGGCAACACTTACTGGCGCCACCCTTTCAATAGTTTGTTCCACCCGAAGCAGCTGGAGGAGTTTATTGTTATGGATATCACCAGAGTTCAAGAGAAGAGAAAAGGTGCAGGTGCAGGGGCAAGATCAAACAAAGTAAGAGCTGTCTTATATGTGAGGAGTTCCGTTTTGAATCATTCTATATTACAAAGTTACATATATGTTTTTCTTATCTGAAGCTTTCTATTTCTGTCGAAAAAACTCTTTTCCAAGTAATTTTCTTTATTTATAGAARTGGTTTTAAAAACTATGCATTAGGGATGAGAAATGGGAAATAGCAATTTTTGGATACTTGATGAGGAAATAAAGGTTTGATTACAAATTAATTTAAAGCAGTAATATAGCAGTATGAATGCTTTAATAGCACGGCAAGCTCTGCTGCTTTTGAATACGTATATATTTCTTTTTTATTCCTYAAGCACACACTGGCAGAAGCCTGGGTACAGAAGACTTCCGAGTTGAATACGGATCATCAGTATTTCTGCAATACTCACTTGGGACACATTTTAAATCCTGGGGACCTTGTCTTGGGGTAAGATTTTGGGGGAGGAGGGGGAGGTGGAAGAAGCTTCCATTTAAATGAGTAACTCTAAGATTTTATCATTTGAGTCATGCGTGCAGGAGGTGTTTGTATTTTGGTGATGATAGGACCAAAAATTACCTTGAGAAAAGGGCTATTAATAAAGAGATAGTTAATGTTTTGCCTATAAAGTGCATTTTTGAGTAATAGTTTTATTGCAAATCAATTGGGGGCATTTTGAAAATACCAGTCAATATGAGAATATAACACAACATATGGCCTTGTTGCTCAATAATAAACAGCACTGAGGTAAACTAGACTTCAGTACTAGCGGGCTTAAGGATGAGTGTTGCTGGAAGTGCTGGGAGCCCAGCAGAATCTCTGTGGATACTTCTGTATGGGACAAGTCACCACAATTTGAGATAACAGCTTTTGCAATTTAGTTGTAGTTAGGATRGCTTCTGTGGCTTCTAATTTGCTCTAATTTATTTGAAAATGTTCATTTTCTTATGAGCTATAATTTACAGTCTTCAGCATAATCATTCAGTGCATCAAGTTCAGCTTTGTATGTGTATGTAAAGGAGTAGGATAATGTCTCTGTTCTCATTTTTAGATTCGACTTGGCCAATTGTAACTTAAATGATGAGTTTGCAAATAAGATGAACCCACACCATATTCCTGATGTGGTAGGATCATTTTCTTGTATAAAATTTTCACACATTATTCAGGAGTTTTCGGAGTGATTGGTTTACAATAAATATTTAGCAGTTCCTGCCAAAGAAAAGGGACATTAATGCTGAAATTAGACTCATTCTGGGAATTATTTTCTCATGATCTCTTTTTTTTTGTATGTGTGTGGTGTTTAAATAATAGATTTCCAAAGTGTCTGGAAACTTTCAGATTGACAAATGCTATATAAACTGTATATAAAAGCTTCTTAGTGCCAGACTGGCCACTCCAGAACTCAAGGCAGAATTACTGCTGCTGCTGTCTTGTGTTTAGTAGTATAGTTGTTGACTCAATCTGTAAAATCAGCTGAATAAATGGTATCCAAATCTAGACTTGAATATTGTTTGGGATTTTGAGAGAACCTTGTCAGTTTTGTTTAAGGCATGTGTGTAAGTGGACCTGCTGTTATTGTTATACTTAGGTATTGATAAAGAAGAGCTACGACCGGTCCAAACGCCAGCGTCGCAGAAACTGGAAACTAAAAGAGCTTGAGAGGGACAGAGAGGGCATGGATACAGATGACGAAAGGTTCAGTATCTACAGGCAGCTTTGTAGTCCCTTCTACTAGGACATGGTGCCAGATCTAGGAATAACATTCCTCAGTGTCTGCTGAGGATAAACACAGTGTAATACCTGGAGTGATTTTCTTTGCAAGAAAAGCCTCAGCCAGGATATATATTATTAGCATCAGAAGCTTTTTGTCTTTTGTTTACAGTTGGCATTGATTTGGCTAAAGGGATGTTTTCGTGAAAGCACGGGAGGATTTTCATGGATGGTACATTTAGGGACAAAGCTGTTGCAGCAACAGCTGATTAATTCTAAATAACACTCAACTGAGCAGAAAGCTGAGGCAGTTAGTGTTAAAYGAGGACAAAGTGATTTAACCAATACATGCTAATAATTAAATGGAAAGAAATATTTTTGAAAATATAGGCATTTCACTCTGAATGCATATCTAAAGGACTTCATTCTGCAGTCCTTACTTGGAGCTTTGTGTTCTTATTTATGTTCTTATTTGTGTTCTTATTTATGGGTATTGTGTTCTTATTTATGGGTTTTTATGGGTATTGAAGTTCCCTGATGAATCTCTAGATAAATTTGCATAAAGTTTTAAAAAAAAAAAAAAGTGATTAATTGCACTAAGCTGCTTTTACAGACAATACCAAGACTTCCTTGAAGATCTTGAAGAAGATGAAGCTATAAGGAAGAATGTCAACATTTACAGARGTAAGACCTTTTTAATCATTTAATGGCATATAATTAGATCTTGACCGTTTCAGTTAAAATATTTATATTGAAATGCTGTGTTTGAATTCTTCCACGTGCTAATGCTTAGAGAAATGCTGAAASTTGAAACTGTGGGTTATTCTGTTTTGCACACACTGAATGGGATGTTTTGTGCATTTCTTTGCATTTAACATGCAAGATAGAAGTGTAGTTTTGGCASGGGGGAGGTGGTGTTAAAAAGCCCTCTACAACAAACAAATATCCCTGTGAAGATTTGTTAATTTATTTATCATCCTTCGTGAAGACAAGCTGCATTCTTTGTAGTGGGGTTTGAGGAGGGAGTTTGGGATTTTGGGGTTTCTTTTGCGTGTGTGCGTGGTGTTTTCTCAGTTTGTTGCTGTTTCTTAGATGCAGATGTTCCGGTGGAGAGCGACACGGATGACGATGGGCCGCCACGAATCAGTCTGGCTGAAATGCTGGAGGATCTCCATATATCCCAGGACGCCACTGGTGGGGAGGGAGCAAGTATGATGACAGAATAAGAACAACCACACGGTACATACAGTAAATGTCCGTTTGGGGAGGAAGAAATACTCAAAATGCCCAATACATAATAATTACAGTTTGTAATGTTTAGTTAGAAGCTGAACTTGGAAAATAATGTGATGGATACCATTATATCACTAAATCATGTTGCTGAATGATTATATATAATTTTCCAGAGGAAGCCGTTGAAGTTAAATCCCTGGAGCAGGCATTGTCGTGCAAGTTCCATGGGTTCCTCACATTCCCCTGGCAGCTTCTTCCCTTTAACTTCTGCAGTTGTAGGTGGTGTTATCTTACCTACTCTTTATTACTTTGTTTCTTATCTGTAAGGCAGATTTTTCCTGTCTTAATCTTTTTTTCTTTTTTTAGCACAGTGGTTTCAAGTATTACATGAAGATGCTGGATTATTCCCCATTATAATATTTGGGGGAACTTCAAGCATGCATCTTCTGTTCCTTTGGTAACGTAACTCCAAATCTACATGTTCTGTACACACACAAAAAAAAAAATTCCTGTAAGTTGATTGAAGGTGCAGCATCCTAAGTCAGAAAGATGGYGACTTCTGTTGACTGTAATGAATATTGTGGTGTGCATAATCTCTAATATAACAGATATGAACTATTAAAAACTATAAAACTTTTTTTTGTCCATCACTTGGTTATCTGTTAAATTACTCTCTATTGTGAACCCAAATAGGACACATTGGTATAGTTGGACATAGAATATTGATGTCAGTCAGCTCTCTGTTCACTTCTCTGTTCAAAGGTGGCACAACAGAAATACTGCTAAGAGTTTATGTGAGTTTACATTTAACAGAAACAGGGAAACATGCCATGCAGGAAGCATAATGTTGCCACTTATTCTGCAACATGTTTTGTGAAGAGTTAAAAATGAACTGGCATATGTGAAAGAAGGGAATACTTGTAAAAATGGGAAATTTATTAAGAGATGAGTAGGATTGAGTTACAGAGGTATTATTGATTCCTCTGTGTAATTCATAAACTCGGTTAAGTGTTCTCATTTTGTCTGTCACTACTTGTGTGTTTGTAGAACTTCTTGAGAAATATATAAGGCTGAAAATTCACTGCACTGTTTCTCTGTAGTACCTGCTGATGAGGTGTCAGGAACACCTTTCTGAATGACAGCACTAGACACCTTTTTAAGGTGTTTTAATGAAAAATTAGGAAACAGTCCAGGCCTTGCCAGTGGGCTGGATGTTGCTAGGTAAGAGAAATTCTGCCTTCGTCTTTAGTTCAAATGTTAGCTGTGGACTAAGCATTTCTGAGCAAGTGTGACTGCTTCGCAACCCAGTCTTGCCTCTGTTCCTGGTGTTTGAGCCCCAATAGAGTCCCTAAGAGGCAAGTGAATTTTTGATCCTAAATGATGAGTTAAGTTCAGGGTGGTTTGTTTTGTTTGTTTCTATCYGTCTTATAATCATCCCCTTGCAAAGGGAAAAAGTGGAAATTTGGAAGGCAATTTTGATGCAGCCGAGTGTTCCCTTGGAGCTGGCGAGTGAGTTGTTAGCTCAGGGATCCCTTAGGAGTGTTTCTCACTCTGTATTTGTCATGCTGAGCTTTTTTGCTTCCTCTCAGGAACTTTCTATTTTTATTATGTAGAGAAACAGCCAAGAAAAATCCATAAAGTTGCTGAGAACTGGAAGTGTAATTTATATTATACTRCTAACTTAGTTCACTATAGGAACTGCATAAAGCAATGCTCAAAAAAATCCCTGAGAATAGAGCTGCATGACTAACCTGAATTATCACTCCAGTAAATTTTACTATGCTCTGGTGGCGGGAGTGTTGGGATAGAGATAAAACTCAGTCCGGCTGCCTCCTTTGGACCGTATCCGTGGAAATCTTTCAAGAGCTTTAATTTGTAGGCAATTCATAATGTGTCTGGGTGGGATGTGGTTTGGGCTGTGTTTTTTCCTGGCGGCTGAGAGCAATCAATCCTTTATCTTGTCTTGTTTGCTATGAACAAACTGTCTCCTGTTGGGGTGAAGGAGGAGCTGGAATCAAAGTGGCACCGTGTAAAATGAGCTTTTATCGTCCTCTTCTTCCTCTCTGATGCTTTCCTTGTACATCCTAAGTTCAGATGTGCTGCAGTCCCATCCGTGTTTGCTCTGTGGCTCTCCCTTCGCCTTCTGTCACTYCCACAAGGTTTATTACCCGTCTGTATTAATTTCCAAGCATCTTCCAGCAAGGGACTTGTCTGGAGAAACTCACACCAAAGATGCCAGTCATAAATCTAAGCCTCYGGCTAAGCTTGGTGTGTGTTTGTTTGCTGGCTGGTAACGCGTAGTGACAACGCTCTGGTGATGGGTAAGCTCTGCACTTGAAACCAAAGTTCTCATTTTAGGTCCTCAGGTTGACAGTGGGCCCTTCAACATTTAAACAGTTGGGAGCCAAAAGAGGCTTTGATGCTGTAACAGCAAGTGAAATGTTTCCCAAATTCTTCTCAGTGACTCTGGATAAGTAATTTGACAAGAGGTACTTAATTCTCAACAGATTAAAAGGCTGCCACTTAGACTTTGGGGAAAAAGAAAAAAAAAAAAAAAGAAAAAGAAAAAGAAAAAAACTCTATTTTGCAAATTAAGAGCCCATGATGTAAAAAGAAAGCACCTTTTTGTCCTGTACAGAAGTTGCCTTGCAACTGTGGAGCCAGAGCTGCCCAGTGATGTGTGGGCAGGGTCGGCACCAGGGCTGAGCGTTGTGGGCACCGAGCAGGTGCCTCGTGCGTGGCCAGGAAAGGGCTCTCTGAAGCAGGGCTGGGATGGCTGCGTTTCAAGTGCTATTGTCACTCAGCAGGCCAAACAGAAAGGACTTTCTGACGCAYTAAATAGGTGATGCAGCCAGCTGAAGAGATTGGGTTGCAGCAGACAAGAGCTTTTGTCCTTCAGAACAGCCCCTGTCCTGTTCTTTCCGAAACAAAGCGTTCACAATGGGAAACTAAATAGGGCTTCTTGCAGACTTTTGGCCCAAAAGCTCTTTTTCCTGCTTGGGAAGGGTGGGAAGAAGTAGCCAAGGGCGTTTTCATGCGATTCCCTTTCCCTTCTCCCAGGAGTTGCTCGTGGGGGGGTTGCCTGTGGTCAGTACGGGCTTTGCCAGGGACAGGGCACCCTCGTGGGGGGACCCCATGCACTTACTTTTCCTTTACAGCAACTGAAACAAGCCCAATGCAGAGTCCCTTATTCCCAGAGAAAACACCTGGTTGGGATGGCGCAACACGGCCAGAGAGAGGGAGCGGGAGTCTCGTTTCCGTCACCTGCAGTGACAGGCAGAAATGTTTCATGTGCAGAGATGGACCTGGAAATACTGGTGAGATGTTGACTCGGGCTGAGGACTGTCCTCGTCCGCCTGGTGTCACTGTTCCCCCACAGGAGCAGCCTGAAGCGGCGTGTTCAGCTGTTGCAAAGAAAAGCCGCCCTTGAACGCCCAGAGCTCCCTCCGCCTCCTGTTTGTGCTGATACATTTGCTACGTTGGGTTTTTTTTTTTTTAATTGATAAAAAACAAAAAAAAAGAAGGGAAAGACCAAAAAAAAAAAAAAAAAAAAAACCAAAAAAAGAACTGCTTTGGTTTTGGCCGTTCAGGGACTTATTCCTGGCTCTCTGCCGCTGCTGCCAGCAGATTCCCTCTGCGCTCTGCCAAGGCCACTTATTTTAGCCATGTGCTCCCAGAGCAACAGTTAAATATAGGAGCGAGACTCCTGTGTTGGGTTTCAGAGTGTTTTGGCGACTGTGGCTCATTCCAGAACATAATCATGTAGCAATGAATATTGTTGACCTCAGAATTTCAGACTTAAGTTTTCTGTACTTAACCTTCAGTGTAAGCATAAGCTGGGAAYTTGGTTAAGATGCTTAAAGCTGGAGAGATCAAGTCTAAAATTGGTCAGGATCGGATCCAAGCATAATTACCAAAAATTAAAAGTGCCTTTAATGTAACAAAATGATATGTATGAGATGCATTTGCAACTGATGTAATTTCTTGYGTTAGTTAAGAAAATGTTTCACATGTGCCAAGGACTGCAAGGACATTGGAAGAATGATTTAAAATTGGGATTCAATGAAAAGCTTTAAATGACAGACAGAAACTATTTAATGTATCAATTATTTGGTCTGGCTGTTTGCAGAGTGCTTTGCATGACGGAACTCGCTGCAGATGGGCTGTAACAAACTGGGTCTTGCTTGGGGGGCTTTGTAAACTCAAACCTTTCTGATGGGTTGATCAGAGATGTAAGGGGATACAATTTTTAATTGTGCTTGTACTGAAATGAATTTATACTAATGTGCAAAAGCTTGACCAGAGAGATGTAAACCAGAGAGAGCCCTAAGAGCCGCCTGAAACTCTGTTTGTTTTAGATTTTTGCATCAGAGATGTGTGAGCATATTCAAAACAATCCAGAATTAGAATTACCAGAGGGACATCATGGAGCACGGCTGAAATTTAGATGACAAAGAGCAGGAATGTGCCAAGCCGAGGTGACAAGCCGCCTGCCCGGCTTTTCCTGTGAGCTACTCGGGCAGCCCGGACTCTTCTGCTGCTGGAGGGCCCTGGATGCCCCAGGGAGGGTAGGTGAGTGTGGGAATTGTGCCCAGATTCCTGTTTAACAATYGCAGGCATTAAAAAAAGTTACGTATATTCAAGGATTTCTGTTTTTAAATTACTTTTTATAGATCTAAGTGCTGACTTAGGAAGTAAGTCTTTATTAAAGCTTTCATCTATCTCCTTTGGCATCCTTTCCATGGGGCTATTAAATCACTTGCCAGTAGTATATACACGCAGGGCTTTATATAGCTGTTATTGATAGGTAGCATAAAGCAGGGAGTTTACGACCTTGAATTATGTACCAAAAATAATAGGCTCAGTGTTTTGKTTTTTACTTTTTGCAAGTTTACTTTTTGAGTAGAGCTTTCCATGCTGTTTTAAAGACAACTTATATTCAAGATTAAGTAGTGAGAAGTCCAGTTGAACTGTGACATTGTCCCTCAAAATCCCTTTTCATGCAGATAAGTGGGCTGTGCATAGATGTGTACGTGAACGAAACCTTGGATATTTTTGAATAATGGCCTTGTGATGAGCAGGGGCTGCTGCAGGAGATGAACACCCTGGTTTCTGTGGCCCTTGGTTCATGATGAGCGGCAGTTATGGAAACTACGATTAAACGTTGGGAATGGTTTTTATAAAGACCAAGAGGGTGTCGCGCCTGCAAGGACTGTGCTGTTCCCTGCTGGACAAGGTGGTGTTGTGACCTTCCCAGGAACGATGGGATGGGTTGGGATGGTCTGGTTTTCCCAGGGCCAACACTTTGAGTTTCTTGCAGGTGTGAGCTCTGCAAAACTCCCCTCTGGAAGCGCCGCTTTGGTGGCGGCTCCTTGGCGGGATGGGCAGCTCGCAGGCACTGCCGGAGTCCGCGGGACACACGGAGGCCACGGGAGCCGCTTGTGGGAGCCCGAGGCCACAGGAAGCGCCGGTGCAGGACACGTGCCCCATTTCAGCTGCTTCAATGTGTCCCCCTGGAAAACAGCTGCAGCAATTCCGGTATAAATACCATTTTATTAGTATGTCTGCTATATAYTGGAGAAGTTACCAGAGGAGGGGTTTATTTCTGTAGCAAAGGAGGCCCAGTCTTCTTTGAACATGATTTAAACCTGATCTAGTTTCCAACTGATGAGGGAAGTTAATCAGAAGTTAACTGATCAGTTAAGTTAACTGATGAGGGTTTCAGACAAGCGGGAGTACCTAGGTCAGCTTTGTGAAAGGACTTCCCTAAACTCAACATAAACACATATGTGAGATGAAAAGGAAGATAATCTGTGGGATACGAAGCYTATTAAGTGCTGACAAGTTGAATTCATAGTAGGAGCAGGATTTTCAAGTCGACTAACAAATACCTGAGATAACTCAGATGTAAACAGTAGCGAAGACAATAAAAGGAACAATAAGGATTATGAATGGATTCTAGGCCTCCAAAAATTGTTAGAGGTCCTCAGTTAGAGTTCTGTACAAATAAAATATTCATCGCTTTTTGGAAGTTTAACCTGTTTTGATCAATAACATATTGATTATAGCTTAAAGTAGATGATAGGCTATAAAAGTCCTATGGTAATAAGATTYTATAATGAAGTTGTGAATCTGCTGTCACGTATTATCGTTGTAAAGACCAAACAGCTCACCCTGCTTYCATTCTTATCCTGCTTTACTGTAGCAGATGTTTGTTTTCTTTGATTTCAACTCCTGTTGAACCAGCATCAGAAACCTGTGCTCAACACCTGGGCTCCTTGGGTGACTCCTGCAAAACAACAGCGGGCAGTTCAGGCAGCCACAACAAACATCAAGGGGTTTACACGGAGGAGACAGGGAAGGGGCTGTAATATAGAAAATCACRAACACACCCAAGGGTTAAGAGTTCCTGGGTCTTCAGACGGATGTCAAATTCCTTAGTGCTGACGAGTACTTTCAGTGTAGGTGAATGCAGTCTCTAATGAAACATAAACACACCTCGTGCTCTGCTTAGCTTCTCCCTTCTCTGTCCCTGCATGGTAGTAAATGCTCCATAAATGACTGAAGTGCTACCAGGAACAAATGCAAGACATGCTTGCTTCGGCTGATATATTAATAAAACATACAATTGCACTCTGATCTGAAAGCATCAAATAGAAAATAGTTATCTCATGTACTCAGAGATCACCTAAGTCTTGTCAAAAGATTTGCAATATTAGCTCAACTGCTGTCACATTCACAAAGTATTTCCATATCCTGTCTTGCTTTCCCGAAATTATAAATTGCAAAAGTAACTTTGTAGCCTGTAGAGATGGCAGCAACACTCAGACAAGCAGCGTAATTAGTACTTCCAGTCTCTCTGTGCTGTTCAGTAAGAACCTCCCATTTCCTTTGAGGAGAAGGTATTCCAGGAGTGGAGCATCCGTGACAGGCGAGAGGGAAGCCCGCCCTGGGTGGAAGCATCATTCCGTGCAGCGCATGTATGAAGCCTTATCTGCTTCATACTCCTTCATATCCAACAGTTTGGACAAGCTCTCACTCTCACTGCGGAGCTGCTGCTGCTTCTCTTTTCCCTGCCAACAAGCACCCTCCGTGCTGCTCTCAAGCSGCCCTCCAGTTTCATGACTCGTGATCCACGCCGAAAAGCAGGGCCTGCAAGTGAGGGCTGTGACGGGACGTCCAACGTGTAGCCACGACTTGGGCACATGGAAACAGGCAGGATATAAAAGGAGGCAGGAGATGAAGAATGAGGAGTTGAGGAGAAAGTTGGGATGTTATTTTTGAGCCACAGATTTTATTTATCAACTGAAAATGTAATTAAATATTTTGCATATGATTTGTATTCTTAAAGAGAAGGACAATTTTTTTTAAGTCCAAGAAAACAAGAATTTTATTTTAGATTTTCATGGAAGAAAATCTCCTGATTTTTAATAAATCAACTGTATTGTYCTATAACGGTGATTGAAGCCAGCCAAGTAATTAATTACATTTAAATAATTAAGACAAATTGAATAAATAATAAAATTCTATTAATACATAAATACCAAGCTTAGAGAAGCAGTTTTCAGTTGCACAGTGTTGTGCAGAACCTTTTGTGTTCCTATCTTTTCCGTCAGCAAAGCCATGTCAAACAGAACAAATGTTTGCCATGTAATTTTGGAAGATTAAACCGCTCCATATCCAAGCAGTTCTCCATGGAAAAATAAAATCTGCATCATGGCTGTTTCCACACCAAGCTCAGCTTTGCAACTCCRGTCATTTTTTAAATTCACGCCTCTTTCAAAGCAGTCAGTCAAAATAATTTGCTGCCACGGAGTCCCAATGCACAGAAGATAATAAAAGATACTGTAGATAAAACAGCACTTGCAAACACCCTGACCCTGCTCCTAAAAAAAGAAAAAAATTGAGAAAAAAATACTCTTGGATCCAGAAGCCACTGTCACGATGCCTATGTTATTTCATGACAGAAACGGTACTTTCRGGTTGATTTCCAAGGAAGTGCCAGAGGAAGCGGAAGGCCCCGCTAACGCGGGCCGGGATGAAGAGGCAGGCTGCGTACGTGAGCGTCAGGACCGTGGCCACGTTCACGGTGTAGAACAGCACCTTCTCCCAGGGCTCCATGAGGTAGCTGCACGTGATCAGCTCATACTGGCAGTAGAGCCAGTAGAGATAGTTCGTCAGCCTCTTAATATCCACCTTCATCTTGGAGCAGTTCCAGAGGCCTTCCCTCTTGCAATAAAGGACAGTTACTAGAATGATAAGCCTTTCTGAAAACAAGAGAAAGCTTATTTTAAAAACATATATATATATATAGTATTGACATGACAAAAGATCACAGCTTGCGCAAYTCACTATGATAACTTCTCTTTAACTGAAGAAGCTAAAATAGTTATATGGCWTTCACTCGGATTGTTTATACTGACTATTTTCAGTAAATGATGTTTTAAAAACACAGACGAGCTAAAATCCCAGGACTGCAAATATATTTTAAAGCAAGAATGAGTCATTTTTCCCCCTCCCATAAAAGACTTCATCTGTACTCCTTTTCCTGCCTTCAGTTCTGAACAAGACCATCAAATTTAGACCTCCATATCCCGGGTGATTTGCCAAAGAAACTTCGTAATACCTGTAATTCCACTTTTTCCAGAAATCTGTGACCCTGCAATCACTGCCATTCCCTTCTTCAGCCCTTTCTATTTCTTAACTTTGGCATGTGCTGGATTATTTAAGAGTCATTCAGTGTCTTAATTCAAAAAGTGCTTTCCTCTCCTTCACCAGTCATATAAACTTCCAAGCACAATTTAGCAAGAAGTCTAATTTTGATGACTTCAGACTGAATTTTGTGCCTTATGCTTCGGTTGCTGCTAGAACACAGACTGAAAAGGCTGAGAGTACAACACATATGGAAAGACAGTAAAGTGAAACTATATATGGAWTATACAGCTCCTTCTGCAACAGACATGAATGTGATTTGTTACAAAAATATGTATCTTTTATAAAGCTTTGTATTCAAATGATGCTAGAAATTATATAATGTTACCTAGTTACCAGAAGAATAAAGAATCAGAGAAGCAAAACAGGAGTATTTCAGTCACTGTTGCTTCCTGTCATTCAGGAAGCAGGAGATGCATTTTATAAAGTAGATAAAAACGGTGATGTCTCCTGTCATGTGGTAATTACGGAGTTAGAGCCRTGGCACAGGCTGCCCAGGGAGGCTGTGGAGTCTCCTTCTCTGGAGGTCTTCCAAACCCGCCTGGATGGGACCCTGTGCCATGCGCTCTGGGTGTCCCTGCTGGAGCAGGGGGAACTAGATGATCCCTAGGGGTCCCTTCCAACCTCAACCATTCTGTGATTCTGTGGTAGTGTCAAGATCTGTGCAGAAATCTTAGTCTACTGAAATAAAAATGACAACTTCACAGAATTTAATGGAGTGAGATTTGATCCTAACTAAAGGATCATGGTTTTGAGGTTTGAAAGAACTTCTGCCTCAGCTTTTCCATTTTACAAAACATGCCTTCCCCATCCTTTTTCTGGTTGACAAATGAAGTGGTCGAGGTATCTTCTATTTCTACCAATATTATTATACCAGTCTCCTTCCTGAACATTTCACACAGTTTTTACAAAATCTAGACTACACATAAGCCTCACATCAAACAAATTTAGAGCCCAGATTATTTTGAGGAAAGACTTTTCCTAAAAAACTGTACAGTTGATGTAAAAAATACAACTTACCTCTTATCTGTGCCCAGATGAGCAAGTGTCTAGATGGGAGATGTCTGCTGACACTCCTGCCTTTTGCAGCTGAACAGTTCTCCTGCTCATTGGGAAGAGGCAAGGATGAGCTTTGATCCCCAATTACAGAGCGTGGCCTCTGTACTCCACCCTGCTCTGGCCAGAGGCCACCGCGTTATGCAACAGGGACACCCATGGACCGGCTCCATCCAAGCTCTCCTCAGCGCTCGCCGGGTAATTTGGGCACACTCAAAGTTGASCACTACAGTTTGGAAGCAACATACAGGGCTAAAACACTACCCAGGAGGATGGGCAAGCAATTTTTACAAGTAGTACCCTCCCTAATTCTGAGCCTCCAAGTAGAGAGATCCACTTCTGTAGGACTTCCCAACACAGGTTGCTGCAGCTCCTTCAATGTGCAATTTAACATTGGATGCAAAACACACTGCCAGAGTTGGGCAGCCACAAAAATGAAGTGCAATTAGTGTGTCACAGGAGAGACTCGGGGAAGCCACCACCTCCTGCACCCTTTGATTAACATCACTTTCAAATGCTTCTCTGTGGCTGCAGCTCCCACTCCCATATGCACACTTCAGTTACCCTGATCCAGGAAAACACTGGAGAGAACACGTGGAAACGATCTGTTTGGGGCGAGTTTTTCTTAAAAATGCTACAAAATAAAAGCAAACCTCAATAAGTGCTTGAGACATTTTAATTGATGTAATTGGACAAGTAAATTAGGTAGAAATCTACATAATACATTATGTTGTAAACTACCTGCCCGAAGCCAAATCATTTCCAAGTATGAATCAGCATCATTTGGGGAGAAAAAGCCACCAGCAACATCTATGGCGTCTCAGTCCTGCCTTCCTGCTTCCCTGTCCTGCACACACAGCCGCGACGACCTACTGCTAACCCTGACTTACTCCCTCAACATTTTTCAGTGGTTGTTCTCAAGAAATTACAGCTCTCTGCTCAGAAACTGCCCACTTCCCATAGAAAAGTCTGAAATGAGAAAGCACTGCTCTGGCAGCAGTTGTTCACAGGCYCCAGGCCTTAAGTTTTTCTTCCAGAGCCTGGGGTCTGCCATAGGAAAATCTCTCCCGCGCTGGACAGGCTATTAAGGAGTTTATGGCCTGGCCCTATCCCAGAGCAGAGAAGGGTTCATAAAATGTGAAATAGAACTGCCATGAAATGCTGCTGCAGGAGTCTTATCTCCAGAATTTCTATTTTCAGACAGAATTGTTTTCAGATACATATTTCAAGGGAGTAGCTGGAGAAGAGAGGGAAAGCTATTTGCTCCTTTGTGTTTTTCATGGAAATGTCAGTGATAAAGAACATTGAGACAATATTGTTGTTTTTATGCACAGGAGAAACTTCTGGATTACTGCAGCTCCTGCATTCCTGGCAGGGCAGCATCCCTCTGTTTTGGTCACCTTCCTGCTGGGTGAATCACCTCATCTGCATCCTCAGCAAGCTGCACCAGCAGAACATGAGCAACCCCAGGCAGGGCTGTCACCTCGGTGCTCTCTGAATTCAGAGAAGGGGTTGCAAAAAAAGCCAGGAAATGTTAYTTAGGAACTGCTGCCATTTCCAAATGCAGAGCAGTGAATTCCTGCAATYGAAGCCACGCAAGGAGCAGATGCTAGGGCGAGCAGAAGCCACAGCCATCAGATGCTGTGGGGCCTTCTCTGCTCTGCGCTTCCTGGGCGGCCACTCCTGCTGYCCTTCCCAGCTTCTGTCCCTGGGGAAAAGAGGAATCCACAAATGCCTTTACAAATGCATACCCATTGATGCACAGCTTCACTTGGAACACCTAACTTGCCTGAAATGCCCACCATTTAAGCCAGTTTGGCCCTACATGCTTTAAGACACCTCATCCCTCTCAGAGAAAAAAAGAGGATAATTTTCAAGATTAAAAAATAAAAAAAAAAAACCAAACACAAAGACCTACAGCTGTGTGTGGTAAAACACAGTGATAAACAACAGCAGGCGCAGGGCAAAACCATTTTGTTGTAAAGATTATCCTGYGGTTTTGGTGCAGAAAAGGGATTTTCCTGGAGAACACTGCTGGACAGTGACTGTCCCTTCGACTGGGCTGGTCACCCTTTCTGAACTGTGCAGCTCCCTGACTGCAGCTATTCCACAGAGCTGTGTGTGTGGAATCACAACATACCTGTGCTCCAGGAAAGGCCTGCACTGCCTCACAGTATTGCATCAACACGGATTGACACAAATCTGGTAAAAAGGAGTGTGAGAAATGCAGCGTAAAGCCTCGAAACTCCCCAMGTGCCATCAACAATTAGTCCTGCAGCTCCATAATTAGCAGCAGCCAGTCCTGAGACTGCTTAATTGACYGGTCACTTGGGTTGCTGGTGAAGCAGAAATTGGCAGAACATCAGCCCGTGTCCCCCTTAGCCTTGTATCCCGTCATGTACATTAAACAGACAGAACTGTCCTTTCCCAGTCCTACTTCCTTCCTTCTCAGATTGTATCAGTTCCTGAAAGGTGATGACTACTCGTGGACAGCGAGAAAGGAAAACATCCAGGYTACTCCTGAACAAGCCTCTTCTACAACAGCCTCATTGTCATTCTGGATGTTGTCAGGCCTCTTAATTGCCTTGCTCATGTCTGTACACATGCAGACACATAATTAAATCTCAAATCCTTGTTTTTATTGCTTCTCGTGGTGGTTTCCAGTCTTGCAAACTGAAACAMAGCCATGTAAAAGGCCATTTACTGACATACCAATGATTCTTTCTAGTATGGGAAACATGAATTAAAAAAGCAAACTAAAACATTCAAATAATCACTTCACTAATGGAGAATATCAGGATACCCAGTAAGGTTTCCAGTAAGGAAAACCAATGACTTCTTGTATATCCAGAATTTGGTAGGAAAGCTCTATAAGGAGGAAAAGTGTTGTTTTCTATTATCTTTCCCTAATAATGACATCTTCTGATGTCCAGTAAYGTGTAAACCTACAAGGAAGCATTTGCTTTGCCTTTGGCATTCAAAATGGTTGTCTTGCATATGGCTTCTCTGCTGTCTAGTATGGGCTATGTACAATACYACTTTTACTTCAATAAAGATCATGTCTCATTTTCTCTCTTTTCACAAAATTTGTCATTCTTTAAGAGCAGTATTTTGTTCTTGAATTTCACTGAAATTGCTCATGTGTTAAAAAACAAGGTATGCAGGAGAACAGAGAGATCAGGCTAAAAATGCCTAAAACCTCCCTGCTTCACAYGTAGAAGTAGTCCCACGTCATCACACAGCTGCAGGTGCTGGTGGAGGGCATGGGACGAAGACACCTGACAGGGGAAAGGAGAGGATGGGAGGCACAGCAGGATGACGACAGCTCAGACAAAGATGAGCTCAACCTGCTAAGAAACCACATCACTGGATAAGGGATCTTTTCACAAATGCTGTTGTGGTCTCCTCTGTGAGGGTCTGTTTCCTTTCTGAAGACTTGCAGTCACTGATAATTATCCTACATCCCAAAGACATCTGGCTAGCAGCTTCATGACCCTACAACAAGGAACAGCTCGGACACTGAATTCCCAGCTTGACCTGCCAGTAAAACCAAGCTACATCAAAGAACCTACAAAATACACACTACTCGAYTGGGAAAAGAGAAAAACTGCCCTACAGTGTACAGCAATTCATATATCTGCTTAGTGTAAAGTATCTGCTATGTGATCCACAAGTCCTACCAGCAGAYAGGTTTATCTGGAGTGGAATCACACATGGAGTAGGGCTGTAACACAGGTCCAAAAATACAGTATAGATGAGGAATGTACGTTGAGCAACGTATCTTGGCTCAAACCTATACAGTCTTCACTTACCTGCATCTGTAACGCAAATAACCTCTTCTAATTACTATATTGCTGCCTGTATGAATCACACAATTTCCCAGCATGCTTTTTCATATCTGGTCAGACCGGTTCAAGAACCTTTTTAATTCTTCATCAAGACAGATAATTAAGTTAGTGAAAATCACTGAGACTAATGATCTYCAGGTGCATGAGGAGCATGCATAGTTGGCATAGAAGCTTTAAACACAAKCTAATTCAGCAGGAAGAAAGATGATATAATACCATTTTATGTCAGGAGTTGCATAAACGTTGTACAACCAAGAGTGTCCATTGTGCCAAGGCAAACACAGATCTTCCCTACACTGCAAGTGCTTCTTACCTCTCTGTGCTTCTTACCTCTCTTGCCCTCCACTTGCATATTTTATTTAGCTACCACTTATGTACTAAAATCCACTGGAAACACCAGCAATCAGATTGTTTCACTGGAGAGGGCCAGGGTCTCTTCTCTAAGTGTGCTTCAAACGCCCCACGTTTTCCAATCTCAGAAGCTTCAGGTTGTATTACCCAAGTTCTTCTTTCTTCACCTGGCAACTTTTCAGTTCTCTTTCATAGCTGTGCRCAGGGACTTTAAGAATAGAAATTGTAAGGGAAACAGCATGTTCCTACATTGAGCAATAAGGCTGGTCCTTCCTCTCTCAAAGCTTCTCATAACGGGTTACTTTTCTCTGGTGTTGCTCAAGCCGTAGCATCATTCAACGCGTAACTCTGAATCCTCTCTGTCACTCTGCACTTCTATGTGGGCTCCATTATTTTATAGCAGACATTTCTAAATGCTTTTTGATTCCTTCAAAAGTAAATAGAGACTTCATTAACTACTTTTAGCTGCTGTTATATGGGATAAATAAATATCTTATTATCACCCTTTACAAACKAATGCCCCATTTCAGTAATTTCATATTTGTAAATGTTATGCCCTGGCTTCCAAGAGATTTTAATCTCCCAAGACTGATAAAAACAGAGGAAATAGGAAAGCCTTTGAGTTTCCTGAAGAATGCCCTATCATGATTATAATTTATAGCAAAAGGGTTTTAACTAACCCACTTCTGAGGAGTTGCACTTACAAGGAAAAATAGGGTATTTCAGTCAGTTAAACTAGAAATGTAGAGGCAAGCATACAAACATTACCCTGGAAGTTAAATAACTAGTCCAGATCACAAATCATTATTGCTATGTCTGTAGTAACACATTCCACTTACAGGGTAAACTCAGTCGGCAGCTTCATGATGTCGGTCCATGGGGAATCGTACGAACAAGCACTTCTCAAAATCTCTTCTTCAGGTTACAACCTCTCCATGTAGCCCAGTTCTTACCTGGCTCTAGGATAGCTCTGCTCATCCCAACACTTCTTCCATTTAGCAGTTCCATCCCTATAGTCACAGTAAGAATGTACAAACGTAGTAAATTATAGATAACAGTCTCATTGCTCTATCAGCTCTCAAATAAATCCCTTCTCTACCTCCTTCCCTAATACAACCCCTGCCTCTGTATTTTCTGTCTTTATGAAGACAGACACACTTTCTACTGTACCATTTTTTTGTCCTCCCACTGTCTTCTATTTTTAACAGTACTAGGAGGCATAGACAGGGATGAGATACAAACAAAACAGGATATTTAGTACTAATGGAACAAAAAAAACCTGTCAGGTGTTAGTCTGACTTTTTAGTTCATAAAGATCCTAAAATCTCAGCAAATAAAAAAATATTTTTAGATTCATCCTTAGAGACAACAAAAGTAGAAGCATACACAAACATTACTGAATAGCTTTTCATATCCAATATGGGTTTGAATTTTATTTTTTCCTTGTAAAGAAATCAGGACACCTCTAATTTAGCAACGATTACCTTTAATTCAAGTGGTAGGATTATTTATTATTTTGACTTTTTCCTAATTTATTTAAAATTTATTCATCATCTGTCTTTTATTTGGAGATATTTGCTTACTGTACAGAATTAAGTGTTTTAAAAATATACAAAGAGGACAAAAAACTCTGCAAAGTGCCCGTATTTCTTTTAATTCAAGTACATTATATTATAGTTTAGATAACCTCCTCAGTGCAAAACTCCAGCTTATGAAGTAACAGGAGACTAATTCATATAAAATGTTTCAAATGAAAATGATTTAGAAGTCTTTTTCATGCAGGAGCAGAGTTCACATATGTCTGCCATTTCACTTTGCAAACTTCTGCTCAGTTCCACTCTTCCTAGTTCACAAAGCAGTTCTCGTGTTTTTACAAGGCACTTCTATCTTAAAGCCACACAGTCYTAAGAGACTCTTACACATTTAGATACTTTCTCCTCCCTGTTGTTCCACATTCACTTCATTGTTAGAATCCTGCGGGAAAAAAAATTGTTTTTTTTTACTCTTCAGCCCCTTTGATTTGCAGGGTTCACTAGAGGAYATCAAGACCAAAAGGGAGTAATAGAGAGGAAGAGCCAGGCTGAAACAGTTCATCATTCCCCAGCAGTGAGTAGGAGGTTCTGCCTATTCCTGTCTGATCCTACCCTTTTGTCTCAAGCCAAACAGTTACAGAAGGCAACAACAGTAAAATCAGTTTTAACAGACACAAAGTGAGAGCAGTTGCACGGAGCTTACCAACAGCTGTGTGTCTAAAAGGCCATTATCTGCTAATGAGAAACTTCTTTGCACTTAAAAGAGATGACAAACTTTGAATCTTTCTGGGAGGTTGTAAAAGAATTTGAAATCAATTAATAAAAAAAAGCAAAAGGAAATAAGCAAATAAAGCTGAAGTTCTCTAAAATTTAATGTTGTTTCAGATGCAAATATAAAGGGAAAAGCTGCCTAAAAGGAGCTTTAAATATGGAGTTATACAGATATGAAACCATGACTGTGAGTTGCAGAGCTGAATTCCCAGTGTGAGGCTATTCGTCACTGGGAGTTCTCCTGAGAAAAAGGTTCTCAGCCCTTAGTCTCCATGCACACAGTTCCCCTRTGATTCATGTGGGTCTTACTTATCTTTGAACCTTACCTATCCGTGTATAATCTTCTCCATGACTTTACCAGTTTTGCCAGATTGCCAATAGTGTTATTCACAGTTTCGGATAACGTACTAACCAGTTATCCCCACCTGAGATCAAAATAAAACCCCAGGTTTGTTGTGTGCAGAAAGACAGAAGGCAACATACAAACTCATTACAGAAAAAATATCTTGATACTGAGAGTGAGAGCTTGCAGTGAATGTACAGCCATGCTATACTTCAGATTATAATAGGATCAAGACTCTAATTTTGAAAATTGCTGATTAATTCAGTTCTGGACTGTTTTGGGGACGAGTGGCTTCTCTTCTATTGTGTGGACAACAGAACAGTCATTTCATCTTTTCYGCCCCACAGTTCATTTTAGCAGGATTTTGTTAATATTGTTCTCTAATTTCTATGATGATTGTTTTACATTAAGGTAGACTATCTAGCTGACTTTCACTATACRTTACATGAAGAACAGACTAAAAAAGTTAAAACACCTTCACTAAGAAATTCAATTTGTCTTTATGTAGAGAAATAGTTCTTGATTTTAACTGCATTTTTTTTAACTTGCATAGAGCAAACTGCAAGCACACAAAGCATTGTATTTTTGAGAAACAAGCATAGTTCTGTCAAATACTATGGAATAATTTATAGGACATGACTTTTCAGAAAGAAAAAATCCTGAACAGGGTTGCTTGTACTGTCAACTATGTGAAAATTGTCCTTAATTAGCCTATTTGTCAGGTACACAGGAAATTACAGTAAATGTCCTACTAAAAGTGCCACCACAGTAGAGTGGCACAGAATGGAAACTGAGGGCTCCATTAACTCTCTTCTGCACAGTGCTCTCCTATTGCCTTTTCTCTCCTCCTCATTCATATCAGAATTATAGGCACCTCTAGTTGGATAATGTTTTGAAATGTTTACCCACTTCAATAGTGTACCTCACTGAAATTTCACCTTTAATTAAGGGCTCTGAAGCTGACGCCTGTGTCCTCCCGCAACAGAGGAGCCTAGAGAGATGAAAAATACAACAAGTGCCAACTTCAGTTTCCTGCCAACAAATAAGTTATCTCCCACATGTGCATGTGCAAACAGTTTCTGTATATAGGCTCAGGGTGGCAGCAGCTGTGGCCAGGACATGATCCACTGTCACTCCGTCACTCTTCCAGGAAGATGCTCAGCTGCCTGGTCCTGCCAGAGACACTGAGGGAATTCCAGAGACTTTGTCCTTTTCCTAGTAGCCAAAAAAAAAAAAAAAAAAAAAAAAAAAAAAAAAAAAAAAAAAAAAGCAGGTGACTTTTTTTTGTTTTCATTATTTTGGCATAAAACCTGCCCTTATTTAACGCTGACACCATAGCATAGCATCTCCTTTAGTTTCACTGTCAGTCTAAAGTCTACCTAAAGCTCTTACCACTCTAAAGAAAGATTTTTTAAAAACACTTGGCTGGATATTTCAACAAAGAATATCTCAAAATCCAGACACAGTTTCGGGATAAGGTCTTGCTCAGCAAAATAGTCTTGCTGGTTCCCAGAGGAGGGAGGGATGGCATTCCTCTGTGTGAAGCAGGATCTCTTGGCCCTTACCTCGCAAAGGAGCAAGCTGGAATCGTTAACTGCCCATTGCCATAAAACAAACTCAACAGAGGGGAGGAAAAATAACCCTGTATCATCTCCTCTGCTTCCCCATCAGTCCAGCAGCACTGACCGATCACCATTTTCTCACTCTCCTCTCCCGCCATTTTCTCACTCTCCCCTCCCGCCATTTCCTTCCACTCCCCTTCTCGCCATTTTCTCAACCTGCTTGTGGCCACCTTTGGCCTTGGTGCGTCTCTCTTGATGCCTCTTGTCTCCATAGCCAGGCTGTAGTGCCAGCCAGCAGCTCCCGTCCCTACCAGGTAACCCATAGGGATATCCCCACAAGTCCCCCTGCTCCTTGGAAGAGCCGGCCCAAACCGGTTCCTTGGATCACYCCAGGCTTCGCAGGCCTGACCGCGGCAGCGCCTTGCACAGTCGSTGCCTACAAGTCCCAGCAGTCCCCGCGGCACCGAGCCGCGAGCGGCTGGCAAAAGGCGCCGCAAAGGATGATGGGGCTTGTAGTCCTGGGGAATGCCCGGTAAAAGGGCTCTGGAAGTAACACCTAAGAGAAGAGAGAGAGGAAAAGCACTCAAAACATCCAAAAAATAAATTTATAATTTGAGTTTGCATTAAAAGTAGAAATATTCTAGGAAGTAAAAAGTAGAGAGATATTAATATAGTGTTAAGGTTTCACCTCAGAAAGGTGAAGGCAGCTTTCACCAAAAAAGCATAAACCACTGCACAAATCCAGGTCTTTATGTATATCCTTTATTTTAGTGCAGATCAGGGGAAGGAAATTCAAGGTGTGTGTCTGGATGTGTTTTATACCTCACCATGACTAAACTACAGGCACACTGTGGTAAGTATATGTTGTAATTGTTGGTAATACAAAGGCAGGAGTTTCAGGCCTATAGTTGAGCTTGGTTGTGAAGTTTTTCTCTTTACGACAGAATCAATGCTGCTAAAATGCTGCATTTTTTCCTGGAACTCATATTTTTGGATGAGACTTTGTTATTTTGTTTTGTACATTTTTTTTTTCAAAAACAGGCTGAGATGATTTCATTAGACTACAGTCTTAGCCTTAGATACCACGTGGTAGATACCATGTGCCCATCTCGACACTCATCTAAATGGTGAATAATGAGGTGATGAGGTATTTAAGCTTGCATTTTACTGCAGGTTATGCCAGAAATGCAGCTTTTTACACACTACAAATTGTTACTTATAGGAGAATCTGAAATAGTGTAACTTCCTTGAATGACTGCCCACATCTGATTTCCAACGGAGTAACAAGCCAAGTATTCCAGGGAGTCAGCAACATCCCGACGCCAACAACAACCCTTAGAGTATTTCAGCTCACAGTATCCTCTTTTCTTTCTTTTTTTTTTTTTTTTTTTTTTGGCAACCTTTCGATGTGTTAGCACTACATTGCTGAGTAGTAATGAAATTAGCTATAAGGAGGGAAAATTCCCACCTAATAAAATCTAACCAGATTCATACATTTTCTACCTTCTTCAGGTAATTAAGAGAAGTAAGGGGAAAAAATAGCTTTTGCCTTTTGTAAATAATCCCTTTAAAAGGAAAATTTGAGAACATTTGGTTTATATGCTGACTTTGAAAAAGGGTCTCAAGGGAAGTACAGTAGTGCAAAGTATTACATTCTTCTCTTTAATAGCTTTAAGAAGTAACTGATGTTTAAATATGTCTTTAAAGATATATTTTCCTTTCTGCCTAGACACAAGTATTGTTCCTGCAAAAAAAAAATTCCTAGTATTTTTCTCAGTTTTTGAGCTTAACCTTGTTTAATTTTGTAGGAGATGATTGTTGCTTTAACATAGTTCCTCTCTTACCTTGTCAAACGTTAGGCAGAGCTGTGCTTTGGTGTGCAAAATTTTGCTTGGGTAGATGGTCCCCTCAGAGAGATCTATGACATTATTACAATCGTGGACAATAATAATTTGGCAGGGACAGGAACCAAATAAAATTTGCAAAGATATTTAATGCTTAACTCCCAAATGACTATAATAGGTTGTAGATGTTCACATAGCTTTGAGCTATATAGTTATGTGCCATACAGTATTTGAGTAGAAATGACAGTACATTTGGGTACTTAATCTCTTTTACTGAAATTCTAATGGTAAAGTTTTTGTATTTGATTTGAATATATGGTGTGAAAGCTATGTAAGAAATTACATAAGGAGAAAGTGTAGGCAAAAATTCCTCCAAAGAATAAATTTTTCTTCTCCAGAAGATAACATAAGTAAGTTGCTAAATGCTTTATCCAAAAAACTGATTTCAGAAATATGCTTATCAACATCATCAAATTAAAACTGTTTATAATTCTATTTATACAATGTTTTCTTTTATCGTAACACTTTTGAAGTCACATTTTATTCCATGGTGCTTTAAATAATTAGAACCATGAACACAAAGAATATTGTATGTACTTCTGAAAGGAAAAGAAGTTGTGTGAATTAAAAGTAATGATGGAAAGTTGTCCAGAAGTCTATCTTCCACCGACTAAGGGACTATCACGGACTGCATCTTGGGTGCTGTTCACAGGAATGAAGATGGATTTCAGTGAATATACAGAAATTTAATCTGCAATAAGAGAAGGAGAGGATAATCTAAGGCTCAGGAAATCATTTGCCTTGTTAATTACTGATTGCCAGATCTAAAGCAGGGAACATCCTAACGCTAGCATGAAAATGGGAGGTAGGGATAAGGAAATACAAGGGTCTAGTAAATGCACTGTTAGCAAGGAAAGCCTGGCAGAACCCAGCAAAGCTTGCAGTAACTTGGGATGTCATCTCCTGGACAAAGAGACTTGTCACATGTGAAGTGGCCCATTAGTAATGCTGCAAATAACAAAGAGGGATTTGCATTTCTCCAAAGCTTAAAGAATCACTCATTGTTTCCTATAAAAATAGCGAAAGCAACATCCAGACCCGCTCAGCCCCCTGSATCCTGCCTCTTCTGACTGCCACCCGAGCCCTAGACTGGCGCTTACAGAAGCAGCAGCTGGACCTTTGCAGGGAGGGGACTGCGCCCTTGCTTTGATCTCCATCTCCGCAGCCCTGAGCAGCTTCCAAGAGCCCAGCAGGACGAGGCTGCAGCCGYCTGCAAGACGCCAGYGCTCCGGGGTCACCCGGGCACCCAAGGGACAGCCAATTCACGTCGCTGTCGCCCAGCCCCGGGCCGTGGCACTGCCTACATGTACGTGTTGTACAACTGGCTCGGCACCTTCAGCAGCGCCTGTCATCACTTCCAGCCCTGTYTGCCTCAGGGGTCACAGGGTGGCCTGTCACCTTTGCCTCAGGCAGTACTAAAGAGGCTCTGCTCCTTGCAGCAGACACACCAAGGGGGCAAACAAGTCACGTTTGCTGCTGCCCRTCAGCAGCAATGCACCTCAGGAAGGGCAGCTAGACCAAGCACAAGTGGCTTAATGACAGAATTAATCCTGCTCTTCAGAAATGAAATGCACAGATACAACAGTTTCTGCTTTAAGACATGAATATTGCCTCATTGAWGTTACATACGGGCCGTAAGCAGAGTGAGTTCTTCTTTGCCCAGAATTCTTTCTCAAATTTACTTTCTACTACAGTTCATGAAGGTGAATAGCCACGTTTTCAGGTCTCATTAGGATGAAGGGAAATCGTTTATTTCTGGACTGAAATGAATGTCCTAACTGATAAAGACTTTCATGTATGAGAAACTGGAAACTGCACAGAATGCAGTGATTTATGTTCAAACATTTCCCAGCCAGAGGGCTAGAAGCATTTTTTTTTTTTTTAAATCTTAAAATCTACGAACAATATGTAAATTTTCTGCAGATATTCCAAATACGCAGAAGTAGTGTCTCCTCTGTTCACATTAATTTCTCTAGATCTTTCTCCTATCTTTCCGTATTAGCAGATTAGTAAAACTAGAAGCCTCAAATTATCCTAAGTATGTCCTTATGTTCTCCTTGTTTGTGAGACAGGTTTACTGTTCTCCAGGATACCTGAGTTCGAAACTTTCCATAGCTTTCGTATCASTGAGCTCTGATCACCCACACTTACTAGTAGACTCTAACAAAGAACTTGTTCCACCTTATATTTTGTTCTTGTAATGACTGAGTCACAAAATTGATTAACTGTGAATGAGAATTTTGAGGCAAATTTTTCTTTTTCTACATGTTCTTTATGAGAAAATAAGTCTGCATTTATACGCCAAACTGATCTGCAGTGTTGCTCCTTTATTCATATTATTTTGACAGTGGTTCAGACATTTTCCTGCATGTGATTTTTTTTATTTAGACTTTTTTTTTTGTATTTACATGTCCTAGTTTCTTTAGGACTTTGGTGTAAGAAATTATGAGTTTAGTTGCAGTGTAATTCCCAAACTATAGCTAGCAAAAAAAAAAAAAAAAAAGAAAATCTAAAGGAGAATTAAAACTATTCTAGAAATACATGAGAAGAAAGCAAGCTAAATATTTCACTATCTTGTAATTGTGAAAACATACCTTGCAGTGCTGAAGCAGCCCATGTGCCTGCTTTTGCTCCCTGTGCTCACATGCATGCACTCAAGTGGYAGAACAGAGCATATGCTACTACAGGTGCAATAATGTTAATAGGGATATTTCTAACATGAGACAATTCATTTCTAACATCAGACAATAAAATTATACAATTTTTACTTGTCAGCTTTAACAATAACTATATAAAATACTGCTTTCTGTGCATTTGCTCAGTTACTGTTACTTAGGAAACTATTTTACAGTCTTGTAAGGAATTCACGAGTGGGTCGGCAAGGAAGTTTGAAGTCAAAGCTTCCAGACACATAGTGCAGACTTCCATCGAGCACTGCCAGGTGGGTGCTTTCTTGTTCTGGTTCACTCTAATTTAATCCTCCTTCCAATTATTCTTGGTTACTTCTCACCTAAGACACATCTGCCTTTGCACTCTGGATACATATTTACAGGCTTCACAGTTACAGGCTATAAAAGTTGGTGTAAAAATATCTTCTTTTACACACAGCCAAGTTTATGGTTAATAATATAAATGTAGTGACTGACCTAAAAAGACCACTTTCAAAATTATAAAGGGCTTTTATCCCATCTACTGATCTGATCTTAAATGAGGATATTTTCAGCTCTGGAGGAATGAGGTATTGCTACTTCATACAGGAGCTCACAGTCTAATTTAATCAAGAAGAGAAGAAGAGCTTTTACTAGCAAATGCAGACATGATCTTCCTGGATTTCCCAATCACATTCAATTACCTTTTTAATTCTTCCCTCGTACACAGCACTTTATGACCTTCCCACCTAGCAAAGCACCATAAAAATAGGACTCAGCCCCTCCAGAAAAAGCTATCAAGACTTCACAGACTTACTATTACAGCCCATTTCACGTTTCATAAATTTTTATATCAGACATTCATTCCTGGCTTGCTTTTCTATCTCAATGACATAGCAGATCTTTTTTTAAAGATAAATTAAATCTTTTTAGCCCTATTTTCCTTATTCCAGGTGCAACCCTAGAGACCTTCTGTAGAATATTGTCTCAGAGAAAAAGCAAGGTTTGAATACAAAGGGCAACGTGATCGAGAATTTGTATTATCCCTACTTAAATGTTTGTTAATCAGAATGTAATAGTTACTGACCTCCTACCTGTCTAGATATCAGTAATTATGCTTATGTATGAAGGATATTTATCCAGAAGCTCTTTGCTTTAAATACTTAGAGAAAGGAAGAGCTCCAGAGTATGAAATAGCCATCTTAACTCAGATTCTGTCCCTGATTCTGATAGAATGACAATGTATTTGGCAGAGATTTAGAGGCTGTTAAATGATACTAGTGTGTGTCTCCACGAGTCATTAAGAAATCTGCATTTCATGGAAGAGATTGGATTCTGCTTCTCGTTTGGCTAAATGTATTCAGGATGGGACCTTTTGGTCATCTTTCAAATGAATCAAATGAATCTTATTTAAAGATGGCCGGGGCAACAGCTTTTCACCACTACCACCACCACCACCACCCCCCAAAAAAAATAGTGGGTTCTATAATTTTCGAAACTTTAAATAAAGAAAAATTGAGKTTKTTTTTTTTTTCACYGAAAACTCTAAAAGCAAATTAAAGTGAAAACTTTCTAAACTCTCTAACAGGAAGTAATATTTAATGGCAATACGAAACGTACAGACAGATCTATCAGAAAGTCTTCCTTAAGTCTTTTAAAATAATTTATCAATGTTTGCCCTAATGGTACAGCACATTGTGCTTATTCTTACATTGTGGTTTTTCTTTTCCATTTCCTTATCTTTGCACTGTGCTACAATGGTAGATAACCTGGAGGTCCTCAGCTTTGAAACCAATACCACAGAGCTATAGGTATATACACTTATAACTAGTCCCATCGATTTCAGCAGTTTACTATGTTCTTAAAATACATTTGAGGCAGCCGTATGTAGCAGAACACAGGCTGAAGGTCAATGAGACTATTTATGTGCTTAAATAAATGCCTTTCCAGAGCAGAGTCATACTAAAAAAGCCTTTAAATTTAGATTCTTCAGCAGAGCTCAGCTATTTGGAGAGACTGGTTTTAAGACAGAAGACTTCATTAAATGTCTCTGGATATTACAGAGGAATAAAGAGTAAGGGAGCTTGGARACCTTAAGTGAGTAGTAGAGCAGGTTTAGAAAACGGCAACTGCAGTTTCAAGTGCATATTGCCTCACCCCAATCTAATTAGCCAAAATTTAAAGCATATTTATTTATTTAAAATGAAAAATTTCCACTTCTTTAAGAGGAATTCTGACTCACACTCTTGTATTGTCACTCCTGTCGTGATGTTTGTCAACTTGAGACATGTCAAACTTTTGTATTTCTCAAAGACTTCTCCGTATGTCTCAGTCATACAGGTTTTCTTGAGAATGCTGAATGCAGACTTATTACTGCAGTTCCGGGTAGAGAACTTATGATAAATATGCACACAGCCCACAGGTTCTGTGCATTTATGCTATATTTTGGTTTTCTGTTATCGCATATTTCAATTCATGAATTAATTTTTATTAGCTCCTGGTTGAGAACAAGCTAGTAGACCTTAAATTTGGATGGTAGCCCGGGCACTCTCATATGAGAGCATGAGCCTCTTCATTCCCATTTTTGCATTTTTTTTTTAATTTGGTTTCCAAATGCATAACAGATCATGTATTTGATATATAGAAAATGCTCCTGTTAATACCTAGCCAAGCTGCAAAGTTATTTCTTGAATACTTTTTTTTTTTCAGCAAGGAGCAGAAGGGAAAACCTRTTTCATCGGCACACAAGAAACTGGATCGGTTCCCACACTGAGGCATTTCTGCTCAGTCCATCTGCTGGCCCTGAGGTACATTCCTTATACATATAAGCGAGACTAGAAACATTGTGGAAGAGTGGGGCTGCTCTGACCTTTGGGCTCCCTCTTCTGTCGCATGATGTGTGCCCTTTCTCAGAGCAACTCAAAGCCACAACAGCCCCTGCCTCTCCTGCTACCCTGTCCTGCTACCCCTGCCTTGCACAGTTGCAAGAACTGCAGCAGGAATACGGACTTCCCTTTGAGAAGGAGCAAACTCGTGCTCTCCTCCCATAGAAAGTGCTCAGGACACAATGAGCATGTGAGGGTCTGTGTTGTCCTCCAGCATCGCCTGCCTTTTGCTGCATGGGTCTCCTTCTATCTCCTTCAGGGCAGCAGCAAACGTGACTTGTTTGCCCCCTTGGTGTGTCTGCTGCAAGGAGCAGAGCCTCTTTAGTACTGCCTGAGGCAAAGGTGACAGGCCACCCTGTGACCCCTGAGGCAGACAGGGCTGGAAGTGATGACAGGCGCTGCTGAAGGTGCCGAGCCA
This sequence comes from Nothoprocta perdicaria, assembly GCF_003342845.1. NCBI lineage: Eukaryota > Metazoa > Chordata > Aves > Tinamiformes > Tinamidae > Nothoprocta > Nothoprocta perdicaria. The sequence continues at coordinate 1,981,961 of NW_020455643.1, read as the reverse complement.
GTTGTACAACACGTACATGTAGGCAGTGCCACGGCCCGGGGCTGGGCGRCAGCGACGTGAATTGGCTGTCCCTTGGGTGCCCGGGTGACCCCGGAGCRCTGGCGTCTTGCAGRCGGCTGCAGCCTCGTCCTGCTGGGCTCTTGGAAGCTGCTCAGGGCTGCGGAGATGGAGATCAAAGCAAGGGCGCAGTCCCCTCCCTGCAAAGGTCCAGCTGCTGCTTCTGTAAGCGCCAGTCTAGGGCTCGGGTGGCAGTCAGAAGAGGCAGGATSCAGGGGGCTGAGCGGGTCTGGATGTTGCTTTCGCTATTTTTATAGGAAACAATGAGTGATTCTTTAAGCTTTGGARAAATGCAAATCCCTTTGTTATTTGTGCAGCATTGCTAATGAATTGGGCACTGCACRGGCAGCTGATAGAGCTGCCTTAGAATGGCTGGCTGAATAAACACATAATCCCACTACTGGCTAAATGTCCTCAACTCCSATATTAAATAAAGTTGAGGGCTTTTTTTTCTTTTCACCTACAAGGTCTACTGGTTATTCTAGAGAACACTAATTTACTGGAGCAATCAAGAATGATAATAGCCGAGAAAAGAGAAGGATAAAATAGTTTACAATGGAAGCACAACACAGCAGGCGGGGRTTTCTTTTTTTATGTATTTGTTTAAAATTATTTCAGTCACTCGACAGAGCAGGTCCCCTGGCTTCCCATGAGGATGGAAGGTCAGCAGAGTACAGTGGGTTCAGAGAAGTGATTAGCTCGAAATAAAGCAGTCCATAATGTCTGATAAAGCACCCCTGCAGCRGGGTCCATGTAAGCACATTCCACCCTTACTCCACTCTCGCTCACTCTTTGTTTGCATCTTTTCCTTCGGCTCAAGGCAGCTCCCATTATTCTGCTCTCACTAAACACATCCTGTGACTGTGGCCAATTTTCTGAGCAGTGAGAATACTGAAAGCGGTGGAGCCTGGAGAGGAGAAAACTGAATGTAGTGTTGTCTTGGTATCCCCAGTTTTCCTGTATACATGTGCAGAAATTAATCCTCAGTAGCTGGAAGCAGCAGTAGGGAAGCCCGCAGCTGTTTGAAACTCATTCCCCCATCTGGCATCAGCTTCACAGTCTGGTGCCTCGGGAGACTTAGGATTGATGTGGGAATTAGAGAAAAAAAGTAGCTATAAAAGAAAATTAAAACAAAGTCATAAAATTCTCATGTACCCAGATGATTTTTCCCATTAAAGTCCGACTCCTGTGCTGCAGATCTGCTTGGTGGTGAAGCAGATGGTGCTGTGGTGTGTGTATTTCACAAAGCRGGCAAGGAGAGGCAATTCTGACAGCTGATGGTACCAAGCTATGGAGCTATTTTAGTATAAACCCCATGCAGTTGGTATCTCCCTAGACAGAGAACAAACAAAAAGAAACATATTTGTGACTGAAAAAGCAGGAGTAGAATAGATAACGCTTAAAGCATCCTTCAGGGGGAGTTGTGTTTAGCATTATCGCATTTCTTACTGCATCCAGTTCTTGCAAACCCAACCTTTTCTTGTGTGCAGGCTGCATTCAGGGGATATCAGAAAGGCTCCTTCAGTCTTTGGGCTTCTTTGGAGACAGTCTGAGTCTTTTCCTTCCCGTTGTGTATAAAATACAGACCACAGGTCAGCCCCACAAGTACGGATGCTTCAAGTTTCTTTATTGACAGACCCATTTCAGAAATTCACATGAATTTCAAACACTGGGCATGACACAGATGCTCCATAGTTTCCTTTCTCAGTTTCTCTCTCATCTCAGTTTTGGTACAAGCCTAGTTTGGACAACCTAAGGATTTAGTCCTGAATACAGCCCCGAATGTTCTGCATGCAGATGTTTCTGAAAGAAGTAAAAATGCAGGGATTTAAAATGTATAAATCAAATCTGTAGTCTTTTGCTGAATACAAATGAAATCTTCTATAACATAATGCAAGAAACATCTGCTAAACCAAGTAAAAATTAATGAAGAAGAAAATTAAGATTCCTTTGTTGCTGATTTTTATCAATTTGTGTTCAAATCTGAGAGAGATTTAATAAGAGTGCTGCCAGTTCCCAGTTAATTCAAAATGGTTCTAAATGAGTTAGTTTCTTTTTGTATTTTGCATACATATTTCRGAGTTCTTTGTGCAAGTGGTAAATTTGTGATGCATTAATCCACCAGCAAATACTGTCCAAACATTTCCAAATAGAGTTTCCCTGAGTAGTGATGCAAAGTTATGCTGCATCATTTAAATGAAATATCATTTCAATGAAAGAATACTTCCGCTTTGGCAGTCAGGATCATCTTCAGTTTATGTGCTGAGCCTTTCTGGCGATATTTCAGTCACGCTCCAATTCTCAGTGAGTTTATATCTGGAAACTGACAGGGAAAATGTGTATTTTGATTAATTGTGGTACTGAGAGCTGAATTTGAGAAACCTAGGGGTAAATCAGTGAGAATGTCCAGGCATGTGTCATGTCCCTGAGAGGTGGGCTCAAAGGGAAAATTCTGCTCCCACCAAGATCCAAGGCAGGACTCCCACTGCCTTCAGTGGGAACAGATTTCACCTTTGACTTCCCATCCCACTGCCACCGTCAGTACTGTAGCTTTCTGTGAGAAGCTTTTAAGTATTGGGATCACTTGAGGTCTGTATAACTACTAGAATTGCACTGTATTCTTATCAACTTCCTTACATCCCACTTTTTTAGGTAGCTTGTAGATTGTCTCTACATCAGCGTGTGATCTCAGTAGTACAAGACTGCTTTGTCTTCATATATAAAAGCCAGATTGTTCTTGCTATACYTGAGTTGCATCCATGTAAGATTCTGTAAATTGATAGACCTCAGACTTTGATTCTGGAATAACATTCCTGGTTACTTTCCACAAATGATTATTGGCATCTTTTCTTGATTGTGTGTATCACAGGACAGTTTGGTAGCAAGTGTCACTTCCTACATTACATATGTTTTAAATTTTAACAGTCCCTATAGACAGCCTACCTAGTTCAGAGTTGGAGCACAGTAGTGCTCTAGCTATGTAGTTATATCAGTCCAAGATCTCCTCCTTAGCAGTCAAATCAAACTTGACGTAAACCATTAAGGGGTTTAGCATCAATATCTAAGGGGGAGGAAAAGATTTATTTTCAGTGTTTAAATTCTTCCACTTTTCTATGATTTTTATCTCTCAATCTCTTCTTCCTTGTATTTGCTCCAATACATAGAGCTAAACCGTAAAGAGTCTTAGGTTTAAATAAAAGCTGCTGTGGAAGCAACACTTCCTCTTTTTGATTTTTTTTCCGGAATTTCTTCCTATATCTTGTGACCCTCATTCTTATGACTTTAAAGTCAATTTATATTGCCACAAAATAAATGAAAATCAGACTTTACATGCCAAAATGTGCTATCATGTGGGGTGGGAATTGAGAATTGTGAATAATAAGAAACGGTTTGTGTGAAAAAATTTTCATTCCACATCTGCAAATATTCCTCTTCGAGGGAGAGGCAAAATGAGCAAAATTCGTATAATAAGAGTCCTCTTGGGTTTAGCGGAGAGACAGGAGAAATTACCTGCAATGCTTAGCATTTGCTGCAATATAAAAATACATAGACTTTTGCAAACAATATTATAAAGTTCTCTTTATATTAACTGTGGTTGAAAGAAAGGATAAAAGTTGTTGATGAGAGAGTTAAAGCTTCATTTGCCTGTTATCAAGAGTGGTTTCTTTAACACATCCAAAAAGATAAGAGAGATTTTACTGAATTGTAATTTTATTTCTGGCAGAAGCAAAAAAACCCAAAACCGAAAAAACAAAAACAGTTTTATAGTTACAAGCAGTGCTAGTTTTCCTGTTACAATTGTAGATGTTGGCAGAAGAAAAGGAGATGACCCTGCAGGCTTCTTATTAGAGTGTTTTGATATAAATTTCCATGTTCTGTCCTACAATGAAAGAATGAACCTGCACTCAGCTACGTTAGGGAGCGCTTCTGATTTATGCTAGTAACACTATTCGAATCTGAATAGCCTGGCAGGACTTTTCAAATAGGCAGCACAATACAGTAATGCATGAGAAGCTGACTCCAAGTCTTAGTCTCCTAGAGAATTTTATAAGGTAGAAATTTTAGAGAYTTTGGTAGGATTTTTACAAGCAAATTTCCATCAAACTGAACCCTGAATGTTTGTGTAGTTATCTAGTAAGACAAAGTGTTCAGAATCATATCCTCACTATTCATCCCAAGCGTAAAGTAATAGTAAATTCTCTTTGCATATAGAGCAAATGAAGACAAATTTTTAAAAATATTGTTATTTACACTGTTTTTATTTTATAAACCAGAAATTGTAATGTTAACTCTTTGCAAGGAATGCTTTTTTTCTTTTTCCAAAATCTTATCCAGTATTTAATTTTGCTTGCTATGAAAATGACTTACACCTGAAAGTGGTGTGTTGCTTTTCCACTTGCTTGTAATCGCAGCTGATTTGCTTTTATAGCCGTGCACGAGAGCAAACTCGGCCTCGGTGTTTTCCACATACAGGCTGGCACTAGGAGGAGTTCTTGAGCAAGAAATGTTTCTCTACAAGCCACTGCGTAGGGTGGCATTGAGTTCATTTGGGAAGCTGACTTASTGAGTGCTTTTCATTCCTCTTTTTCCTGAGAAACTTGTACTTTGCCTAGCCTAGCAACTTGCTTAGCTTATTAGCATTTAATAGATAGGCACTTGTGTTTTGGGGGCTGAGTGTCAGAAAATTCTCCGAGATGGTTGCATGGATTGCTTGGAGACGCCTCTGTCGCCCTGTCAATTGCTACCCTGTCGCATCACTTCAGCAAACTGAGACTTAGCCTGCGCCTTCTGGTTTCCTCTGCCTCCCATCCAGAAATTTAGGCTTTAAGTGCTCCACAGCTGCAGAGTGTTTCAGGTCATACTTTCATGGCTCAGATGCTTTTGGAATCAGCTCAAACTCTCTAGCAATCTAAAATATGTACAAGGCTTTGGAAGACGGGCAACAGCAATTTTGCTGCTAATGGACTGCCCTGGGGTTGTGCTGAGAATCAGCTCCTGGAGGCATTGAGCGCAGAGAGGATTCTGCTCTTCTGAGCAAGGATTTTAGACACCGGAGAGACACCAGTCTTCACCAACCAGCCACCACGAGATGCACACCCGAGGTTGGAAGACAGATTCCAGTGCTGCCTGGGGTTAACCATTTTTGCTCAGCTATCCCATAATCTGAACTAACAGAAACACAACTTTTATACAAGTCGCTGCCACCTTGGAGAACATACACGCTTCTATTTCAATACCATGATGCTTAAATATATAATGAACWGACTGGCTGTAGTGAGCAGTATTCTCCACATTTTAAAATATATTTTATCTTTCATTAAACATAGCATTAAATAGAATTAACGGAAGCAATAGAATAGTTGACATTAAAAACAAATACAATCATTATAGGACATGTTTTGCTTAGTGGCCACAGCCAGTTTCCAGCTAGTAAAATAAACAACTCAACGGGGAGTTGCTGCAGCAAATACAGCAAAAAGCCACGGAGAAGAAATTAGCTCTCTAAGGGCATACGCACAAAGAGGAATAGACTGYGTTGGGGGATCTGTGTTGCAATGCAAGGGTCCTAGCCCTGTGAAGATGTGTTTTAGATGGAACTAGTTTAGTTGGAACTTAAAGCGGTGCTGTAGTTGAGCCAACATCCATCATTCGTTTTCCTGCTTCACAGAGCAGGACGTTGGAATCTGACACAAAGGGGTTTAACTCATTAACTTTGAGTTCACCAAAGCGATGCCTACACGAATTCCGCTGTCAGTTTGGTAGCTCAGAAACCGAATGCGAGTGTTTGTGTGTGTGTGTGGGGGGGGGGGTCTCTCCTTCAGCTGAGAGACCCCAAGTACACGCGAGGGCCACTGAGCAGCTTGGCCAGGTAGCCGGGACTACATTTCCCAGCATGCCCCGCTCCCTCTGCGCGGCCGCTCCACGGCGGCGCCCGGCGCGCGGGGTCTGCCGGGACTTGTAGGCGTGCGGCGGGGCCGGCCTGGCAGGAGGCGCCGCTCCGCCCCTGAGGGAAGGGCCGGCGCGCGGCGTGTGGCGGCGGCGGGGGACGCGGGCGGCAGGTAGCGCGGGCGGCACCTCCGGGCTGCGGCCGCCGGCGGCTCCGCGGCGCCTCCTCCTTCTCCTTGAGCACCCGCGGCGGCTCCTGAGGCGCGGCAGCGGCCTAGGGGCGCCGGCGGGGGCCCCTTCCCGCCGGGCCGGCTCGAGCCCAGCCGAGCCGCACCGAGCCGCGCTGCTCGGCGAGGCGGCGGCGCGGAGCATGCGGTGAGCGGCCGCAGCCCCCTGGCCGGCGGCGCGCTGCGGGGGGGACCCCCGCCCGCGGTGATAAATGATAGAGGATACCATGACTTTGCTGTCTCTGCTGGGTCGGATCATGCGCTACTTCTTGCTGCGACCCGAGACCCTCTTCTTGCTCTGCATCAGCCTGGCCCTGTGGAGTTATTTCTTCCACACGGACGAGGTGAAGACCATCGTGAAGTCGAGCAGGGACGCGGTGAAGATGGTGAAGGGCAAAGTGGCGGAGATCATGCAGAACGAGCGCCTGGGCGGGCTGGACGTGCTGGACGCCGAGTTCTCCAAGACCTGGGAGTTCAAGAGCCACAATGTGGCCGTCTACTCCATCCAGGGCCGGCGGGACCACATGGAGGACCGCTTCGAAGTCATCACCGACCTGGTGAACAAGACGCACCCCTCCATCTTCGGCATATTCGACGGGCACGGCGGAGAGGCRAGTGGGGACAGAGGGCTGGCACGGGGAGGGCAAGGAGCGCTCGTGTCCGCGCCGAGGTCACCGTGGAGCTGCTTCCCCTCTCCACAAGGATGGAGGGAGAGCTCCYGAGTAAGGAGATGCCTCCATCCCCTTTCTCTCTCCCTACCGTCACCAGACTGGTCTAAATGAGCTTWTACCCCTCTGCCCTTTGCAGCAGAAAAGGCTTAATTGAAGTAAAAGCCCTTGGAGGTGGGTCTGACGTGCAGGGAATAACGATGGCGAGCGCAAGCTGCCTGGAGTCGTCTTTTGTTGCAGGGAAGCTGGTGTGATCTGATTTTTGGCAGAGGGCTGTAGCCTTCCCCATGCAGGCAGGGGCTCTGCTAGTCCATGGGGCTTGGAGGTTTCTCTTCCAGGCTGCGTGTGTTAAACTGCTGTGTGTAAAACGCGTCCCCTCAGTCATTCACTCTCCTGTGAAGACCAACAAGTCACTCCTGATGAGTTGCATATGAACTGCATGTATTTTTGTAAAAGAATTGTGGTTGCGCTGTTCTACCTACACCTTCCTTTACAGAAAGCAGGGAAAAGTTATTGTTCAGAAACTTTGTGGTGTTTAACCTCCAACTTTCTAAACAGGGCAGTCTCTTTAAGGTTGTGCTCTGTGACTTGTGTTACAGCTGGTTGGGATACATTGTTTACTTCAGGTGATATAGGCTAGAACTATAGGTTCCTCTCCATTTAGGATTGCGGTGCTGCCATTAAGCTTGTTCTGTAGCACAAAGAACACATTTCATGACTGTGGAAAAGCAATGCAGATGATGGGGGTCCCTATATGACATGCTAACGCTAGCATGCGTCATGCCAAGTGTAAGAGTACATKAGGACTGTTTTGCTGGGATCATGGAAACTGAAGAGAAATGTTTTCATGCAAGTAAATGTTCCTTAGGGAAGGGTAAGGCTGCAGGGGTGCTTTATAGCAGGGGAGTTTGGGGTTTCTCCGGTTGCTTTTGTAATCCAAGTGTCTCCCTCGAAWAGCATCAACTGTGTCCAAGTTATCGTGGAGTGCGAGTCAGCGGTTATGTCTGAAAACTTCAGGCCGTAGGCACGTATCAAAAAGCCTCTTGTAAGGACAGTCATCTACAATATGCCGTCTTGCAGTAACTTGTGCTTTGCTCCCTTTAAAATAATAGAAACACTTCAGATGTTGAGAATGGACAACTGCTTACAAATTTCTGCTTGTGGTTGAATCCTATTCTTTTTTTCTYATCTGTTGGCAATTGGGGCATGGCTGTGCCAACTCGCATTGCCACGTTGTGCCAGCTCCCGAATGCAGGGCCTTCGAAGAATAGCGGCAGAAATATATTGCAATCTGATGCATATCTTGACTCACGGAAGTGTTATCTCTGAGTTGTGTGCTTGGTAGGTCTGCTTCCCGACTATTTGGAGTAAGGATGAAAAGTGCTTGTGTTTTGTTTTGTGCCTTTTCCCCTTTTTATTTAAACTGACAGTTTTCTGTGTCTGAACTGATCAGCCAGAACAAGTTTGTGAGAGCGTGTGTCATATTTTTTAAACATGAGATGGTTACAGATAGAAGTCTTCTGAGGTGGTTACAACTACAAGTATTACATAAACACTTAGTCCTTGGTGTTGCCGCAAAGGGATCTTATTTCTTAATTTAGTTTTGTATCATATATGTGTCTCACCCCACACTGATTCTATGGTCAATATATGAAACAATGCAAAACTAACAGAACAACTAAATGACAAGAGATATGTCTATTTTGGGGGAGATGGGTGTAGACTTGAGATTTTTGAGCTTAAGCTTACATCCATGTGGTACGTTGGGATGGTAATGCTAGCTCTGTGGAAAGCACAGTTATCTTTTGTTCTAATTGATTCAGTGGCAAAGTGTGAGGCTTATATAAAAGACTGTCATTTAGAAACACTTAACGTATCTATCTCCAAACCTTACTGAAGTGAACACTTAAAAAAAAAAAAAAAAAAACTCCAAACCTTACTGAAGTGAACACTTAAAAAAAAAAAAAAAAAGTGTCTTTTTATTATTTTTCACATGAAAGGCTCAAATGTTCTTAGTGGCCTTTACTGCTCCTAAAAAATAGATGTCTAATCATTAGGGACATAACTGGTTTCTCATTTTAGCTTTCTTCTAAAAATAGTTAGAAGAGCATGAACTGCATGCTGTATGTACAGCAAAAAAAATGTGAAATAGAATGTTTAATCTAGGCAGGTTTGTCTATTTTGAATAGGAAAGAGGGGAGGGGAACAGCAGAAATTAATGCTATTATTTAGTCTAAAATACATAATACTAAATTCTGGTCTACATTTAAACTGTCTTTTTAGGTATTTTTTTAAGAAACACTTTGCCTACATAGATAGCAAAGCCTTTGCAAAGATTTAATTTTCCCAAGTGACTCCTGTAAATTTTCTTTTTGTGTGTTTAAGAAACAAAGAGCTGCAAATCTGTGGAGTCTGCATGTGGAACAAGCTGTTGTATGTGAGAAAAATCTGTTTTGTGACACTATATGGGGGGGGGGAAGAGCTGCTAGATTAATTCTTTCCWACTCTATACAAGGGGATGTGTCTCTGTTAATAACTCCCTTTGCATGAGCCTGAAGTGCAAGGATAGCAAAGCATGATTCAAGTAATAAAAATTACTGTGTAGTGCTAATTTATGAAGATTTRTGGATTCTTTGGCTTATTTGCCTTTTGTCAGCATTTTGCATAGATTATAGTTTTCTATTATGAGATTTTTTTTTTGGTCTTCCATATTAAATTAAATGCCATACTAGTTTGGCAACCATTTACTTATGTTTTGTGGCTGTCTTGAGAGAGAGACAAACAAAAAAAGTATTAGTGCCCTGTAGTACAGCTAAGAAACTGATGTGCTGCTGTAATTAGTGGTTTAAGGGAATAATATTCTAAAGATGAAACTTGATATATGGTGCAAGCTCCCTTTTAGCAAGAAGTTGGTTTTACTGTTTCTGAAAGATTGAATTGCAACAATGAAAATGTGAACTGCAGGTAGAGGGCAAAGAAMTAGATGTGAAAAGAAGGGGGAAATGAAAGAAGTTTCTACCTGTTGTTTCACTGAATTACTTTGGACAAGAGTCGTAAAGGTGATCAATGCATTCAAATTGATAAGTAAGCCAAAAAAATCCGTAATCTAATCTCTCATCAGCTTCTTTATAAGGTTTACATGCTTTTATTTATTTTATTCATTTTTGATTCTCTTTCCTTTATTTTGAAATCTTAGGGCTGTCTAGCTTGGAAGGTTGAGAAGTAGAGAACTTTTTAAATGATAGAATGACATATCAGGACCTTGGAAACTGAGCAGGCCAAACAAAAGGGTGCTTAATCAGAATGATTCCACTGTTTTACCTAGTATTTACTAAAGAGTCATTTGATCCAATCCTTAATGATTAAAAAGTCAGTTTAAATGAGAGCTTAGTATTTGATTTAACAAAAGTAGATCACCTAACGTGGGCAGTTTTATGGTTATAGCCATATTGTGTATCATTGGTTTGATAATTTGGAGAAGTGATGGGCTGAGAAGCAAGCCTGAGAGGCAGATGTTTGCTGTGCAGATAGCTAGTTTTTAACTATACACAGGATTGTGTACCGCTGCATGTGCCGCAGAACCTTGAAGTCAGCAGCCTCAACTATTGGCAGACATCTCTGGTTACTAATTAACTTATAAAGACYGAAAAAATGGTCAGGGGATAATGGGGACAGTCCTGACTAGTGTTATTGGAGACTGTGCAAATGTGAAGGCTGGAGCTGGYGGCACTGAGACGACTGTGTTTGCACGAGCAGGCTGCACATTTGAAGTGTTTGAGAGCAAAGCTGTATTTGAGAGCGCCCGTCCCGGCCCCTTACGGGTTAGCGAGCAGGGGCTGACTGTGCTTTGTGAAAGGTTTACCTAAGCGTAAAGAAACCTTGTCAAATGTATATGTGAACGAACGCCTGCTGATAACCTATAAATCATACCCTTGGAAAACCTGCCTAGTGATTGCCCATGTGTTTTGGTTTTGAGACAGATGTTTCTGTTCATAGCTGTTAGCAAGGTGAATTGCTGATTAYGTTAATGCTTTCAGAAATTAATAACTTAAACTTTATTGTGAATAGCTCATTCTGTCATGATGAACATCCCTTCAGATACTGGGTTGAGGAAACCTACTCCATTTAAATATTGTAGTTGGGAGTTGAAAGGAACTGTTTGCCTTCTGCTGGGTTTGAGCTAACAGTGAGATAGTAATTTTATTTTGGTGATGTTTAAGKTTTTCTCGTTTTTGATCCTGAGAGCCAAACGTGTTAATGCAACATGTTAGGAGAAAGATGACAACATTTGTTTTTCCTTAAAGTCATAAGGATGTGTGAACTCTAAGTCAAAACCTGTTTCTCTTGTACTGAAGTAGTTAAGCAAGCTTAGTGATGGAAAATTAACTCTTCATGCTTTGGAGCTGAGGCCATTAAAAATTAATGGCTTTAAATTAAAAAAAAATGAGTAAATTGAATGAGAGCTTCGCGTGTTGATGGCTATTAAAGCCTTTGAGGCTTTGCAGTTTTTAAAAAGAAATTGCTGGGATTGGTGRTGGTTTTCCTTTTATAGTAATTTTTTTTTAATTTCTAATCCAGAATCCTCTGTAAAGTGCCTAAATATTTAAATAAATATTTATGCAGGTGAGGTCATGTTGGAACACAAGTCTCAAATCTGCTTATAAATTCCACACAAGAATCTTGAAATATAAGCCAAAAATATATATAGGAATATTTTTGTCATTTTTTGATTCTTGGATATGMTTTTATGGAGTTATGAATTTCCCTGTTCAAAGCACTCTTGTATCATCATGAACTTAGCCCTACTTCATGTGGTCATTTCCTGACCTAAATGTGACTTAGAATTGATTAATGTGATGGAAAAATAAGTAATTGGAACTGGTAGCTCTTATCAGTGTTTTTCGTACCTGTATTATTGAGTGTAAAATTGAGCCCTTTTAAAATTTTTGTAAAAATCACAAGTTAATTAAATGCATCTGCTCTCTTAACTTAAATCAACGCTTCCACTTTTGGGCATGGAGGCAGCCAGCTCGTTGCCTTTGGTTCAACTAAATCGATTTGACTATTAGATGATTTTAGCTTCCAAGCAGTCATTCRCCTTCCTCCATGAGTTTGGGTAACTCGGACAGCTCCTAGGAAGCATTTGTGTGGGAGCCTGCCCTGTAGCAGATGCTCAGCCACGTATCTCTTGCTTGAGATGGGAAGGGTATTTCACAGCTCCAGGAGAGAAGGTCCGAGTGACAGTTATTAGAGTGGCTGATGCTCTTTTAACTTGATAGCCCTCAGTAATTCCCTTGGGCCTATATATATGTGCACTTTCCCTATGGGGTACATAGGTGTATCGAGTCTTACAAGTGAGCAACATCTTACACTATTAAAAAATAAGCTAATTGATGCTTATTTTTGATGCTGGTATTACTTAGTATGCAACAAGGGCAATGATAAATACTCGCTAGGTAGTTCCACTTAACCTGGTCACCAGTTTCCCCAACCTCTACATGTTATGGACTAATATAATTCTGGGGCAGTAGGATTTTGATGGATTTAGTTCTGTAGGTCCTGAATCTGGACACGTCTGCTTAATTGTGTATGTGGGGGGGGGGGGAGTGGGGAGGAGAAAATCAGATTATTTTTGTCATATGTGATTAGGTAAAACAGCGTATCACCMTTGCTCTGTCTTGATTCTCAGGTTTTCAGTAGCTCTTTGCAACCAGAAAAGTATTTCTCCTTCTTCCTTGTTTCTTGAGACATCCAAATRCTTATGGCATAGTTACACTGTTCCTCAAAACTGAGACTTTTCTTGCTTCTGGTGGTTTCACTTTTTAAGCAGTCTCTTGACTCTGTATTGCTGCCGCCTGGTTTTCCCTGGTTGCTACAACTCCCTATAYTGCTCCTGATATCAGATTCCCTTGCTGGTTGTTCTCCTCCTGAGCATGGGATTGGGCACCTTTTCCTGACACTAACGTTTCTTGGGTTTGGAGGTTCTAGGCTTTCTCTTAACTTTAAGTGTGTCACAGGAACTGATGTACCTAGAAAAGGAATAAAATGCTCCTCTCCTCCTTCTGTATTGCTCATTAGTTTGACTCAATGTCCTTGAAATGAGAGTTCCCAAAATTAGTTTCAGGACAGCGGCTGCTATAATTATGCATGGAAAGACATAAGCTTCTAACTCCACTTCTTCACTTTGACATCAGTTAAATCTTAGCTTCGCGGGCTAAATGAGCTCAGCTGCCCAAAATGTACCCTGTGGACCGTGCTGTACCCTCCGTGCTACACGGAACAAGACGCCGCACACGTGGTCCCATCTCTGCTGCTSTCTGGGGAACTTTGCGCTCAGGCTTTTGTGTCATACATCCTGTGAACCTTGCACCTTCGTTTAGCCAACACTCCCCCTCAACTGCACCAAAGCTGGTAGGTTCTCGTGCACACAGTGCTGGGAAACTGCACAGACATAGAACTTCTGCAACACATTCAGCTCTGCTCCATGTGCTGCCTTCTGCTGGAGCAGGAGGTAAACATGAGGCTCTTATTTCTTCAGAATGCCTTTTGTAACTCSTGGATCCTGTTGGCAGGTGAATTCCTACTCAGGTTCATGTTATGATGATAACATTTGCCATGGGCGATTCTGTTACAAGATAGCGGTTCTGCTGGACAGACTGGTTTCTCTGGCTCGTGGCCAGCTCTTCGCCCAAGAGACCTTCCATGTAAAAGCAGATGAGGAAGGTTTCATAACCCTCTGTTTTCACTGGCCCTGTAGAATTTCGGTTCACTCTGAAGGTAAAATGACAACRAAGACAGATAAGATGTATTCAGAAGGACCTTTTCTTCCTAGTAAAGCTGCACATACAGACTGCTGGTGATCTCAGGACCTCYGTAAGTTGTACATAATTCCCAACTTGTTGCAACTACTGATTCTATTTCTTTTGGGCTGTTCTAGCCCTCTTCTGCACACACCTTTCCTTACCAGTGTTGGAAACTGCCCAGCAATAATCCCGCCAGTGCTGGAAATAGCAGCAAAGCTGGCCAGTTCATTCACTGATGTTCRCAACCAGAAGTGCATGTATCATTGTCAAAACCGGTCTTTACTTGCTAGAGAGGTATTTTAGATTCAGAAGGAGTACTAGGAGACTTTAGGAATGATGTTTTAGGCCCCCATGTTTGCCAGAGAAAGCTTTCTTTTTATCTGCTCACAGTGTATTTTTCAAGCTCTTTGATCAAAATTCACTGCGTATGTTTTTGAACCTCCTGATGACTTTACATCCTTTAGGTGGCATTTCTATTAAAGCAATTTAAAGCTTACTGTCAAATCTAGAGCTTTTACTGGAAAAGCAGTCTAGCTTTTAAAAAAAGTGATTTTTGTTACAACTCAGGGTGGGGGAGAAATATTTGAAGATGCAGGAAAAATAGTAAAAACTCAAACCAAGGCAAGTAGGGAAGACTGGAGAGAATGTTAATAATACAAAAACTTTTGTAGAGAAGTCCTGCAGGAAAGTAGCTTGAGAGTGGAAGCATGGGGTACTCGAATGGGACAGACGCTCCAGTCCCAAGTAGAGAAGCTCTGGAGGGTCACGGGTACAAAACAGCAGAGCAGAGAAGGGGTAGCAGCATAAGTGGTTTTGTTGGGGGCTTTAATGAACTTTGGAGAGCTTGTGTGGCAGCATGGACCCATCGCTCTGCTGCTGGTACAAATTGATTGTGATGCTGAAACATTGCTGCCTCTCATCATCGCCGACCTTGTCTGGTTCACAGCTGTGGGAGCAGCTGACATCTCCAGCCAGACAATCAAAGTACGTGTTTTAACTGCAAAACCACAACGCAATTACCCGCAGCACGTCATGTCGGCAAACCTCAACTTCCCCGGAGAAATGAACAGTTATTTGCATTTACTTGCACTGCTAAAAAATGTTATCCCTTGCAAGTTTTCTCATTGTCGTAAATGTTGAAAAGCTTTTTTTTTTTTTTTTTTTTCCCCCTTTCCAAAATTCCCTTTAGGGGTAAACATTTGATTTTATTAAATTCTTTATAATAGCTGAAACTGTCATACAGTACTACTTTCAATCAATAAACTTTTTAATGTAATAAATCTTTACTTTTTCATTCCCTCCTAGATAGAAAACTGCTGCAGGCCATGAAGCATTTCTTATGATAAGTGAAAGTGCACGGCCCATAATACATTTTTCTGGTGTGCCACAGCTCACTTGGCCTTTTTCAAGCTTGCATTTGAAATGGGAATTCGATTTATTTGCAGGTAATGTACATGTGGGCTTGTAACCCAGAACTGCCTACATTTTCCCTGAAATGTATGTTTTCTGCAAACACTAACTAAAATTGAGGTATTGAAATATCTGATTGTGGTAAGTRTTAAATAAGAAGTCCATCCAGGGTTGTGTGCTTTAAGAATGGAAACTTAGTGTGGGAGTAGGAGGAAAGGGAAGACAAAAAGTGATTTTCATCTTATCTTACTGAATGTTTATACCCTGAACTTTCATCTGTTCTGCAAGATCTGAGTGTGAATGTTCTATTTTTTTTGTTGTTGTTGTTGTTGCTAAGTTTATTACTTAGGCCTTTTAAAAGATAGGGCTGAATGTAGGAGATGCTTTTAATGTACATATATATATTAGTTTGATTGATATGTGCTATGTGGTTACAGTGGGTTTATTTGTGCTGATAGACAGGTCATTACAATAATTTGTAAGATCTCACTGAACAAGGATAGTGCATTTATTCGATGTTTACTCCTGACCATGCTAAATTCAGCTTCTTTATAGAAGAAAAGGAAAAATGCACAAGGAAAAGTAGAAAAATAACTGTAGAATGGATGAAAAGAGCCTCAAAATTATAGGGGGAGAAGCAGCTGTGCTGGGAAGGAGACCGAATCCCACTTCCCAGAAGTGGTGTTATCTGGTAGGTTATCTACCAGGCTGACCTAAGCCTGAGGTAGGATGTGCACGTAGGTAACTGTACTGAGATGCATATGTTCTTGACCTATAATTTAGATTAAACCAGGTTTGGTTTCAAAAGACCGTGATGTTCCTCACCTGATGGCAGAGTTGTGAAGTTCAGCACCTGATCACAGCCCTTGATGCAAAGACTAAGCCCAGCTGCAGCAATGCTGGTGGGCAGGACTGCTGGGATTCCCACCGGAGAGTGTGCATTCTTGGCTGTGGTTCTTTATGGCACATGAAAAAGCACTAACCTTTTTATAGCTCTGAAAACTAAAATTTGCCTTTTTTTCCCCTCCTCCTCTCTCTCTCCCCGATGGCCCTTGCTTTGCTGGCACGTGTTGTCAGTCCTGATTGCTCAGGATTTGGAGAACAAAATGCGGGACCAGCTGCCTATTTCGTGGTGACAATTGTCATTGACAGGGCAGGGAAAAGTGCTGATCAGCCCCTCCTCCTGCTTAACGTTTTGTCCATAAATATTAACATGAGGTGTGCATTAATTTATAGGAGATGAGTAAGACAGACTGTTTATCTTCCATAAAGATACATTGCGTTAAGTATGACTCCTTTGAAAGGGAACTTGCCTTATTATGGTATTTTTTTGAAAGGTAGAGTGTGATTGCATCCTCTCAGCGTGAATATTGCGTAAAAGATTGTTAATCTTTGGCAATTAGAAAATTGTTGTTGAGGTTAATAGTGATATTATTTTTAACTTGGAAGGCAGGAGCAATCTCCTGCATCTAGGATGGAATTATTTCAATCAGTGCTTTTAAATAAGCACTTTCAGTGATGATTTAAATTGGTAAGCACTTAAATCATCAGCCCAAATTCTTCTTTGGATTAGTATTTATTTCAGCAATTATATATCTTAATATACCTGTTCATATTTTTATTTTACATTGCTTCAGAAAAAGCAGAATGGTGTTTACTAGGTGTTTTCTGTTTGGCAAGTTATTTATTTCCCTATTTTAGTGTTGATATCAAAACTAAGTCAAAAAGTCAAAAGACAATACATAAATAAGAACAGAATTAAAGAAAAATAAAGACAAATAATATACTTCTAATCTAGGGCCAAATCCTCTGCTAGGAGGTCAGGTCCAGGCCTTGCCTGAAGCACAGCAGGACAGACAGGAATGAACAGCACWTCACCAAGCTCCAGTTAACCGATTATTTTTTCAAAGAGCATCATCACAAGGCAGTTGATTTCCCAAATCCCACATTTTTTTCCTAGTTAGGAAGACCCACAAGCATCCCACAAGATACCCACAGAGCAGCACATGACTTGGCTAGGAAAGTAGGTGGGTTAAATTAGAGTGGTGCTTGGGACGTGTCAGTTTTTGCACTCCTGGCTTGAAACGGTTGGGGTTTGTGTTAGTGTAAACTTCTGAGCCTGACCATTGACACAGCTATTTCTAATAAGCTAAATGCTGTAGTGCTATGGCAGGAGAGCCAAAAGAAAGCATAGCCAGCTGCATATCACAATTAGTTGCTTCAGATGTGAGTTTTAAAAGCTTTTTTGGCATGTTGGTTATACATCTCTTAGTAAGGAAGAAACGTGGCTGTGAAGGAAGATTAAAATCATGTAGATGAGCAGTATGAAAGGATACCACTACAGACTTCTTACAGTGAAGAGAGAGGTTTTTACTGGAATAATTTTGTAACCAGGTTTCCCAGCACTCCCAAGTGATTAGGAGAGTTGAGCTTAATTTAAATAACAAAGACTGCTAAGTTTTAATTGAGATTTTGTGTGTACAAACTGGAAACTTAATATTTTGTTTGCCTCAGTGGACCTGAGTCTCCATCATTGTGCTGCAGATTCAAAGTGTATCATGAAAACACATTATACCTCTGCGAACAGGTGTTTTCAGATCATTTTACGGGCTTAAATTTCTGTTTATGTCTCTTGGTTGAGCTGATCCAAGCCAGTAACACTACCGAAAATAGAACTTTATAGACACTCTCCCCTCACTCCCAGGTGCCACTGATCCCATTGGTGTGCACCAGACACCACCGTGGCTCCCTGTGGGGCTTCCCTGCGCCCTGGGGCCACAATGCGAGAACCTGCTCCCTGCTTTTGGCCATTTATCAGCTTCTTTCTTTGATAAGGCTGTCCAAAAAGCAGTGGTGCTTAAGGCCCAGCAGCATCTCTGTTCTGCATGTGGGTCTCAGTGCTCATAGCTTGTGCCAAAACGTGTTGCTGGTGCAGCCCTATGATGGCAAGAAACCCTGCATGGAGCCGGGGAAGGTGCCTGTAGGATGAAACAATATTAATAAGGAGAAAATGCTTTTGTGTACCCGTGCTCTGAAATTATTATGGTCAGCTTGAATGTACTGTTACTTGCCTGGAAAAAAAACCATTATCAAAAAAAAAAAAAAAAAGAACAAGACGGAGATGGCAAAATATCTAGTTTAGACACTCACGCAAATAGTGGGACTTCAAAACTTGGTGTCATTTGAACTTCCTGGAGCAGCCCAGAGTGAGGGCAGGTGGTCCCCCGTTTGTCACTTTAGCTACCCCCGGGTATTGCGGCCTGGGCTTCTCGGGCAGTGCTCCTTTTCTTACAATTTTATAGTGATGAAAGGAGAGAGACTAAAACCTGCTGGAAGCTGCTGCATTTGGTCCAGGAGACCATGCTAGCTGTGTGAAGGTAGCAGGAGGCTGCTGGTGAACACGGGTAATATTCCCCAATTTAAATATGGAAGCAAAAGCTAAATTGGGGAAACTGATTTATCTGCAGATTACCTTATTTCTCAGCAGAAGCCCTGGATGATGTTTTGGCTTTTGACTTTCAAAACTATATTAATGGAAGATTTAAAGAGTCTGCGTGTGCATCTGTCACTGCCTCTATCAGAGACCTTAGTGTTGCCGAAGAACCTGCAAGTGYTTATGTGCCACAAGACTTAGTAATTAAAAAAAGGGGAAAATGATAATGAATGCTTGAAAAGAGGATATGTGTAAATATTTTGTAGAGTGAAGTAATTAATGGTGAAAATTGATCTAATGCCAAGGCCACAAGGTGCCAAAAAAATGGATTCTCCAGTAAACAATTTCAAAATTGCAAATATTGCTGTCCCCTTGTCTAGCTCAGTCATTCAGCCGTAATAGCCAAGAACTTATTTAAATGTCACATTTCAAGAGCCTGTCAGGAAATGGTGTTTATAGGGCAAAAATAAGGCCAGACACCCCAGGGAGGCTGTTTTTGCTAATATTTCCTCAGCGATACCTAGGTGCTGGTGACCGCAGTTCCCCTCCTACCTTAGGACATGCAAGGATCCCTTTGCATCTGCACTTGGGAAGCTGCAAACTTTGATTCACAGCAGCAAACGTGGGTGCTCGGGAGCCTGCTGGTCTGCAAACCTCTGTGGCGCTCACTGTGCTCCCTAAGTGCTCCCCAATTCCCCTCAAAGCAGCTAGCGAGGCTGATTCGGGTGAGTTACAGAGAATTAGCGGAATTAGYGAGCACGTTAATGAACCCGTGTTTGCTTGGGCTTGAAAAAATTGGAACCATCTAACTTGAATTGCAAAGAAAGTAAAGTGAGGATGGGCTTAACGGCTGGCACGAAGGTGATTCACGTACCTGGCAGGTACCTGGGGAACTCAGGGACCTGAAAGGCAAGATGGATGTGCAGGATTTCTGACCTGCATTTCCTCTTACTGGTAAGAAGTTGTAGCATTCGTAGCTTAAAAAGAGCTTGATATTTTGATGCATCAAAGAATAAGAAATGAAGATAACATTATTCCAGATTGAGATTTGAAGAAAGGCCTGAGGGTAAAAAAAAGGAAAGAGAAAAGAAAAAACAACCTCTTTTTCATTCCCATATATGGAGGGGAAAAATGTGTTTGTTTCTTGATGCATTCCAGTGAAGAAACCCTGAAACCTCTGTTTTACCTCAAAATAAATATTGAAACAAGAATCAAAAGGAGTCCCAATATTGAATTATGGAAGTTAGTTTTGCTGTGCATTTCTGTGTATTTTTAAAATCATGGAAACAAATACTTCAGCAGGTGGATAGCTCTTTATCTGCGGCATAGTAATAAAAACCACCCACCAGTCCAGACAAAATTGCAGTAAGTGTTCTGTTTTTGAAGCTCTTTAAGTTTGAAAACTCTTTTTTTGTTTGTTTTAGCATTTTCTGGGATGATGGAAAAGATGTCGTATTATGAAGACTGTTAATCTCTTAAAGTTTTAACTTTTATTTTGAATTGGGTTATTATTTATTGCCCCACAAAGATGTTTTGGGGAAGCCTTTTGAATTGCTTGGCAGAAGTCATGCATAAGTGAACTTCTGCTTGAAACACCTTCATATGTTAAGGACGCTATTTAATTTATCAAGTAAGCAGCTATATTCCAAGAAATTGTGGTCTTCTAATAGTCTGAGACGAGGAAAAGCACATTTTGATAAAAGCCTTACAGTTGTGATGCAAGCTGAAAGCTGCTTGCCAGTGAGAGCAGTTTTCTCTAAGACAAGAAATTAAAATAGTTTAAAACATCTTACAGTTTTCCTAAAAGCAAAAACAGAAGTTGAACCAGAACTCATGTAATCATCAAAATATTATCTGTAGCTAAAATAGAGGAAAAGAACTGATAAAATGTATTGCAGCTGCTGAAAATGACCTTATTTGTCCTGGAAAGTTCTGTTCCGTCACAGACGTCTGTAATAATCAAATCTATAAATCTTGGGTAGCTTGGTAGGAAAAAAACAAATAGTAAAAGGCATCAAAAGCTGCAGTTGAAGATGTTCTAAAAGGCTTTTACGCCTGGAGAGTGTCCAGGCGAGGGGCAGGTTTGGCAGGGCCTTTGGTAGCTCCTCGTGGGGTTGCTGGATGCTGGGAGCTCTCCAGGTGTGAAGCTGCTGTCAGCCCCGCGCTGAATTGTGGCCCAGTGTGAACTGGGCTCGTTTTTCATGTGTGTTTTTTCCCTTGCACATCTCCCAGCTGGAGGTTTGCTCTGGTGTGTGTGTGACTGTAGCAGGGTGTCTCTCGGACAAAGGCTGTTGTCAACCGCTCTTGCCTGTCTCAGCTGAAGTGAGTTGTATTCTCCATCTGCTTTTTTGTTTTCTCCCACCTAAAACAGCAATTGAAGTAAACTGTACAGCCCTCGTGTTCTGTAWTTGGGAGAAATGTATTATTTATTCTAGAAATACTTAATTCCATATTGCAGCTTGAATATGTGACTGTGTGCCAAAGTAATCAGCACAGGGAGCTGCTTCCTTGCCTACCTTGCAAGAAGTCCTTTCTTTTTGTCAAGCAAAAACGTCCCATTTATATTTCTGTACGTATATGCTAAAGCACTTTTCTGAAATGCTCTGGAAAATCTTTATTGAGGTAAATRTGTCTATTTTGGTAGCTGTTTTAGTGGATAATGTTGTGCATCCTTTTAAGAAAACAGTAGAGGAGGAGAATTGTTTCAGCAAGTAGTTGGAGAGCTCCAGGTTGCTCGATAGTTGCAGCTTTTCTTTCCGCTGTGTGTCAGGTTGGGCCCTGTGAAGGGGAATCTCTGACCCCGTAACACTCAATGTCCAGCCCTCCTGGTTTGCATCCAATGAATTAGTCAAATCCTGCAGTAACTKGGGTGAATTTTGCAATTTCAGGGTATTTGGATGCGCGCAGGTTTCTCAGCTTAACTTTGCTGCYGCTGCTGTTGGGTTGCTCTGGGTACTGTGTGGTTGACTGTTTTGTTTTTTATTCCTACTCATGCTTCAATGGTTGTACACACAAAAACCTGTCGGATAACAGCTGTGTGCAGGAAATTTTGTTGTTTCCTGTGAAAAAGACATTTTTCCTGGTGTATGTTTTCACTGCTGCACTGCATTAGAGCAGTGAGCGATGCTGCGTGTTTTCCTGCTTCACAGAAGCTTCCATTTCCCCCTAGTTTTGCAGCTTGATAAAGAAGCTGGTTCTCATCATGCGTCAGAGAGAGCCCCTCTGCAGATGGCGAGGCTTCTACCCTTCCCTCCGACCCTTCCGCTTCACCTTCCCGGCACTGCTCCAGCCCTTTGGCTCCATCCTGGCTGCTGACGTTCCCGCAGCAACAGCCTTTGCCCTTGTACCAGCACAGCTGCCTCCCGCCCAGCCCGCTTGGATGTTCTTCTTGTGGATCCTCAAAACACTGCAGTTACTAAACGCTTTTTCTGCTTCCCTGTTCGATTAACTCTGTTGACTTTGCTTCCCATGCAACATCACTGTGCTGAAACAGCGATCCCGCTTCCCTGAGCGCTGTCCTAGTAAAGACCAAGCACCTTGCAGCTGACTCGGGTGAAATGAGGTTGTTTGATGCAGTTAAGCTGCACTTTAAGCAAAAAACTGTGCGATTCTGTGAAGTTTTGCCTTTGGCTCTTAGGTTTCATAGTAAACAACCAAGCATACTACAATGAATTCCTTGTCCCTGATATGATAAACTTATTGCAGATTTAAAAATGTTTCATAATACACTAAGCACAGTAGAGACAGAGCAAATCTCTCCGGGGGCTTTATTAATATTCATTACAGAGTTAACAGCATTACAGCACTCCAAAGCAGACATAATATATAGAGAAGAAACTTCGTGGAGGTTGGATTTGAGGACTCGGATCTAAAAGTAGCTGCTGTCCTTTTGAAGCTAAAGAAGCATCTTGGCAGCAAGAGTAACAGCACTTCTCCTTGCAGCCATTCAAAGGCGAGTGAAATACGGCCCTCGCAAAGCCTTTGTGCTCCGAGCTCCGGCAGTTCCCGTGGAAAAAATACACAGGTCTCCTGGCACCAGCTCCCAGCAACTTGCCATTAATAGGCCCATAGAAACTCCCCTGATACTCCACACTTGGGAGGCYGCTCACAAGCAGCTTGCAGAGCATCTCTGTGGGATACCGCGCTCTGCATGTGTCCAGCTCCCCTCTTAGAGCAGATCCTGTCTAGGGCAGTCGTYGTGCTAGTGAAGATCACGCTCCTCTCTGTTTATGTAACTGGGAGCCTGGGCAGCAGTTGTAATGTTAACAAGGGCTTTATTCTTAAGGAGTCGGCAGGAGCGTTTTGCGGAGAGAAGGTGGCTAAAAATGGAGCAACGTGCTGATAGCAAAACTGTGTCACTAGAAGAGAAAAGGGACTGTCTCTCCACCAGCAGCTAGAATGGGGATGTGGTTCAGTGCTTCAGCTATTCTACTCCTCTGCATTTTCAGGCTTTTCCTTTCTTTTCTTGTGACACGTTCACATCCCGTGTGTTGCTGCTTCCTGGTGAGTTCCTAGTCCTGTGTTAGGCAGAGTCTTTGGGGTGATAAGAGAGCTCCACACAGCAGAGGATGAATGAGCTTAGATGATGCTTTCCATGCACAGGACCACTACTATCTGATACAGCTCTAAAGTGTTTTCTGATAGCAAGTTTAAACTGAGTGATGGGGATAAACTCCCAAATAGTCAGTAGTTAAAATCTATGTTGTATTYTTCAATCATTTTCATGTGATGTGTTGMAAAATAAATTGTATCCCATGTTGTATAGGAGTATTCTTATTTTTTTGTTGTTCTTGAAGGTAGTTTTGCAATAAATTGAATTAGGAGTTGAAATTAAAGCTTAGATGCTGCCTTTGAGCTAGTGTTCTACATTGAGAGATTTTCAATATCATTTTTCTTCTTGCATGTTACATATTTGTATACAAAGGTAACATCCTCTTAGCTTTGCTGGCCACTTTTCACAGCTTCTTAATTCTATGGCTTTATTTTCATTTTGTAACGGGAGTGTGTGTGATTCCAGATTTGCTTTTGTGCATCTTGATGCCTCATCCTTCTGCCATCATCTCTACCGTGTTTATTAACTTCACTTTAAAACGAGCGAGCCAAGTGCTAGGTTGTCTTCAGTGTGAGAAGAATATTCCTCTCCCTGTTGTCAGGGGCTGTGCGCAGTCAGGTATTGAAGATCATTATGGCAGAAGAAACGTCCCCCTTTCRTTGCCAGCCAGGGCCTGTTGCTAGTGACAGGGGCAGCTCTCCAGGGCAGCTGTGTTTGCTTTAGGATGAAGGTTTGTGTCCCTGTAAAAGTGCTTGCCGATTTGGCAGCGGCTGCTCAAGAATTCAGCCAGGAAAATAAATGTTCCTCATCTAGCAAGCTCAGTTGAAAATCAGCATGAATTACATAAATAACATTAATTTTAAGTTTTTCTCCTGCCTATTTTAAGAGAAGGGTGGATTTCAGCCTGGCCAGATATGGTAAAACTGTGGTGCAAAGTTTATAAAAACAGATAAATAGTTCTGTAGATGGCTTTGCTAAAATGCTGCTTTGTTTCTACGTCAGAGCACAGCGTTTACTGAGTTTATCTGCCCCATCYGTACTCCAGAAAGTCTTTTTAAACCAGTAGTGACACTTTTTATTATTATTTTTTTAGTAGTGATGACATTGATGCATCAAGCTTTGGAGACTGAAGTGTTTTCTCACTACAGATTGCAATGGTTAGACAACATTATAGATATTTAGCTAAAGGAAGGTACTAACTTTGGGTCCAAGCATGGGCCATGGTGATGRTCAGTGCCCAAATAAGTACTATTAATATACCCTGGAAATGAAAAAGGGTAGCTTGTTTTATTTATGAGAAGAAAAAGAATACATATGTATATTTATATATATAAAGGTGAATGTGCCGCCTTATGTTGTTTTAAAAATCTGAGAACAGAAATTTTGTGCTGAAACAGATAGGGGAGTATTGCTTTGTCGCCAATTAGTGTGTAGAAGGGTTGTAGAAATAGCAGCGAGCACAATAAAAATGTCTTTTATTCTTCCATCTGTTGAGCACCAGCCACAAAAGAGGAGCCGTTGCATTGAGTGTGCGTTGTGTGGCATAAGGCATTCAAGCTGTTAGGGGGATGTAGATAAACAACTTGAGTAAAAACTCTTGTATGCCACGAAAACAGCTTCCAATGACAAATATGGGGGGTGAACATTGTAAAGAAGAGAAGTTATAATTACTATTATAAAGACTAATAGTGATATTTTAAATTAGACTAGTGATTTGCTTATGATTTATTCAATGTGATATGAAACCAACATTTTGAAGGTCTGAAATAACAAAAATTGAACCTCTAATTTTACAGTTTCTTCCCTGAGAAGACAACTACTCTTCAAAGAGTACTCTCCTAAAAATACTAGCATGGTTTTACTGATCCTGCCTTGTGAGTTTGCTTTTCAGAGCTTAGAGAAACTAAAAAGACTTTTTTTTTGGTCTAAGCCTTCTAGGAATATAATCCTACTTTTAATGGGCTGCTTGTCAATAAGGATTATAATGTTGCAAGCATATCGTTTTATAAAGAATTGAGAGAATGAGAGATGAAACCAATTTGCTAGAACACCAGTAGCAAAATAGAGATAGCAGAAGTAGGAACTGAATTATATTTGAAAAAAAAAAAAACAATTTAAAAAGTTATTTTAGGAAAAAAATGAATGCTGCAGACGTGTTTATTTGAAAATAACAGTGGAGAAGCTGCTGCTTCCTCCGAAGCGTCTGCAGCCAGTCRGCTCCTGYGCAGAGCTCTTGGCTGTCACGGTGGTCAGGCTTTAGACACAGTAGCTCTTATAGCAAAAACTTATGTTCGTTTTAGTTGTTCTTATTCGTGCAGTTCTGCAGGGCTGGCAGGTCAGCGCGTCCTCCTTCCTCAGGCTCCGGACTCTGGTACTTTTTGTAGCCCTCTCTGATCTCCTGACTGTAATCGCTGAGGAGYTTTGTCCTCCTCGTGCTTTTATGTCTCCTTGGACATAAGGCAAGAGCCTTGTCTTCCCCTGGACCCTAGGTTGTCATCTTCTTSTCTTTCATATTTCATTTTGCAGCACTGTTTTTTGCCTGGTCTTTTGCCCATGTTTTTGGGAGAGTCCTTGAAAACTGCTGCCTTGGCCTTTCTTTTTCTCCTTCCACATCTAAAGACAAACTGTGCAAATTTGACCCTGTTCTCCGAGCTGGGTGTCAGCATTCGTGTCTCAGTCCCAATCATCCATCACTTTGACTCTTATAATTTCCTTGACACTCTGTACATCTGAGGGCTAAATTTTGCAGCACCATGACACACATGCTCATGAATTACCCAAGGCTGGACGTGCTTTTCGTTGCTGCTGTTTCCAGGCCAGCTAATAACTCTTCCTCCGTCAAACAGATTAGCAAGGCCCTTTCTTCTGTGTGTTCCCGGGCAGGAACGCGTTCCCAGCTCCCYGCTTTTCCAGGAGTGCTGCTAATTCTGACATCTTTGCTCCTCTTGTAGAGCTCCTTTGGAGATGTCTCTGCTCAGCATCGAATCTCCTTCCTTGAAGGTGCTACTTGACTTTGGGTTTTCTTTTCCTCACAGGGCTTCAGGCCCAGATTCCCACTGCTTTGCTTGTATCCCTCCACCTGCTGAAGCAGAAGCCGTGTTTCCATGCACATCCTGTGGCTTTGGGAGGTGATTTCTTTTGGTTTCAAGTGAACTGTGCCCTGTATGAGCACAGCAAGAGCATGCAGCCTGCCAGAAGCATTGAACAGCCCTTACATAACAGGGGTGGATAGAGCAATAGGTATTAATAGTAATAAAAAATAAGTCGCAACCCAATGCTTTCAAGTAATTTGCTTTTTTGGACAGCTGTATGAATTAGCAGCCAATGATTAGAGCAGTCTCCCACTGTGCTGCTCAAGTCCTGATTTATTCCTTCTCTGGAAAAGTCATTGTTACTATCTGCCCAACCAGATTTATTGCACCAGTTTATCACTTAGGAATACAAATGCAAAACACAACCCAGCATAAAAACAATGTAGTCAGTTTTGTTATCTGTAATGCTAGGTGAAAAAAAGTCCTTGTTTTGCAAGTATTTGGGAAAAGTCCTGTGCATTGCAGGGGAGCTGCAGTGGCCTCATCTTGCACAGCCCCAACAGGCCCAGGGTGAGAAGTGTCTCTCCGTGCTTCRACACTGTGTCGTGCCCAAATGCTTGTGCTTGGGGTGCAATAAATGGACAGAAGCAAGCAAAGCAGAGCTGTGCATCATGTGTGCAAACCAAAACCAGCAACCCCCCCAAATCTGCCCACTTAGCATGTGCTTTAATAGAAAGCAGTTGTTTCTTTGAAAGCTTTTGCCTCTGTTAGGCTCCCCATTCCTCGGCTGGAATGCCAGCCCGCTCCGAAGGAGGCTTGGCTGCTTTAACAAAAGAGCTTTTTATTTATTTGTTTGTGTTCAGGAATGGGCTTTGGTTGTTAGATAGCTAGCTTTAATAACTACTTTTTTACCTAAACGTTTTGAGAAGATGGAGTGGATTTTTCTTAATATTACCATTCTTTTCCCTCTTTCCCCAAAGTAACTCAGTCCAGTGATGAATTTTCRTTACCTTGCATATAGCCTAATATCATGTAGTGAGCTCTGAGAAGAGGTAAGCACACCGTGAAATATTTGCAGCATTTCAGGACTGGGTAAAAAGTAAATATGCAGCCAGTGCTGGATCGTTTTAGTGCGTTTGTTCTGGCAGAGTCACTTCTCCAGCTTCTGTCTTCAGTTCTGCACGTCTCCCTTTTGACGGTCTCGTCACGGCGCTGAGTGTTTCTCCCCCTGCCACCCACCTTCTTCCAGGATTTTTGCTGAGGTTTTATGATCATTGTGTTTCAGCAAGAGTGTAATACAAGCTCCGTGAATTCGCTAGATTAGGCCCTGATCATTTCATGACAGATGGGCACAAATTAGATATCACAGGGTTGAGGACCATGCAAGTGTGCAGCTAAATGTTTAATGACACCAAGTATTGAAAAACTAGGTTTCCCATAGGCAGTAAAATAGGAAAAGTACCTGGGTCTTTTAATTGTAATGCGAGTGACTCCAGTGAGCAGCAAGCRTTTTGGGCTTATTTGCTGTAATAAAACTCTACAACAAGCACCAGACTTTATTCCCGCCCTGGGAATTAATTGTTTCCTAGCGGACCAGTAGGACGTGGATCCTTTTTACTTAGGGAAGATAAAATCTTCTGCCTCGTGTTGTGGGCATGTGAGCAGTTCCCTAGGAGCCACTGGAAATTTAAAGTGAATRGTTGCAGCGCCGTGCCTGTGTGTTGTATGTGATTCCGCAGCTGGGTCAGGAATTTGAAACCATCTCAAGTGTTCTCCAAGCTGCTTTTCTGAAGGCGAGACCACTCCTCATGTCTTCAGCTCACCCGCCTGGCCCTGGAGGTGCTGCAAGGGGGTCTAGGGGAGCAAACGGCAGCGGCGGGTCTGCGGCTCACCGGTCTGCCAGCCCTTGCTCTGGCTTCGTAATTTTTCCCTTCATTTGCCTTTAAAGCATTTGCTGTGATGCTTCATGTGGCCAAGTTTCTAGTTGCTCAGGGCCATGCTGCTTTTTAAGAGAAGCACAGAAAATATTTTTGCAGAGCGAAGAATTGGACTGTGAAAGTAATTAATCTTGAAAATACTCTGCTTCATGATCATGTTACGTATCCATCACCCCYCCAAATTAAACCCATTCTTATGTTAACCTTATGAGTCTGTTTTATAGTGACAGTGTGAGGCCTGTAGATACTAGGGCTAAGTTAAAATGAGAACACAAAAATATGTACATTAAAAAGAAAAACAAAACAAAAAAAAAAACCAAAAAAGCTTTATTTTTTAAATGAATAATCCAGAGTAAGAATTTGTTTTTTAGTCAGTTGACTGTAGAATTGCTCTTGTTAGACCTATTGAAGTAGATTTTGATATCAGCTTAACTTTGCTTTTCTGTGAGGACTCTTGGATTTAGGCTGCTGAACTGAAGCCAAAATAATTTTTCCATGAGAGCATTTGGAAATGCTGCTTCTTAATGAACGTTAAGCGTCCAGTGACTCAACCTTTGAACTTGGCTTCTCAGTTCAGTATCTTTTAAGYTGTTTATACCTCTTTTGTGAGGGGCTTTTCTGCTGTCTACTAGGAAACGAGTGGAAAATAAATTTCCATTGCCTTTTTTTTTTCTTTTTTTTTTTTTTTTTTTTTTTTTTTTTTTTTTTTTTTTTTTAATTGGAGGATACAATTATTAAATTAGGCAATGTAAATCAATGTAAATTTGCTCCATAGAAGGTCTGGTAAACATAAAGCAAATCTATAGGTTGTGGAAAAGTTAAATTAATGCCAAAATTTGTAAGTGTACAGGTGTTGTAGGTATTTATTCAACCAGGGGTGCTGCTCTTTCTGAGATTTCCACAGTGCCTGTATGCTTAATGTACCTTTCAGTCCAGTGACATTGTGGCACTTGGGTGCTCCGAGTATCTGCTAATCACCAATCTATGCATTTTTAGAATCTGAATGTTTAAAACATTTAGCACTTTGATTTTCTTCTCTGCTGCCTCTCTGCAGAGCATTAAAGGATCTGAAATTCCCAATTCCTTTTGTCATAACACTGTATAATGTTTCCTTCCATGTAGAACTCAAGATTTTAGAAGTAAATTAGTGATTAATCAGTGGCCCTGGAAATTGCCTGTTTTGAATGCAATTTATATGCATAAAGTGAGCTAGATAGGCTGCTCTCTTAAGTGGAGATAGAGGATGAACGATGAAACTTTCAAACACATGGATGGAGCCCATCAGAGACAACGTTCAGTACAGGGCRAAGTTATAATGTGAATTTTGTGCTCTGTGAACCCTGCCGTGGCCTTCGTGCTTTCTGRTTGACTACRACATGACTAACACTGGGSGTCTGATTGTGCGTCTGAGTTGTATGTCCTGTTGAAGAGACAGGCCTTGACTTGAAGATAATGGTCAGTACTGTATGAAAAGCACCTAGGGTGGAGACACAAGGTTGAAGTCCACTTGAAAGTTTTAGTATTTTGGTACAAGTAGGAGAATTGTGTTGTGTTTTCATCATTGTCCTTTCAACAAGCCAGGTAGGGTTGAATTAGAGGTTTCATCTGTGGAAGTTCTTGTGTCCCTCCAGCTCAGCCCAATCTAAGGGTGGACTTTCCCCTACTCCATAGCGTGGGGGTGGATTTAATTTTCATTACAAGGGACTATACTTAAGAAATAGGYATTGCCTTAGGTTGCGTGTAAATGTAGGCACAAACTGGGGAAGAGGCTGACRTGTGTGCTAAAATGGCTGGTTTTGCAGCCATCGGATCAGAACTCAGCTGCAAGCCCAGGCACAGGCCCTGGCGCTCGTTCCCGCTCTCCCTGTGCCGTTTGTGTCACCAGGGGCTGCGTTAACCGCGTGTCACTGTCCCAGTCCCGGCACCTGCGTCTATTCCCGGCGATGCAAACGGTGTCACCGCGCGCTGGTGACTCTGCTGCAACTCGGTAAGAGGGAAGTGGGACACGCTGAGGGATGTGGGGACTGCGAGGGGACAGCAGAGCCTCCATGGGCACCCGCAGGAGCCCTTCGTGTCCTGGGTACCGAGCCAGGAGGGCGACATTTGGGTCTTTGCCCAGGCAGTGGGTTGTGAGACTCACTGTGTGTATCAGCATTTCATGCTGTGCTCTTAAGTGGTCTCCAGATGCATGGTCTTCATATGATCAAAGGGTCTTAATAGAGTGAAAAAAAAAATTGATAAAATGTTTTCAGATATAGAAAATGTTACTTCTTTTACTCTTGTAATTTGTTGTGCAAATTCAAAAAAATAGAGCAGACCTTTCCGAGGTTTCCAGGGTGCGGTACTTGGGAATTATCGCATTTCTTCAGAGAATTCAATCAAGCTKAAAAGTAATAGTAGCTTCATGTTATAATAATACAGACATATTATAGACTTGTATATAGGGAGGAGGGGGAAGGGAACTCTGTTGTCACTTTAAATTTTCATTACGTTTCTACCAAGTTGTGAGTAGATCTAGGTCAGCAAAAGCTTCAGCAGCAGCTTTTTGGGGTGTTGCTGGAGCTGGGCTTAGGCAGCAGACCCTGGCTTTGCTCGGGGCTATGTGCGTCTGCCAAGGGGATTGACCAAGTGCTGTGCCCATACTTTGGAAAAGTGTGAAAATCCGTGTGCGTGTAATGATTTGGGAAATCCAGGCAGAAGGGCTAAGTAATTGGAATGAGATTTTTTGGAGTCTAAAGTACCAGAGAAAAGAGAGAATATGGAAGTCTGGCTTCTTTCCCTCCTCTCTAAGACTATAATTAATGGCCCATAGCACTGAGGACATCCTGCAAGGTAAGGAGATTTTGCCTTCTTTTGGGGAGCCTTGCAGGATAAAAAGGTTTTGTCTTATTTTAGGGTGCTCAATGAAGTTGTTTAAGCACCTGGGCAAAATACCCAGCATGGGCAATGGAAAGATTTCAATTTTATTAGAA
Source organism: Nothoprocta perdicaria (assembly GCF_003342845.1). Taxonomy (NCBI): domain Eukaryota; kingdom Metazoa; phylum Chordata; class Aves; order Tinamiformes; family Tinamidae; genus Nothoprocta; species Nothoprocta perdicaria. The sequence continues at coordinate 1,950,984 of NW_020455643.1, read as the reverse complement.
AATGTACAGTCTCCTGTGTGGAGCAGAGGCAGCGAACTGCAGAGAATGAATTAGTCATGGTGGCTGCGTAACATCTCCAACGGTGGCACCGATAACCTGCAGACGCATGTGTATGCAAATGGCAGAGCCATTAACGAGGCGGCTTCCACGAGGCCCCGTGTAACAGAGCCAGAATCCTGGTCTGCCAGCTGGAGGGGCAGGTCCAGCCTGGTAGTATCTTGGTAGCCTCTTGCCCATGTAGAAAATAAACATCTGGGTGAAGCTGATTGCACCTACTGGACATAATATAAGGCATCCCCACAACATGTGTCCTGATCCCGGAGTGAGAACGGGATGGACTTGGTTTTAATCTATTTACTTTAGCCAATGCCTGGCTAATTTCCTGCCTACAGAATTCTCTCCCATCAACAGCTGAACACCATGTATGTTTTCCTGCTCAGGATTAACTGTAAACCTTTCTCTTTATGCACTTTTTCTTTTGCAGTAAAATCGTAGGCATTTAAGAAGCATTCTTTTGATCTTGGATATTCAGAGAAGGAAGATTTTACAGATTAATATTATTTGATCCATACGTGATACATCTACTTGAATTTATATATGTTTTGATTATCAAAGTGAATGTTTGTAGAAAAAAGAAAACCAGTGACAGTGGAATCAAGTTCTCACCTTTACCAGCAGCCATTAACTGTTAAAGCTGAAGAGGCCAAGAAGCAATTTAACAACTTGCAGAAAGACTGTCCATCCAGAGTTTATAATTGTAGAGATATTTTTTCTGTTGAAGCTTCMAAAAGTAAAAGAAAAAGTGGTTAAAAAGCTTGAAAAAGTTTTCTGACAGGATATGAATAACCTTCCAAAGGAGCTAACTTTTTTTACCAGTTAGTTTTGGGGCTGTGTTAGTTGCGGTCGTTGTGGTAAACATGTAGTTTTCTCTCCCTTTGTAGCAGCAAAACGATAGTCTGTTTTAATTTGCTTGTCTTGATGAACAGCCTTTCAGATTTTTGTTTACAAATTGCTGGGGCATAGCACGCCGAGATGTTGCAGTAATTGTGGCTTTCAGGAGAAGTGAAGAAATGCGGAGAGAATGACTTTTCCAAGCTGTCATTATGCGAAGACTGTGGGAAGCAACATTACGAGGAGAGTCCTTTTTGGTGTGTATGTTGCATAAACTCTCCGTTTTCTTTAATCTGTCACAATCGGAAGAACGTGACGTGTTGATGCTCCCAAAGAGCTGGGGTGGCGGGTGCTCTTCCAGCCTGGCTCAGGGTGCTCCCACTTGGCATCCCAGCCCCTGGCGCTTGTTTTTTCCTGGTCCGATCTCACTTGTAACGAAGCAATCCCACTGTTAGGCACTTACCTGTCAATTAAGACACATGCCATGACCTCATTTTAAACCACTTCTCTTTCTAAGGGGCTGTGAGTTAATTTCATCAAAACGAGCATTCAGAAAGCAGCACCTGAAGCTCATCTTAAGAGCTTGGTCTTTTGGGGAGTGATTAGTTTCCATAAGATGAACTCAGTGTTCGTGGGGCTTCCTGGTGCTTCAGCCGTCTCTTCAGCTTCCTCAGCAGGAGCTGCTGCGATCAATATGCAATTATTGTAAGTAAAGCCAGCTCCTAATTAACTCAGTGGTTCAAATCCATGTACGGGCTTATTTCTGTCTCTCTTAAATCAGAAGTTTTCCAAATATCTATTTTTTTCCTAATCTTAATTAAAACAATTGCTTTATTCTGTAGCAAAACATGCACCAAATGATACTGGCTACATCTGGGATATGTATTTCCAGTTATGGTTTTRCCCCTGCTAAAGCAGCAGGCAAGGATGTTTAGGCAGACTGAAACATGGAAGTTTTGGGGCTTCCTTTTGAGATGGCTGAAGTTCAGGCACTGAATTCCCAGAGTTTTCTGAGTTTCTTTTAATATTTCCAACCCCGTTCCCTGGGTGGAAGGACTGACTTCATGCAGTTATTCCCTTCTCCACTGACTGTAGTATTGGTGCACATAAACATAGCCGAGTTATGAATGGAGAACACCTCCTTGGTGAGCTTGATGAATATGGATGTGCACAATATTGTATCAGCGAAATACCCTGAAAAACGGCGCGCTGGCAACAATGCTATTAAGGGGAAATTACAGCAGCTTTGCCCCTTCTGCATAGCTGAGCCCTTAGCAGGGCCGCTGGTCCAAACTGCAGCCTGTGCAGGCTAAATAAAAGAAGGCACTTGAGTATTCCTAAACTGAGGAATTATTCATAGCATAATGCACATAGGAGCTATTTTTAGGATGTGCAGGCTAGAGGCTCTGTTCACTTTACATTTACTTGGGGATTTAGGCTGAATTTCATACTGTGTTGGATGGCATGAGCCCTCTGTGAAAGTGCCTGCTCTGCTCCCAGGAGGAAGAGTGTGGAATAGAGAGTGTCTTGCTGCTGCTTTCCAACCACACAGGTATTTTGTGAGGGCAGAGATGCTGCCTTCATGCACTGAACTTTTTAGTTAATGCAGAAAATAAAGGTGTAATCTTAAAAGCCTTCATGAAAGTCCAGCAGCTCCAGGGGGTGGGTAGTATTGGCAGTGGTTACTGATAGATGCTCAGAGCAGGGATGTGACATCCATCTGCCTTTATCACGTCCTAAAACATCAACATCCACTTTCTCACCATGTTTTTACCCGTACCAACAGCTTTTCACAAAGAARCAGCCCCATTTTATGTGACTGCTTAAATGTGATTGAGGAGAAAACCAAGCAAAACAACCCAATCTTTGGAGCAAACGACTCAGTGCAGAAAATACTTTAAAGCACTCATTTAGTTTCAAGTATCTGCAGAAGAAAASCTGGAGTGTTTATAGGTTTTCATTAATATTAATCTTGCAGGTGAGAAGGGTGAAGGGAAAAGTGGTTTTGTGTCGGTCCATTAGTCTGGCGGTGAGAGACGAACACAGGGAGCCTTTGCTGACGGTGCACAACGCATCTCTTGCAATAGCAGAAATATAATTCTTGTTTTGTTCTCGTGAGAAAAGCATTTGTGTTAATGGGTTTCACCGCAGTAAAGCGAGGACACGGCTTGTGTTCAGCCTCGTGCCCATCCATATCCACGTTTTGTGGGAGGAGATGTCTTACAACTTTCTTTCAGGCACCGAATGCACAGCCAGATTTATATCTGAAATGTAACCCTGCTGGAGGCATTGAATTCACAGAAGAATTGGGCCTTTGAAATAGCTTGTAGTTGGTTCTTGATGAATGGTGCTGTTAATTTTGCAGCTAAAGCTCTTTCCTTGAAGACTGTTATCTCTTATCTGTGGATGTGTAGAGAGGGCAAACGGWTCCCATACGCGCTGACCTGAACTGGCTGCCCGATTAAAGCAAAAATTCCCCTTTCTTCTTTTGGTCGAGTGTCCTGGCAAAGACATTGAATAGGGTCTAAAGATGGACATTGAGATAAGTGGGTGCCCTGCTTGATGTTGGAGGGTGTGGGGACATCGCTTGYAGCTCCTGCTTTCCCTGCAGAACCATCGTGAAGCTCCTTGTTGGTTATAAGTGCAAAACGTCTCTTGCTGCCACAACTGCAGTTTGGCTTCCCCGGAATATGGAGCGTCGTTAAAGGTACGTTAGGGACGTGTGCCCATCACGCAGGGTTTGCAATAGCTCTTTCTTTTATCTTTCAGGCGAGGTTTGCAGCAAAATGTCCTGTCAAGCTGACCATGATAGATGAGGTTTTATTGTATTGCGCAGAATGCGCTCACCCGTATATGCACAGGCATGTTCCTAAGAGGGAGAGGCTGGAAAGCCATGGGCAGCAAAGTATTCAAGTATCTTAAAATTCACCAGAATGGCTTAAAATCTCTAGACTTCTTAGAAATTGCTATATTCTCTAGGATTTTTTTTTTTGCCTTTAGTTACTATTTTAGTTTCCCAGCTCCTCCTGCAGGAGTGCTGTACTGTGCGAGTATTACAGAGCAGTGGAATAAGTTGATTTTTGGCTTTGTGTTGCAGAAGCGCCAAGATCAGTGTAACGTGCTGCCAGATCYGTGACACCGGAGAAAATGCATGAATTCTGTGTTAGCACGAGATTACCTTGGCCTTGAACCTGCCTGTCCCCCTATCCAGTGGTAATTGGGATCCTTCCCTGTAATTGTCTGCTCTTCCAGTCCCGCTCGCTCGTCTCTTTCAGCCCTTCTCTGCTCTTTTCCAGCCAAGAGGCTCATTGGCATTTTAAGCTTCTTACCCTCCCCAGCCTGACACTTCTTATACCCCTCGTCAGCCTTAGTGTCACAGTGAGGGAGAACAGAGCTTATTCAGCCCATTTTCACAGCAAGGGAAGAAGCAGAGAGCTCTGAGCTTCCAGTGTCTCCCAGGACCCTCCTTCCCTCTCCCTCCTGCAAGAACAGTGTTATTCCCATAGCCCCTACCAGCTCCTGACATTTTTCCGGGGGGAGACACTCTCTTATTGATAAGGATTATGGCAGTTTATGGTCTCAAATGCAGTGGAGCAGCTCTGGCAGTTTATATTCAGCAAAACCCTGCCCTTAGGTAGTACTAATAGTGTAATTTTATATTCATCTTAATCAGCCTGACAGCTTCCTCTTAGAAGGGCAGCCTCCCACTGGAACGGGAGCTGCTGACGAATGCAYTGCAGGTAGGAAGGTAGGAGTAAATTATTGAGTTTAGAAGGCTTATATAAAAAAAAGAAAAAAGTGACTTGAAAAAGTGACACTTTTTTTTTGCCCTTGGCAAATGATCAGCTCTGTGCTGTCAGCAATTACAGCAGTGGTTGTCACTGACAGTGCCTGCTGCTGGTCTCTGTCGTATGGACTAATTGATGCCAGTTTGAAGCAGGTCTCTGCTCTCACAGTGCTTTTCAGCGCACGGATGAGGCTCCAGGTCTGCAAATGGGAGGAAGTTGCGAGAGCGGCTGAAGCACCGGGAGCCCTGCGGGAGCACGGAGCCTCCCCTCGGAGCAAGCGCCCATCCCAGCTCTCACCAACCTGGAGTTTGCCTGGTGCTGGCAGCTGGTATCCAGCCTCCTCGAGGAGCATTTGGAAAGCTGCTCAGCCTTGGACTGTGTGCACACTTCCTGCCCTACACGTTGCTGTTCCACTTGTCCCGGCTGAACTCTGGCTCTGTTAAGGGGTGCGACTAAAACCTGAGCTCATTTTCCTTTGTCTTGTGTTTCCAGGCGGAGACTTCTATGTGGTCCCTGAACTAACAGCCTATCCCTGATCCTGTCTCTGTGCAATGCTTTAAGCACAGGTGACAAGCCTGGAAACAGCTCCCTATTAAAGCATATAGATATATTTCTTTGGAGGCCCAGTATGACACTGCGCGGTACTGAAATACCAGCTCTAGCGTTACTGGTGTGCGTAGTCCATGTCTTTGCGTGACTCAGACGTAAAACTCCTCTAATTTACTGTAGAGGGATTTTTTTTAGTGCACAGATTTGGTCAGTGAGTGTTAAATTTGCATGCAGATTTAACGTGCTGTACATTTTTAGTCCCTTTCTGGCATTTCTGAAGCAGCCGCTAGAGCTTTCTCCATGAGCTCAGAAGGGCCTGGCGCTACACAGTGGGCCACACGCTGCATACTCCTGCAGTCCTCACAAAGGACAAATTTTATCTCACTTTTCAAACATTGTGTTGCAAAGTAGCAGTAGAGAAATAGCAGGCTGCTCTACTGGCTGCAGGCCTGGCAAGAGAAGCTGCTCGCTGCTGCCTTACTGAAATGCCTTGGGGCTACTCTTCCCATTATGGTCTTAAGGGAAGAGTCCTAGTGCAGCCACTGCTAATGAAAACCCCTCTTCCCACCACCCTGCAATTAGTTTGTCTTAATATTAAAAGCAGATAATGTACATTAACTCAGTATATACGAAAACCTTGCTGGTTAGGCTTAAATAACCCAGACAGAACAAAACTTTGTTAGGGTGGTAGGACTGTTGAACACAAATGCAGTTTCCCAGGTAGCYGTAGCAAAAAGTTACCGTTTGATTTCAGAGCAGTTTCCTGTCCCCAGCTGCTTTAGTAGCCTGGAGGTTGAACTTGCTTCGCTAGCCTTACTAGGATGGGCTTTTCCTTGTTTGGTAAAAATGAGCACGAATCGCCAGCTCCTCCCGTTAACCTTTCCTTATTATCAGCCTTGGTAGGGCACTTCCAGATCTTCCGTTCGATTCTGGAACTGACATTTTACCCTTTCAGGTATATTTTTTTCTCTTGAACTGCTGGGCCATAGCAGCTTGTGGAGCGTCATGGTGGGCAGCTCCCCGAAGGGAGAGGACCCCACCTGCTCCTTTCCCCATTTCCCTGTCTGCTCCGAGGCTCCCAGCACAAGGCGAGGGCTCTGGCATTGCGTGAACTCAGCAAGGCTCCAGCTGTGACGTGTGGGCCAGYGGGGAGCCCGGCCACGAGCTGCCCCTGCCGCTCCTGTCATCCTACAGCAGCTCCTCTGAGCGTCCGGGCTCTCCCATCGCACCTTTTTCTTTCCTCCTTCCCAAACAGAATCGTTGCCACCGCTTCAGCTACACAGAAGAATTTCCAGGATGAGCTTCAAGAGGCCAGTGAGCATCCGAGAAAAGGCTAAAATCTCATAAATGGGTTTCACCGTAACCGTCCAAGGGTGATGCTCAGGCTGCGAGGCCACTGGGGTTTCTTGAGTGCAAAGCAGCTCTAAAGAGGAAACAAACCTTTCCTGTCTTAAATAACTGCTCTAGCAGCAGCTAAAATAACAGCTATGCTGCAGCATCTTAGCCTCGCCTGTGGAGCGCTTTACAAGAGTAGTCACAGCTTGACTTTTGATCTATATCTCTGTAGTTTATTAACTTCTAAGTATGCTGTTTATACATTCAAGCATTAGGAAGATTTCACATAGAGCAGCGTGAACTGAACTCCCTGACTTGGGAGCAGCAGGATGCAGGTTGTTGCTCGTGCAGCTTGGAAAAACGTGTGTGTCAGTGGAATACGAATGGGGCGGAGATGCAGGTAACTTATGCATTGGGATTCTAGTGCATTTCTTTTGAAATAAAAGCCAGGCTAAATTGTATTAYTCAGTTAAAGGAGAATGTGCGAGCAGAGATGCTCCCCTTTGCACGGCAGGATTTATTTCCGTTTTGACCGTGGTTCAGCCTTCAGGTACRTCTGTCTATAAAGTAAACATTAAGTAACACTAACTTTTGCCTGTAGTAATATCTTCTGCTGAGCAGTTTGTATTTTAATTTCCATAATTCTCGTRGTTTAGATTTACGCCCTCCGGCTCATAAAACTAGCTCTGTATTGGAGGTAAACAATATTTACACTGATGTTGTTTTGCTTTTGTAATAATCCGTATTTAATGAAGTGGAGAAGAGGTAATAAATACCTCCAATTTGTAGGTCTCCTGCAAACAGAAGAGGAGTAATTGCTTTTCCTGTGCTCCAGTGCCATCATCCCTGTGATGAGCCAGGGGCCCCGTGTGAGATGTTATAAYGTGATCAGAGCTGGTGCTTCCCTTAACCAGAGCTGTAACTTGGTGGCCTCCCTTACCCAAACTTGAGYGGGATCTTAATTTCCAACTCAAACGCAAAGTCCAGAAGTTCAGAATGAAACAGCTATTGCATTTCAGCAAATCTGGGCTTTAATAAATTCCAAATCCCTTTTATGCAGTCAGGTCATTAAATTTTAACTTAGTCTTTTTCTAGAAGGGCTTTGAGCAAGATTGTCCCTTCCACACCATAAATCACTTTTCTCCGCAGACAGTGCGGGCTGTGGTGTGTTTAAGAATGATGCTGTGTGGTTTCTGAAACTGCATTATATTTATTGGATTTACCTTTAACCTTCCAGTCTTAAAAATACCTTGACACATCGGACATGAAACGGACAGTACTTTTTTGTTTTATAGCTACACTTTGGGTGGAATTTACTTCATTTGTCATCTTCTATAATTATTTTTCCAATGCTACATCTACCACAGAGACACCAGATGAATTTCAATAAGTTGTGGAAAGCTGCTCATGAGGGGAATAGCAATTTAGGCGTGTGGAGATATTTGCCTTCATTTATTTTTAAATAGAAGTTTCTTTATCCTTTTTTTATTCCAGCACTAGTAGCAATTTTTAATCATTTCCATTCTTAATAATTAACTCATCATTATCAATGATTAGTAATGGTGGGTTTGTTAATAATTTCCCCCAGCACAGATGGGCATTTCAGAAGTGCCCCAGAGTAGGTGAATTCCGCTACTTGGAAAGCTATTTCTTTCAATTAACCTGAATTAGCTAAAATGGGTTAAAGTAAMAAGGATTTAATTTAAGCTGCTAACCAGAATAAAAAGCTGGGTTCCTTCTCCTATCCCTAACGTGRAGGAAGGACAAGCCTTCAACCAGCGCGGCGGTGATTGAGGAGCATCCTGCGCAGCTGCTGCCCGTAGCACTTGTCGTGAGCAGTGACTGTCCTGCCCGTGCCCGGGGCTGCCCCTGATATTTGGCAGCTTCTTCTCGCTTTGCCACTGCTGCAGCAGTTACGTTTTTAGGCTTTGGAGCTCAGCGAAGGTTTCACAACAAAGCGTAGAAGTCGCCTTCTCTGTGAGGAGCCCCCTTCACTGAATCCTCATTTCAGTTTATTGTGTCTGTGCTCTCCTCTTGGCTGCTGAGCCGATGGCTTTTACACAGCAATAAAGCTAGGGAGAAAAGGTGTTTGTGTCAGAGAACTCCTGGTCTCTTTGCAAACACCTCCCTGTCCAAGTCCTCCCATCCCAGGTTCTTTGTTTTACTTTTTCTGTTCCTTGGGAATACCCAAACCTTGTGTCCATGTCGGATCCCCCTGCCAAGTCCAGCTCTTTACACTGGTCTCTCAGTCTCCAGCTTGGACAAGACAGATTTGTGCCAATCCGCTTGTAAAACTGAGGGTTTCTTGATTACTTTTTAGGTTTCTTTCCTCATGTTTCCTCTTGAGGTTGTGAAGGATGGATGGGAAATATCAATAACAACTTGGGGAGCCTCTTGGCTTGAACCGACGTCCTGTTTTTCACTCCTGTCGATCTCGTCTCATGGTTTATATGAGGCCCTGTCAGTGTGTAACRTATTATGTAAATAAGAAGCACTAGAGTTGATTAAAACGCAGCAAAACTCCGTGTTCTGGGCACAGTCAATAAATTAGCATCTTAGAGCTCAAGATCAATATAGTATTTCAATCTAGCTAATAGAGGCCTCCTTGAACAACACTAATGTTAGCAATGATGATGAAGAGTATTAAGTTCTGCAGTTGCTGGTGGCTAGATAGGCAAATGGGAAGACACTTCTTAAACCTGGCAAATCACGAGCCAGAAAACTTTATTATCAGAACTCTTCATCATTGCATATTTGGCTTCAGTGACAAGAGAAACGAGGCTGAAAAGAATGCTGCTTAATACCTGCAGAATTGATGCAATATAAGGAGAAATAGGGATAATGTAGATTTTCCTAACACAGAACTTTCAGTAGTTCCATAGTAATAAAAGATAATGAAGAACTTAATAATGCAGAGTGAAATATTTGTAACTGCCTTGTTAAAGAAAATGTGAAACACTTCTAAATACTTCCAAGGAGGAGTAATTGAGAAGGGAGATTTAAAAAGCAAAATAACCCCCCCCCCCCCCCAACTTGCTTGTTACCTTGATAGGCATCGCAGCTGCTGTTCATCTGAAAATATCTGAAATCAACRTTTAAGGCTAATCCGTGTAGGAGAAGGGCAAGGGGGCAAGTTTATGACAGTAACAGGCAGCACCTTTAGTTCTGCGGATTTAGAGTTCAGTTTTTGTCCCTGGTCATCAGCTAAATGTTATTCCAGCTTYCCTGCTGGCCGCCCTCACGAGGAGCCTGTTTTGACCATCAGTTACTGTTCCTTGTTCCAGGAGGTGCTAATTCCATTTTCAAATTCAAAATGGACAAACATCCCGTTCACTTCTGGGATAAGAACTATTTCCTAAAAAAGTCTTCTAAGGTAATGCTAGAAGGGCTACATCAAAGGGGAACCTTGTAAAAATAAACTCCCCTTCATCTAAAATAAACCTGCAGACAAAGACCTGGAGAGCTGGTGGTGTTGAGAATGCTTTCCTGCTTGCCTTCCTGTTTACAGAGAATCTCTGAACCTGAGGTTTGGGGGGGTTAATTTATTTATACAGCATTCCAGGTTCAACGGTTAAATACAGTTTTACCTGCATATGTAAATAATAGATAAGCCAATTCCTACATCTAGGGATGCATTTATAAAAAAAACCTTGGCTTTTGTTACCTGAGATATGATCCCGATGGGAAGGTGATTCTTCAAGCGCCTTATGTAGAAGCTCTGCGTAAATGTTACAAAAAGCATGTGTTTATTTGTGTGTTGTATCCCCCGCCGTGCAGGCAGGTTGTTGCCTCCGTTTTCAGGGGTTTAGGTGTGTGTCAGATGTTCTGTTCTGTTTAGCCCCTTTCTCTGTAAAGGCCCTGATCAGTGTTCCTTCCATTACAAGAGTTTCCCTGATTACACCTGCTAAATCTGACCTGACCACCCTGAATTATCTCCCGATACCAGATCTCACTGAGCTCTTTAATTCTCAGGAATAAATGAGACAAACTRGCAGAACGGTGCAAAGCCAGCCCTGCTCCACAGCACCAAATAAACATAAAGCATGGACCAAAGGCTGGCCAAAATGTTCCTTTTTAACCCAGGATGATTGTTTTGAAGTTCTTACTCACCTCAGAAAGGCATCAAGATCAACATAAAATGATTTTTAGATACTCCAGAGCCAAGGGATGTAAAGTGGAGTCTTTCCTTTGGAGATGCACAGCTTCCGTGGCTCTTGGTTTGAGGCTACRTGTTGCAAGTCTCTGAATTGCTCCAGCCCGTTCCTCGGGAAGAGGCCCTTGTTTTGGAGCAGATTTGTTTGCTTGTTGTTGAGGAAGGGGTCAGTATTGCAAATTGAAATCTAGGCAGAATATGCCTATGCTCAACCAAGCTCTGGAAACAATTAAGGAGAGCTTTTGCTTCCCTTTTGCTYTGGTAATAACATTTGGTGTTTTATTAAAAATTCAAAATGCCAAATCTGACATGTGTTTTTTTGCGAGACACCTTTAATGAAGAGGAAAACAGTCACAGAGTTGTTGGAGAGCCAAATATTAAAGAAACAATTTGTCCTGAATTGCCTGTCATATTTCTTCCTCTAGTCATTTTCTGAATGAATATTTCATTGCGGTGATAGATTTGCATGGAAATTATTTGATTATGTCTCTTTCAGAATTGAAGCAAATGTTAGGTCTTTTGGAAAGAAACAATCTGCAAGGTATTTTGGCAATATTTGGTAAGTGAAGAATAGAGATTTTTTCATGTAATTGAATTTGTTATAAAAAGTACATGATGTTAAGCCAATGAAAGACATTATTTGAATGAAGGATTTCTGACTTTTTTTTTTTTCCCTAAGTGAAAATAAGAGCATTTCTTGACTGTTTAAACTTAGAAATATGTTAGCAGCTTCCTTGCTTGACACTAGCTTAAATCTAGGATCCCTAGTACTGAGAAAAACTAGCAGAACCCAGCAGTGAAAAAGCGTAAGGGTAAGTAATGAAGAGGTAGAAATTCTGTCAAAGCAATTCATCTTATTACAAAACTGGGTTTTTTTTGGGGGGGGGGAGAAATAAATAAAAAGTTTGTTAAAGTGTGTTTTTGAGAGTCAGGCAATGTCAAGCATTTTTTTCATGATCTCCTACAGTAGCAGCTCTCACAAATATGATTTATCTGAAATGTGTTCTTTGCAGCTACTCTATCTACATATTTCAAAAAAGGGCATTTACAGATATCAGAATGGGAGATAAGCCTGAAAGCAGCTGTGATTAAACTGCCTTGGGCCTTTTGCTGAGTGACTTTGTTCTGATGTGTTGTGGAGCCTCTCAGATGAAGAACAAAGTCAAGTGTTTCCTTAAAGCAGCGGCTTTGTAGCCCCAAGCAGCACGTGCCTTCCTTGCAGTGCCCACCTTAAACTGCGCTCACATTCAGTCATTTTCTTTCAAGAATAATTTTGGTTTTATATACTAATATCCCAAGCTCTTTAAGGTCAGCGTCATTGCAGTGTTTGTTTTGTAGGAGATTTTCTCCTTTCTGTAATGGGATGGATTAAAAATAGCCGAGATTCAATCAAAAGGCCAAGGAGAGCAAACTGATCCGGCTGGAGCCCCGCGGGGCACCCGGGCGCCGCTGCCCCGTCCTGCTGTGGGGCTCGCAGAGCTGCCTGGGACTGTCCCGTTCCCTTTGGGTGCAGCCCAGCCTCGCGCGCCCATCAGCGCCTTCCCAGCCAAATCAGCTGCACTCAGCCAACTGGGAAGCCGTAGAGCGCAGGCTCATGTAGTCAGAGCACTGCCCAACACCGGGAGCTGGGGAAATGTTCCTCCATGGGAGTGCTGCTCACAGCAGCTTCGGCTTCTCACCTGCCATTTTCTTCCTCTTTGGGAAAAGGGGGCTGCAGACTGTGCTCGACTTGTGCAGCTGACGCTGTGCTCCAGGATTCCCGTCTTGCTGCCAGGCCTTTCCAGGCGGGAATGCTGGGGAGCACGGGGCAGGGGTGCTGAGGCCGCCGAGGGCCAGGAGCATGGAGCACCGTGGCTTTCTCCTAACGTTTCCATCAAATCTGCCTTTGAAGCTTCATTGAAATCTTGTCTTTTCTGTAAGATTTTGGAGGTGTGGGTGCTCTTGTCTGCCCTTTTTCTCCCTATAAATTCTTGGTAATCACATTTATTCTTCAGCTGCAGCACTAGATCAGTGTGTTRGCTACAGAACTGGCTTCTTGGTCTTTCACACTCTGTGTCTGCCAGGTTTTTTCGTAATGTTTCCTGTTGGTGTTTTATTTTTCTGTATTTAGATTAGTTTCTGCCACACCCACAACATTCCCAAACCCTCTTCCACTTTTTTTTTTTTTTTTTTTGCTATGCATTGGCTCCGTTTCTTTCCACCCTACTCAAAACCTGAGGCACTTTCAGATTTTCTTTCCTCATTCTGTGTCTCGATCTCAGTGTCACTCACCGAGAAGCAGCCCCCTTTCTGGGACATAAAGCTTTGACTCCAGCAGTTTTCTGAATATTATGCATATTTTTACATTTTTTGTCCTAATTTATTGAGACACCCCGAGTACTTGCCCATCTATTCTCTTGCTCTGGTTTTACCCCAGCACATCCCTTTAATATGAACTGCTCAAAATGAAGTTTCTGGCCTTTGACCTTTGCTGTCCTACACTAGGAAACTGTCTCTTCCACACCATGCATGGAGCAAAGCCCAAACTAGCACCTCAGATGCCTTTCCAGTTGGAAAAGAATATGAGGTGCTCCCAGTTTCCTGAATAACAGGATAGGAGGAGCTGTGGGAGAGAGCTTAAGAGCTGTGCTTTGACCATTTTACTTCATGCTGCCGTGTGAATCTTCACAAGTAAATGTTAAATTCTCTGACTTGGATTTTCCTTCAAGTAGCTCTAAAGAGTCGAGGTAGATTGGCAAGGGTGCAGCACAAAGAYTATAGCAGCTTTGGTGTCTGCGAGTGAGACTGAGCCCCGACCCTGATCTRGGGCAGCCCCCGTGAACCTCCCAGGGGACATAATGGTGGGATGAGAATAATTCGTGAGCAAGAGCCCGATGGAGTAATGAGCAGCAGCGGGAAAACGAGAGACTGACATTAAAGGAGGCAGGATTTCAGGAAYGGAATCTTCTCAGTGATGATGAAGTTACCAGCAATGCTGTGGATGGGGTGTCCAGAATGGGGTCAGCAGAGAGAGAGCCCGGCCGTGTCCCGGCGGCCGGCTGTCCGGCTCTGCCTTCACGCGCGCTCTGTCCTTCCATAGCACCTGCAGGCTTCAAAATTTGCCTGGAAATGTCTTTGCTCGTTGGTGCTTTCCAGCAAGTCTGCTGCTCAACCTCCACGTTCTTCCACCCTAAGCTGTATCAGATCAGGCACAAGGTGAGATGGGGGCTCCAAGTGCAAGGGACATGTTAATTTAAACCAAATATTCACCAGGAAAAAGTTGCTAATTTTACAAGAACTTAGAGCTCTGTAACAGAAAGGGAAYGTCCCTGCAGGAGAGGCGGAATTGGAACAGGACACAGCGGTCAGGACAGTGTGTGGTAACAGGTAGCAGGTCCGGCTCTCCATTAGGAGACTTCATCTAAGCTCCTTGTATCCCCATTAGATTTAGGAAGCTCCTTGGATCTCCATCAGTTTTAGGACAAGGGAGATAAAAATAAAAATAACGTCACGTTAAGGACATAGCATGTAGCCAAAAGGCTTGGCAAGAAATCAAGTGCCTAAGAGTTTGGATAGTGTTGGTTTTTCTTATGAATGCAGAAAATAAATCAAAACCTGAGTGACAGCAAAGGAAAGATTTGCCAGCAGGCCTTGTACTGAGAAAATAATCTTGCTCTCACCACCCTGCAGCTTTTAAAGGCTGTCAGCTGAGTTGGAAAAATATGAGTAATTGATTCACGAGAGAAAGGTATTTCAATGAGTTTTTGAAAGAGAGGGCTCTGAGATAAGTTACCTGTTAGCCTTGTTAATCTGGTTCACAGGGAACGACCTTATTATACCTCGCTGTTCCTTTTGATAGGAATCTGTACAATGTTCTTCTCCTCACGAGATCYGCAGTGTCCTAGAATAATGAAAAGAGATGATCCAAAAGACAGTGGGTGTTTCCTGGAGTAAGGAGTGCACAACTGCTCCCCGAGGCCGCTTGAGGCTGTGAGGAACACACTTTGTGCAGGAGTTTCAGGTCATTGAAACTAGGCCTGGAAGAGCCTCCAAGCGCTGACCTAGTCTGCCCTCGTGCCCCAGGGCAGGATTAAATGTGTCCAGACCAGTGGGTTTCTCTGAATTGCAAGCCCYGTTATTCTGTAGAAATGTTGGCTCAGGTTTATTTAAATTCCTGTTTATACTCCTGGATGTTAAAGGTTGAATATTTTGGGGCGCTCTCCAAAACACTGTGCTCCGTTGTGTAAGTTGCTTTACCATATACTGCTCCTAMGAGGTGTGTGCTCCGTGTCGTCTCAAGGCTTGCTGTGAAATCTGGAAACTTCAGGCTGCTCGCTTTAATACACAACACACTGAGCAGCACAAAGGGCTCAAAATCAAAGCTGGGCTCTTATCTCCTCAGACCAGGAGCTTTTTCGAGGAGCTTCTCATGCAAAAGCAGAATAACTTCCCGTAGCGTCTTTGAAGTTTTTTTGGTGTGATATCACAGACATTTAATCCGTGCTGTGGCTGCTCTTAAAATAGTGAGAAATTGCAAAGTGAAGCAGTAACATTTAAAAAAAAAAAGCTGTTTGAACATTTAATCAGTCTCACTTTACAGAGTTTGCTGGCTCAGTTTCCGTATGAGGTAAACCTGGGCGCAGCTGTAATTTTTAAGTTCGTTGCTGCTGAAAGCCATCAGTTTAGGCCAACAGTCTGATGATATATAAGGATAAAAAAAAAATACTAAAAGTGATGACTAAACCCCCGATTTTGTGTTATTATTAGCAGATTCAGAGTGTGCATTTGTTGTTAGAGCCAGTAAAGATTCAGTGYGTCTGCAGCAGTGCTCGATTCCTAGCAGGGCTCGTTCTTATTCATTTCAGTGCATCAGGATAGAATGGAGTTAATTCTTGCCCCTTAGGTTAAAGCATTCAAAGCAGCATTAAATTTGTTGTGCTCGTGTTAAATGGTCTCTTTTGCCTGTGCCTGTTCGGAGTTTTTCTCGCAGGAGGGTGTTGTTCAACCAAGGAACAAGGCACTTGGCTGCACAATTTCATTGCTCAGCCCCTGCTGCTGTGCAGTGATGGTAGGAACCAGGACTCTGCTTTACTTATAGTCCTTGGCTAAGTCCTCTTCTAGAGGGAGGAAAAACTAACACTCAGATCCGGGTGTTTCCTCCTAGAACGAGGTGGGATTTCTGCCTTCTTCCCRAGGGAGCTTCCCCGTGTTCGCAGAAGGGGAGCGCCCATCGGAAACACTGGCCTTCTATTTAGGGATCTGATTTGGCTGCGTTGCTCTTTACTGAAGTCGCTGTCCCTGGGTCTCTGCCATCTAAGTGCCCTTTTAAATTTCTCTCTGGCATCAGCCCTGGGTGCTCTGGACAGTCTGTGGTTCTTACCAAAGAAGTTGCTTTAATTTTTCTGTGTGAGGCCATTTTATTGGTGGTCCTTGAGGGCTTCAACCTTGTGGAGCAGGGGTTTATGGAAAGGGGCAGCGTGTTCCAGCCAGCTCCCTCCTCCTTATTTGCAGCACGAGTCGGCACCGTGGCCTTTGCCAGCCGGAGAAAACCTAGGGGAAGCCCCATGACTGCACTTCAGCAGAGCCCCTGCAGTCCTTATCTCCACCTCCTTATCTCCACAGACTCCTTTCCGTGCGTGTTGCTGAAGGGAAATGTCGCTGGCCCCGTGGCAAATTGCCGGGAAGGCGGCACGGCCTCGCTGGCCTCGCTGGCCGGGCTGCCTGCGGCCGCGGCGCTTGTGCGGAGCCCGCGGGGCCGGGGAGCACGAGAGGAACCAGCCGGGGCCTCTGTCACCTGCTCCGCAGGGCCGGAGCGAGCGGCGCCGCCGGGCTCGCCCTGATCCCGGCTCGGCAGCTGCAAACGCTGCTTTGCCCTTTCCACGACGCACTGCTGGGTCTCGAWGCTGGTCTCTTTCTCATTATAGTGTTGGATGAAGCACGGGGCTAATTATTAATGTGATTTCTTCATATGGAATTTTGTAAGCCACTAATTAGAGAAACGGGGAACTTAAATGAAAGCTAAAAACAGTTCCAGTGTTAARTGTACGGTGCAGTGCAGAAGCTTTCCTGGGACACTGTGCCATTATGTGAACATCCCACCACTTTTCTGCTTGCTGAGCTTTGTGGAGTCTTGGAATTCTCCTGGAATAATGTAGCAACATGGTACTGTAATAATTTGACTACTCTTTCCATGAGGAAAAGTGAGGGATTCTGGAGGCAATGCTGTGCAAAGGWGCCACACGGATACCCCGGCTCCTGGGGAACTGCAGCTCTCATCCACACGTCTCTGTGGGTTCCCATCGGGAACGACCTGGCCCTCATGGARCCTCTGGAGGAAGTGAGGGCCAAACCTGAGTTTCCAGGAGCAGAAGCAACCAATGTGCTGCTCCTTAGCTCTGCTCTCCACAAAGATTCAGTTGCTTTGACTGAAACTTTTCCGGGTAAGAATCTAAAATAGAGCGTGAATTCCTGACCAGCTGGTGGAATTTTGCTAAAATTACAAGCAAGTGAAAGCAAAGTCTTCATAATGGATATCTCAAGATGCTTCCTGCTATTTAGTTGTAAACTAAACTATAAATATATTTTTTCCCTAAACTGAAGTAGCAGAATGAAAGGCTTCTGGTAAAGCTGATTCTTCCCATACCTCTTATATCCCACTGGTATTTGCAGAAGTATCTGCACTGAAATATCTCTCAAAATGCTCCAGAGTCATTTAAAGGCACTTTAATTGCTGATAGAGGCTTCCATCTCAGGCTCTGTATTGACGCAGGATTGAGGTAGCAAAGTTTCAAGCATCATTTTCTCAGGGGTTGTGCAGAGTAACATTCATTTTGCAAAGTGAGTTTTTTCACTCTCCGTATTGAACTTGATGAGCTTGATAAAACACAAAACGCAGCATTGTTTGATATAAAAACCGCTCAGTGCCTCGCTTGCAAAACGAGCAATTGGGTGCTCCCATCAAGCTAGCTGTTGTATGATATTTCAACCATTATCTTCAGTATTTCTCTGTTTCTCTTGCTTATGGCTTTTATGCTGATATAAAAAAATTGCTCCCCCATTGCTCAGATTTGATTATAGTAATATAAGAAAATGTTTTATTTCTTCCTCATTGGCTGAAAATTTTCTGGTGGGTTTTCAGCAGCAAACCTGGTCTCTGCTGATAGAGCTCGATGGGCTTTCATGTTGTAGTAGTTGCCTGTGGCCATAAATCATAATCTGGTACCCAGATTTTCCTGCACTGTTAGCTGGTAATAGGCAAGTACTTTCGTGCATTTTTAAACCTTTTTTTTTTTTTTTATCACTAGCTAATTTAATGTTCAGTTTATGTCACTAGTTGAGCACAACCAATTATCAGTAAAATTGGGTTAAGTCCTGACATTCCTTTTTTTTTTTTTTTTTTTTTTTATTCATTCAATGCTTCTCGTTCATGTTCCATTAGCTAGATCATGCCTTTTGCAGCTGTGGATGTTAGTCTCGCACCCCAAATATTGGTGTGCGTTAAGCATGGCCATGCCCAGCSCCATGGAAGCCAATTTCTGTTTGCCTCCTGTCCTGCCAAAATAATCCACATCTGTGTGTTCTTCAGAATTTCTGAAATCATCACCTTTAAATTCAGTTTATGTTCTTTATTTGTTACAACTAACAGAAGTATTGCACAATTATTGCTTTGTGTGGGGGTAGTTTTCCGTTTAATTTACCTACTAATCTTAATTCTTTTCCTAAAAAGGCCATGAATAATAACTGGCTTCCTGGTATCATTAAGATGCAGAATTAATGTCTGTGCATAGGCAATTTAAGTGCTCGTGCGTTTCCATTTATGAGGGTAGTAACTCCTTTTACCCTCCTTATTCTCACTATATTTGCCAGGCAGAGGGGTGTTCTTGTTGCTGAGTGTGCAAGAAGATACAGACGGGATAAATATTGGGGACGGAGCCGTGGTGCCCTTGGCCCCTGTGGGAGCATCGCGGGGGTCCGGGCAGTCTCTGCCTCCCACCCAGAGCTGAGTATTTTTCTCGTGCAAACCCAGGGGAGCAGCAGGGGCCTCCGGTTCGGGGTGCTGGACAAGGTGATCGTGATGCTCCCCCCTGCCTGGGTTTGGAAGGCCTCCCTGGAGCCCTGCTCAACTGTATCACCCAGACCCYGTTTTAGCTAATTTGGATCTTTTTTATTTCTTGAAAGACATGTGCCTGTCCTACCCTTCCCCCTATGACGGAAAATAAAAAAAAAGCACTTTTAATAGAACTAATGTATTAGCTATGTCAAGAGTTTGTGTTAAAGGAAAAATCAAGGAGGAGGTGTTTCGTGGCGTGTTTGTTCTTTCAATAGTTGCTTGTTTTAGAGGGCAGGTTGTTCGTGTTGGTCCTGGCGCCTTGCGGCATCCCCTGCCCGYGGCTTTTCTGCCCCATTGTGCAGCAGGGCAGCGTTTGCCTGGGGTTTCTATCCTTMAAAATGGATTTGCAGAAACTTCACTTGCTCCTTCCTTAGCTCTGTGTCACTTTTCACCTTAATCTCCATTTGTTTCTCTGCATTTATGTTATTCTTTTTTACACACGTAGTAATCTCCCTGTACACGTGCTTCCTTCTGGAGTGTGAGGTCACTGCTGGGCCCAGGACATAGTCAGGCTGGGGGCTTGGGGATATAGTGCACGTCGTCTGCACCATTTCTCCGAGGAAAACTTCCACCCTTTTCCCTTTTGCCATGTTAATGCTTTAGTGCTGTCAAGCTCAGAGGTTGTCTGTGCCTTTACATTCCCTAAGGAAACTTTTCTTGTGTTCAGTTTTCCTGTTTTAGGGCCATGTGGACAGCACAAAGAGCCTCCCCATGCTGAGCACGGCCTCTTCTCAAAGGAAACGTTAAACAGAAATGTCCCAACCTGAGATTTTGACAGCGCACTGAAATAATCAGCATACAGTGCAACTTTTGGCCTTTCCTCCCAGGAAGAAAATACTATTAAAATGTAGCATTAAATATGTTGTTCTCCTGTGGAGAGTTAATTTACTTTTTGCGGAATAATTTCCTTCGTCTCACATGGCTTAGCTTGCAGATAAATTGAACACGGCTTCAACGATATTTTAAGGTCGTAATTTAATCAGCAATTGACTTTGGAAAACTAAATATAAACCTGGGACCAGCGTGTTGCTGAGGAGAGGGAACTTCTGGTGGCTTCCAGACCGCGAGTGCTGTAGTTTTTCCATCATTTATGGAAAAACAGAAGCAGGAGCACTGGGCTTGGCTGTGACTTTCTTCTCCAGTTAGGCTTGTATCAGAGATATAAGAAAGAACAAAAAAGTCATGCAGGAAAGAGGGCCCTTCTGCTCAAGCAGTGTGTGACACCTGTGAGAGGTGCTGGTGCCTCAAGCCTGCGGGGTGGCCGGTGTTCCCGCGCGTCCCGCGGCTCTTCCCGCAGGATTCCCAGGGCCGCAGAGGACGGCAGTTTCACAGGGCTCATCCTAGGYAAACTCTCCCCTTTTTTTCCTGCCATTTTTAAAAGTTCTGGCTGCAGAAGGCAGTCCAACCATGCCACCTGGTGTTAACTGGTGTTAACTGGTGTTAGCCTGCGTTGCTTTCCTAAAGGAGAGCAGAAGGAACTTCGTGTGTGTGTGTGTGTATCTGTGTGTGTGTGTCTATATATATATAGATATATATATGTAATTCTCTAATGCCAGTGAAGATTGACTACTCTCCTCCAGTCCAAACTCAGTTATTTATCAGTTGCTGCTGAGGTGACCGATTTCTGTCACTTGCTCCTTTAAAATTCGGGCTGGGTGCGGGCACACAGGGCTGTCCAAGGCCCGTGTTCTAACTAGGCCCTCTGCTCTCTCCCTACAGTCCGCAGCGGAGTACGTGAAGTCCCGGCTGCCCGAGGTGCTGAAGCAGCATCTGCAGGACTACGAGCGGGACAAGGAGAACAGCGTGCTCTCCTACCAGACCATCCTGGAGCAGCAGATCCTATCAATTGATCGGGAAATGCTGGAAAAATTGACTGTCTCCTATGATGAAGCAGGTACATTTATATTTCTTTCAAAGTTGCATTTTATGGGGAAAGCAGAAAAGGTCGTTTCAGCCCTCCCAATGCCAGTGCCTGAGTTTGCAGGTTGGACTTTGTCCTCGGCGTTTAGTGAAACATTTCTTTCTCCTCAGATCAAGCTGAGATGGAACTTTTTCCACTTCAGTTATTGAGTACTAAAGAGGGAGAAGGATGGTTCTCTCTCTAGCAGCACTTCCTTCTTCCTCGTGCACTGCTCTTGATTGATGTGGCCCTGCTTTTTTTCCTGCCATTGCAGGGTTTGCTGCCAAGTTACAGAATACGGTTTGGGTGGATTTGAAGCCTCTTGCATCTTTTCCAAGCGCGTGTCCCGTGCACTGCTCTTTTCTCAGCGCCTGTCACTTGTCTTTGCTCAGCAGCGTGTACCGGGTAGTCTCAGGGCCTGGTCTGTAAGGTGTCCTGGTGCAGGGCCGGAGGCTCCAAACTTGAGTCCCACAGACAGCAGTTACAGGGGCCTTCAGTTTTGGTATCTGTGTCTTGGTGCTCTGAATATTTGGGGCATTYCCTGCATGTCGCTAGTGCTGGTTTAACTGGCATTTTGTTTTAATGCAGTCAGAAATGCCTTCTAGTTTTCTTAATGATCTGCTTTACCATTAGAGTGGATAAAAACCAGAGGCTGGAGATGCTTGTGGCTGATCTTCCAAAACAACCATCACTACGTGGCTGTAAATCTGCCTGATCCCCGAATCTTACCAAGATTCTCAGTTTTTAGATAAATTGAGGTTAACTAATGAATCTGCTAAAATTACCATCATCTGMGTTTCTCTCCCTTAGTCAAAGCACCAGCAAGTTCCTATGACCTTGTGCTGTTCCTTTGCGCTGTGGTGGCCTGAAATACTTTGCTTGAACTAGTTTATCAACATGGTTTAGGCTCCTGCTCGTTATCAACAGGATTCTCTTAAACTACTTCAATCTCAAATGCTCTGAGCAACTTAAAAAGCCATTTGCAGACTGTTTATTCAGGACACTTAAAGGACTGTGTGCTTTGGTAATGTGAAGTAATTAAAATGCTCTATTACTCCATCAACGATACTCACTCGGTCACCCAATAAGTAAGAACTGAGTCACAGCAATTCCTGAAGGACATAATAATTAAAGTAAGGGCGCAGGATTTTTTTTAATCATGTCCCATTTTAATGATGCATAAGAAATCAGCTTTGAAGGTCTATTTTCTTTTCCTTTTCTGTTTTTTCTTTCCAAATCTGCTTGTCATTTTAACGCAGAATTTACCAGCCAGTGAATCATGTAGTTCTTTTTTTGCCGTCGCTTACTCGGTCACTTCCTCCCKGCAGTCGTTTTGATGGATGGCAGTTTGTTAGGAAGGGAAAAAGCCAGCGGAGGAAATTATCAACTCCTGTCAGAAGAAAAGGAAAGCATTTTTCTTTTTTGAAAWCAGAGTGTTTGTACAGGGGAAATAAAGATCAAAATTGCTTGAAACACTCATTTGGGGATTAGATCAGGCAAAGAAACCATCATGCCAGAAGGAGATGCTCCATAAATAACCAGTTGAGAGCAGCTCGGCACATGCACCCAATCAAACCGGAGGGAGGGAGTAACTCCTGTCACTTCCCAGGCCGTGGGTGTCCTTCCTCGGTGTAGGGTTTGACCCCAGCTGTGTCTGTCCCGGCTAAGGAGCAGGGGGCGGCAGGAGCGGCCCGCGCCGCTGGGGACCCCTCGAGTGCAGATCTGCCCTCGGCAGCGGCGCCCGCAGCAGTAGCAGCCGGCAGCTTCCGCGGCCCCGGCCGCCTCCTGCCTCCCGTCGGAAATCTCCCTCTTGAGGAAATCAGTCTATCAAAGCCACCAAATAAAACAAATTCTTCCAAAAACAGTCATTGCTGACAAGATTTTTAGTGAAGTTTGACTAAGAAAGCTTTATGAAAGGAAACGAGGCCAAACATGGCAGATGGGTTCAAATCCTCCCATAATCTTTAAATCCGTCAGTTTAAAAAGCGCCGTTCCTGACTAGCTGCRGCCGGGTTCATTTTGCGCCTGGATCTTTTTTCCCCTTGAAGCTCTCTCCTGGCAGGGTGTTAATCCCGTTCCTCCCGTTCGYGGGGTCTCTGGGTGTCTGGCGGGTCGTGGCAGCCCTGTGCAAATGCAGTTTGGGGCAGTTGGAGATGCTCTGGCGCTGCGCTCGGCTGCAACCCGGAGCCTGGCAGGGATTCTGTGGTGGGCGATGGGTTTTTCCCTAAGGGATGGCCCTTTCCCTGAGTTCCATCACTGTTTGGTGCCCTGCACATCCCATCCCCTTCCTGACCATCAGTGGCCACTGGCCCGGTCGCCTGGAAGGAGTCTGGAGCGGAGGGAGAAGGAACTGGATAGGSACTTGTGTCAGATGCTTGTTTTCGTAGTGTTTTCCTGAGAGCAGATCACACCCCTCTTCTTGCCTAGCCCGTATTTCTGCACCTTTAGCAGATGGTTTGGGTTGCTGCAGCTCTAAGAGCTGGGCCTGGGCAGTAAGYTCACGCTTCCAACTGGCCTCGTTCCAGCTCGCAGAGGGGAAGCCGCTCGCTTCGCCCAGCTCCAGGCAGTCCCTGGAGCATTTGCCACCTCTGGCAAAACTACAAAAAAGCAAAAAAAMCCAAATTAAAATTGGAAATATCCAAGATCCAAGGCCCATGGGGCTCCGGGGAGAGGTTGGGCGCGAGGGCCTGGCTGGTGCCGCTGCTCCTGGAGCTCCTGGAGGTCCCGGAGCTCCAGCTCCCACTGCGGGTCTTTGCTCGCAGAAACCGCCTGCCACAGCACACAGAGAAAAGGAGAAACTCAAGGCAGTAAAACTGAGTGTTGTGTGGCTGGGGTGTGCGCCAGTTGTCTTTTTCACTGCAAAGAAAGTTTTTTTTTTGTTGCCGTAACTCTACATCACAGTGAAGCTGAAGCAAATTGTCTCTGTGGTGATGCTTGTGTCAGGGTAGCTCTTTCGCCCGGTAAATATGCAGAAAGGAATCGGGGGCTGCTTACACTGCCTTTAAAGGCAAACATCCTCAATGCCCTCTCTGCTTGCAGCCTGCCTGAGACCTGTGTTTCACAGGGAAATGGGGGCAATGGAGAAACCTGGAGGTGCTGGGCGAGTTTGGAGGCTCGGGGTGAGGGAGGAGCGAAAGCTGGTGGCCTGAGCCCGGCAACCCCAGCGTCYTGGTGGAGCAAGCAGGGGCTGCGGATTTCAGGGGCCAGGAGCACACGTCTTGCCGGGTAGAAACAGGCATGCCAGTGCCATGGAGTGCACAGAACAGGCAGGGGCAAAAACAAAAGGCGAGGGGGAGCTGCRAGGAAGTTACTAGCAAGAGAAGAGGCAGAAATGATCTCACCTTCAGAAGGGAAAGCAAAGGATTTTGTATGGTACGAAGCGCCGAGCAGGCAGTGTTTGTCCATGACTGCTGGATTGGCACCGGCACTGCCTTCTGCCTGCTGCCGCTTGCACTTTAGGTGATTCTTTGGTAATTTTAGGAGTGGAACCTAACTCAGCTGCATTCCGCTACTCCTTGATTGCTGTTAATGAGAATTCAGCTTTTTTCCAAATACCGCGGTAGCAGTTTTTACCCTTTCCGGCCGAGCTGATTGCTGATTGATTGCTGCTGAGCTCATTCTGCCTCCGTGGTGCGCTTGCCGCTTTCTTCAGTGTGTCGGAGTTTCTTTCTATTTCACACTTAAGGCAGGTGTTGAAGCCAGTCACCTTGACCCAGTGCTCTGGTTTTCTACCGAGGACAGTGAATTACAGTTAAAGCCCCGGGGGTCTCGGCCCCTTTGCCTGGAGCTCTGTGCTGGTGGTGCCTGTGAGGCCCTTCCCAGGGCGGCACCGGGCCGGGGGCAACGGGTGTTGGGGGCTGCCGGCAGAGCCCGTTCAGGAGCTGTGACTGAATCTGCTGCCGCGGGCAGCCCAGGGCAGCCCCGAGCTGATGAGTCCGATGTTTCATTTAATCTGTTTTAAAAATGGAGTTCTTTTAACTTCAGGGGAAAACAAGTTAGGTTGAAATGATTAGGGAATTATAAGCCCTGGAAATTGCAGAATACGTGAGTTTGTTGGGGTTTTTTGGTTTGTGCTTTACAGAATTTTGCAAAACACCTCCTGCAACAACGTTTGGAGCTGCTAACAGTGTGTGCTCTAACGTGGGAAGGAGACTGTGCAGTTCTTAAAGCATTTCAGCACTGTGTGAAGGAGCAAGGTGGAAGCAGCAGCAAGCGCGGTTCTCGCGGCCCTTCCCCGTGCCTGACGGGGACCGGGGGGCAGTGGCGGCGCCGGGCGCGATGCCCACGGGGAGGGATGAAGGTCATCGCCCCGGCCGCAGCTCTGCAGCGAGATCCCGCTCGGGCTCGCAGGTAACTGCGGGAGGCTGGGATTAGTTTCCCTGCGTGGAGAAGTGCTGGTTTCGGTGATGGGATGCGCCGCTCAGGCTGGACGTGGTTGCTTGGAGCGTTGTGTGCCCCACAGGCCAGTGCTCCTCGCGCCGCCCCTGCCCCTGCTCTCGCCYGTGTCCCTGCTGCTTGGAAGGAGTTTGCTCCCTGATGCCCCCTCATCTTTTCCAGCGGATCCCTTGAGTCCTCCATGTCCCGTGGGCTGCAGTCGGGGTTTTATCTGCACTGCCTGCAGTTTGTGCAGAGCATAGAAAGAGCAAGTGGCTTCTGTTTTTATTCTCACACTTTTTATGTCGTTCTGAGTAATTGAGTTCTGAGTAATTATGTTATTCTAAGTAAAAGGTGGCCCGGGCAGGTGTTTTCCTGCAAGGTGACCCTTGCAAGGGGCTCTCCTGAGCAGACACGTGGGTGTCCAGCAGCTCCCAGTGGATCCTGGGCCTCACTCCATGCAACTCCATTGCTGTTGGGGCGGATCTCGGAGCTGGTTCGGGCCCTAATTCCTGCCAGTGGGCTCCTCATGTCTCGGTCGTGCTCGATCTGGCCAAGTTTTGCTCTTTAGCTAGAGCAGCCGTGTTGGAARTAGCAGAGCTGGTGCAGCCTTGACTTTTATGTTGCACCTTGTCTAACCCCAATAATCTTATCTGACTAAAGGGGAAAAAATAAAGGCAAACAAAAAAATCCCCTCTCTCTGCAGCCATTGTGCTACAGGGTTTAGATCTTCGGGTGATTTTCTTTTTAAACTGCTCAGCAGGATATTATTGAGGCAACTGCGCTGAGGGACTCGTATAACATGTGTGCTCAATTCTGGACCCTTTATGTCGGGAATTTTCCATTGTGCAATTGCATTAAATCGGAGGCAGCTGACAAGAGCGCAGTGTTTTCTAACTCCACACAAGGTTAAATGGCTGAAATAAAAATAGATGGAAAAGCAAACCGAGTGGAAGCAGTTTGGTTTCTCGTGTAAACGTGGGCCGGGCCGTGGGGCCAGGGACTGAATGATGGCCCGGCCCAGTCAGGGCAGTGATGGAGATGGAAGTGACAGACCCCATAAATCACCTGGGAAATTGTCTTCTGATTCAGATCATGTGTTTTTCACGTAGCTCCTCTAACCAGTAAGACTGTTCAAAGTTACYGTTTTTCTGGAGTGTTGTAATAATGACTGTGGTTTTGAAGTGTTTCATTTTGCAAACATTAAGTCTCTGTTAGYTGAAAATCAGTCAGTGTTAGTTGCAGTATTTTCCTTACTGGGAAACTTCAGGTTTTTCGTGAGTTTGCGGCGCTGTCACCAGGGAGAGGGCTCTGCTGAGCACGAGCTCATCTTGTTCACCCGAGAGCCAGCGACTTGGGGCACTCGCTGCACAAACATCAGGTCCAGATGACAGTGAAGGATGGAAATGAGGGAGCTCCAATCCAGGACAGAAAATGAGCTGGGTGATAGATGAGGGGGGACTCAGTCGTTGTTYCTGAGCTGGACGAGTCCTTCCTGGCCTCCCATTTCCTTCCAAAGGGGCCTGGGTTTCCGCCCRCCCTGTGTTCCGTGGGTTCACGCACCTTTTGCTGTGGCCACGCGAGCAGCTGCAGCCGCCTGTGTCCGCTGCCAGCGCCACGTGTCCCTCTTCCTGCCACCTTCTCCACACCCTTCGGCACGATGTGCCCTGGTAGCTCCAGGGCAGGGGTTTCTGGGGCAGGCAGCCAGTTTCCCAGGTTCCTCGTGTGCCTCTGGTGCAAGAGAAAAAGGGGATTCCTGCCCATGAGAACCAGCTCCAGTTCAGAGCTGTGCCAGGCAGACCATTAAGTTATAAATAAATCTTTGGAACAAACACAGCGCATCTAAACCCAGGCAGTTTATTACTGGCTCTTTTATTTATACCAGTCGTGGGACATTCGGCTGTGGACGTGGGAACCACCAATGCAGCTATCCTGGCTTTGGAACCACCAACACAGCCTGTGCTCCTGGCTTTGGGCAGACACYGGATCTGTGCTGAGCCCCAGCGCTGCTGCCCTTGGCCTCCCACGCCGGGACTGCCCCTCTCTGCTCTTCTGGGGAGCCTTTGGTGTTGGCCGGGCTGGCAGCTCCGTGGTCCGGCCTGTGTCCGCAGGGATCTGCGCACCCTCATGTCCTCACGCGGATAATGGAGCAGGTGGCGTCAGGCAGCCCTGAAAGCTCCTCGGGACCTGTCKCCATCCCTGGCCCAGCACGGGCAGCTCCTCCCCACCAGCCTCCTCTGTGCCAGGGCTTTTGGGAATAATCACACACGAATTAATGGCAGAGCTGAAGATTCACTGTGCGCTTCTCTGCTTTGTGAGAAGGGGGGAAGCAACCATGAAATTAATTCTATTTACTCTTGGAAGATACTGGGGTACGATTGGCGATAACAGGAAAATAAATGAGGTTTCGTACTGTTCTGTAATCTGAGCTGTCAGGGTGTTCCCTTTAATGTTTGCTCRTGTGTATCTAAAAACAAATTTGGCAACTTGCTGTTCTAAAACATTAATGAAATTGTGGCATCCGAGAGGGATATTTTTTAATAGCTCGGATGTTTGTGAGTGCAGCCATTGATACTTGGCTAGGAGGAAATGTGCAGAGGTGAGTTCCCATGGGGTCCCATTCTACTTTGCATCAATTACATTAGGAGAATAAAAGAAGTAGGGTTACTACCCTAAAAACAGCTATTTTTTCCCCGCTATCGGGTCTGTTAGATGCTGTGGTCAATTATTGATTAWTTTTTTCTCCGTGTAAGTAAAGATTAAATAATTTCAAGGTGAATTTTCTCAGTTCATGGCAGTGCAAGGTGCTCCCGCTGCTGCCCGTGGCCGCAGGGGACACCTGGCCGCGCGGCCGCTCGTCACCCTAACGCAGCTTCTCTCTTTTTGCCCAGGGACRACGTGTCTGATTGCGCTGCTCTCAGACAAAGAGCTCACGGTGGCCAACGTTGGCGACTCGCGGGGAGTCCTGTGCGACAAGGACGGGAACGCCATCCCCTTGTCCCACGACCACAAGCCCTACCAGCTCAAGGAGAGGAAGAGGATTAAAAGGGCTGGTGAGTTACCACGTTTGCACTTTGAGCAGCTGAGCTGCCACCATCCTCTCCAACACGCAGGGGACGGCACTGCCCGGGTGCCATGTGCTCTTGGCTCTGCCTTTCATCACTTCTTAGGCTAGGTCTAGTCTAACATCACAGCTTCTTGGGCTGGAAGTTACGTTTCTGTCATCAGGCTTCATAGCCAGTTCTCAATGAATTTCTCAGTCTTTTGACCACGCTTCTGTGTTGGTTCCYAGAGAAGCTGGCAGCAACAAGATTTTAAGATTGAAAAAAAGTTCAGGCTCTTGTTTGTGTTAAGCCTGCAGAGCTGGCATCTTCCTGCCTCAAATTTTTCAGCTATAAAGTGGAAATAAGAAGGTTTTCCCTGAGCATAAAACATTTCTAAAAGCTACAGATTTTCATCAGTCTAAATAAATGTGACCATGAAAACTGTAGCACTTGCTGTCCTCTGAAATCCTCCTCTCCTTTCCTCTCTTACATTTTTCTTTCTATAAAATCAGATCTCTGTGAGCTGTTAATGCARCGTTTGTTCCTGTGCTGCATCCTTCCATCTTTCTTGCTGCACACCTGCCCCCTGCGCCTGCTGTCCTCCCGTTAGCAGCATTGATGCCACCCGCAGCGCGTCTCTTGCCCCCTCTACCATCGTTTCTTCCCTCACAGCCTGAGGTTTGTAGKACCCCAACGAAGATGGCATCAGAGTCCTTGTTTATTGTAAATAGCAGCAAAAGAAGCAGGAATATTTCGTGTTCTTACTGGTCTTTTGGCACGTCTGGTTGTTCAGATTTCTTTGGTTTGGCTTCAGGGACCCGGTGTGGGCCACAGAGAACTCCCTTGTTGCCCCCTTTGTGGCAGCGGGAGCCAAGGTGTGTGCAGAGCCCTGCCTGCCAGGGCAGGTCACGCCGGTCCCGCGTATGCTCAGTAACGGCTGCACCTCCCACGGTGCATGAAAGTGCACCTCCTCTTGCTTGCAGTGACCTCCTCTTGGTTGCCTTTTGTCACGCCGCTCTAGGCATGTGGTCACACTCAGAGTTAGTGTTTCTCTAGTCACAAAGGCAACCCGTGCTGATAGAGAGGTGTAATGTGGGTGGCGTTCAAGAGAGGCCGTCCAAAGGCAGAGCAGCAGCAGCTGGGCAGAGCGTGGTGGACTGCGCTTCCCACGGGAAGCTGCAGACAGCCCRGGAGAACCCTTCGTCCAGGGAAAGAAATGCCTTAATAATGGAGTCTCCATAGAAATATTTGTGAAGACCTCAAAATACTAAGTTTTACTTCTGCMGGTTTGAACACAAATCAAGCTTTAGACAAGAATTAAATGAAATACAGYCTGTAGCTTCACGTGGAGGGGAAGGGAAATGCTGTCGTGAGATTTAGGTGGCTCCCTGGCTAACAAGTTCTCTATATGCTGAAGCACAAAGCTGCAACCATTCTGATAACTACGAAGAACAAACACATTTATAAGAAAACCAAAGCAGAGAGCTTGCAGATATAAAAGACCATACCTTTAGCTGATTCTGTGGCACATTTTTCATATGATGTTTTATGTTATACCCTTGGCAAATCCTTTGTCCTAAAATAAGTTTTTCTGTCATGTAAAGGTGGAGTGTTGCTGCGACTCAGTGCAGACAGTGCCACCCAGAGACCCGCCCGGGCAATGGGAAGTGCTTCAGTTTTCACTCTGACCTCGAGTAGTTCCCTCCCTAATAAAATGTAGCTCTATAATGGTCAGGTGCCATTGATTTCAGTCATTGACTTCAGTCAAAAATGCATCTCACTATAATCAACTCTGAAATATAATAGTACATTTTCAACTGGATGTAGCATTAATCCTGGAGATGGTTCTATCTGTCAGTCAAATCCCACGTTACCTTTTTCTGACTTGAAGCAAATTTTTTTGGACGTTTTTTCCCCAACAAGAATTTTTAGGCCTTCTTTGACACAAGTTTTTTGGGGCAGGTTTGGAGAAGAGCCTGCAAGTGTTTTTTGCACTTGATGCTTCTTTGCTTTATGCCTTGAAGTGAGATTTGAGTCCTGCTGCAGAGCGATTTCAGTGTTAACCTTTTCTTCACAGATCTTCCTAAATGAGGGAACTACTGAACTTGAACTACGCAGTAAAAGGAGAGGCTTGCTGAAGGAAGAATATAAAGATTTGATTTCAGGATTGCCCTTAACGTTGCCATAGGGCTTTGTGAACAATAAATTGCCTGGTAGGGGAGTATTTAGCTCTGTGTTCAGCATGTTGTCAGCCTCACTGGGGAGTCGAGTACGAAGCAGAACTGCAGTGAGGGCACAGCGGGTTCTGTGCACGGTGGTTTCAGCAGCAGGGCAGCACAACCCAGCCCTCCCTGCAGTGCTCCCGTGTTTGCTTTACTTAAGGCATCTCCTGATTCTTGATGTATGTGACGTTTCCGCCTGAGGATGCTGCACCATGAATGCTGGGGGGTCTGGCTGGGAAATGCTCTAATGGAGGGTGTCTTCCTTTCCAGGTGGCTTCATCAGCTTTAATGGCTCCTGGCGCGTTCAGGGGATCCTGGCCATGTCCCGCTCACTGGGAGACTACCCTCTGAAGAACCTCAACGTGGTCATTCCTGATCCTGATATTCTTTCCTTTGACCTGGACAAGCTGCAGCCGGAGTTCATGATCCTGGCCTCTGATGGGCTCTGGGATGCTTTCAGCAATGAGGAGGCTGTCCGGTTCATCAAGGAACGCTTGGATGAGCCGCACTTTGGTGCCAAGAGCATCGTTCTACAATCATTTTACAGAGGATGCCCTGATAATATAACAGTTATGGTGGTGAAGTTCAGGAATAGCAGCAAAACAGAAGAACAGTAATTCCCAGTGGTTCTCTGCCTCACTCTGAACTTAAAACAAACTTCTATTTTAAACATAGTAGAAGGCTCTAGTAAATACCATTAAGATTTTACACAAAAGCAACAGATCCCTCTGGTCTTTTTTTTTTCTTCTTCTTTTTTTGCTTATCAAAAGGAGCAATACAACAAATACATTTTGAGTGATTATAAGAATTAAGTTTATTCACATGTACCTGTCTTCTGTGACCTTGCGGCTCCTTCGGAAGTAACTGTAATGTTTTATTTCAAGCATTTTTTCAAATCCTGTGTAGATTTTTGCCTTGATTTCTTACCTCCTATTTGCAAGAGTCAAAGGGTTCATTCGGATGCACGGCAGGGTTAGGGCAGCACTGCTGCCTAACAGCAAGTGCTAGGAATGATGCTGCTTTTCACCCATAGATTTAACTGTTGAAAGATGCTCCACAGTCTCTCRTCTTACTCTTTTTAATCAGCAGTGATAGGTTGTATTGGAAAAGGTTTGCGATTATTGGCCTGTCATGGATATAAGGGAAGAGAAGGAGCCAAACAGCAGTGTGACCCCGCGGAGCTGGCTCTCCTCGCTTTGTTTTATTCCCCCTTGCATTAGACAGAACCTTGCAAAGCGTGTGATTAGGGACAGGGAATGAATACCTGAAACCGCATGTTTGTTCAGACTGTGCGCTACTTTCAAAACATTTTGTCAACCCCATGTTATAGTCAAGCTAATTAACACAGCAAACTAATCAGCAAAATACTGATGCCTCTGTATCAGAAAACTAGTTCTGTCATGACAGAAGAAAGTCATTCACCAARAGTCAGTTTTTTAGCATGGAATTGTCATAGGCATGTGAAGAAAATAACGCAAGGTAAATTTTATTTCTTTAGTGACTGCTTAGAAAACTAAGCAAAGCAAAGCATTCCTTAGAGCTACTAGAGGGAATTTGCCTACTAGAGATTTCATAGTACCACTGCAGATTCTTTGTAGTGTTAACCTAGGAGAAGACCACTTTAGAGCAGTTTTTTGGCATAATGTGTAAATGCTAGGCAGTRTAATTGCACTGCAGAGAAGAGAGATTGTGTTAAGTCTAGGTAAATATATTTTTAGGTCTAACTTTCAATATTTAATTGTATTTTGGAACCTGTGACTACTGTAAGYTTGAACAATGACCTTGTAAATTTGGTCTACGTGGCTGCTTGGCGATGGAGCTGCTGCAGTAGCAGGGACAGGGCYGCGCCGGCCGGCAGGGCTGGCTTGGCTGGCTCGCTGGCCTCCACCGTGGCTCATAACAACATCGTCCTCTGGGATTCCCTCCCCACACAACTTGGTCCTGCAAGATCCGCTGAAGTCTCTCATCTTGAAGTGATGGAGGTTCTTGGTATTTGAGTCCAGAGCTGAATCAGAGAGAATAGAGTAACTAACATTGCCTGTTTCTTGGATAAGGATACAAGATTACTTGTAATTACTTTTCTTGTTGCCACAGCCATAGCAGTTTCTGGTGGGACGGCTTGTTTGTCTCTAAAATATTGTGATGTTGTGGTTGTTGAGCTGGCAAGGTGTTTCTCAAGACAGGTGTGAACACAAATCCAGCTTTCACTTGTTGGAGGGCATGCCCACGTTCATTTGTGTTTCTAGGTTATCTCGTTCCCTTCTCTTGTTTGTTCTGGGATAATCACAGATTGTACCTGGTTATGTTGCTCCTGCCAGGGCTGCCCAGCCTGTAAACAGATGCTTTTCTCATTCCAGACTCTTGGTCTGGAATTCCCTTAACTTCTCTAATATGCAGGGTGCACCAGTGCAGTACAGAATGGTAGGAGTGTCCAGAACTCTCTGAAACCCAGAGCTGTACTGAGCTGTACTTACTGTTGCTGTACTTACCTGGAAGGTGGAAGGTTTGGGACTTCTAAAATGACTTGAACGGGGGCAAACTGTGGTCAGAGAATTGTAAACACAGCTTTGCAGGGAAATCGAGCACGTAACCGAAAATGTTAATGAGGGCAGCCTAGTGCTAGTGTTTTACTTTGAAGTTTTAAAGTATTTGAGGTYAGAATGCTGTGGAATGGAGACCTTGTGTGCAGTTTTCATGGGAGTGCTTAATCATGTCCGGGATAGTGCTGGAGCAGCACTATGTGAGCTGTGCTCCMGGCAGGGCTCGCCGAGCGTTTGCCTTTGCTTTCTCCTTCACAGCTSATGTTTCAGCAGTGCCGCCTTTGCCTTGTAGGACACAGCCCRGGTCGTTGTCAGAACAGCTGCCCAGGGAACAGAAGAATTAGCCCTAGGAGCCTRCAGAGCCCTAAAGCACAGAGGAGCTGGTAGAGCAGGAGGGATGGAGCCAACCCTTCACACGTGCAKGAGGAGCTGGAACTGGAGCAGTGGTCAACCCCAAAAGAGATCACAAACCAAGGCCACTTGTGTGAACAAATGATAGAAACCTCTGAGCTTGTGTGCAGCTCGCTTTCCCCAGCAAGCACTGTTCATTTTGCCTTTGTCTCRTTCTTCATAGTAGCTCCCCTTCTTGGCCAAAGACATTCATGCCAATGATCTCTGGTAAGGCTGCTGACTTTTGTTTTTATTATTTTAAAAAATTCGTTGCAGTTACCCTAGGGTTTATCATGGCAATGGCTAATGGAGATTACAGATTTTGGTTAATCTTCCTTGAACATGCCCAGTGCCTACCTAGCCTCCGGTTACAAGCATTCTAGTACATCTTCTAGACCTCCATAACTAAAACTCTCCAGTCGTGCTTAGTTGTGCCAAATTCTGCAGAGATACGTAGAGCTGCTGGATGACAAGATTAAGGAGATGTATGTGTAGCTTATGTAACCTACAAGAGCTACAGTCTGATCCTCCACTGCCTTAATATTAAATCGTACATCTGGAAAGAGCTGCCAGACACTGTAACCAGACAGCCCCGCGTCTGCTCAGCCCGCCAGGACGGGTGAGGCTCCCTGCGTGCCATCCTCAGTGCCGCTTTCCAGCCTCAGCTCTGCCCAAAGAAGGGAGCTGCACTGCCATTAGAGTGGCCCACAGACCTACACAGGACTCCCTCTTTCTTGCCTTACACCTTCATGGAATAATTTCGTTGTTTAAGGCAGAGTAGCTTCATCAATGGCATCTGTCACCAAGAGCATCTAATAGCAAAAAAAGTGATATAATAAGATGGTGCCAAAGAACATCTTTAGTTTGGTCCAGTATGCAAACTGTACCTTGCAATTAGTCATCTCAGCCAGTGCTTAAGTTACGTTCTGCCCACCAGTGGTATTATAAAGGAGCGGCTGCAGTCGGGCAGTACATTTGTTGCACATAATAACGCAAGGCRCTAGTGTTTACTATATGATGTGCTCGTGTGGYGTTGGAAAGGCTGTCTGTCCGTGCMGTGAAAGGGCGGCAGCTCGTGGGGCTGCTGAGGCGTGCGCAGAGCTCCGTCTAGCGGCTCCCGGGGCCGCGAGTTCGTGGCTGCCGTGCGGGCGGCCAGGAGAGCCGGGTGCCCGTGGAGCTGCGCGCGCGGGGCCCTGCTCCCAGCCTCAGTGTCAGYGACTCGGCTGCCAAAAATGTGTGTGATTTGGCAAATAATCATCCTGTCCTGCATCCCTGCCACCTTACACACAGGCACGCCCCCACCCCGGGTGCTTTCCTTCCAAAAGCTTTTAAACGCTCACATTTGCTGATGGAAGCAAAGTGTTTGGTGACAGTGCAGCTTAGGCTACAGCAGTCAAGCCTGGAGGACTCCGGGATTCATAGTTAGTCTCAGGGATGGCAGGATCTGCTATTTTATTTTGTACAAAATCTAAGCCATTTCTTTTCTTGTGATACTCAGTGCTAATATTCTGGGCATATTCGTCCTGTCTCATTGGGGAGGGCAGGTTGTAAATGACCATGTCAGCACTGTAGTTCTAAAATTTCTAAAAACACAAACTTCAAATAATTAAGTCTATTTACCAAATAAAAAACTTAGATAAATATTATGAATAAAATAAATGTCATTTAACATAAGGAAATACTGTCTACAGGCTTGTGAAGACAAGATCAGAGCTATAACTACTGGTATTGCAGTATTACACCATTTAAAAATTAGAATACAGAGGTTAGTAAATACACTGGGTTGGCTTGAAGTAACAGTGCACGCTACTGCTGCACAATGTTAATGCTGCCTCCTGAAAACGAAGGAGTTTTGTTATTCAGCTGTCTTTCAGAACACATGGCATTCTTGCTTTAAGTATTATTATAGTATTGATGAAATATTTATTTTACATTAAAAAAATAAGTGATTATAAAAAAAGTCACCACTCTTCTTTCTTTTTTTTTTTTTTTTTACAGTAAGTTTTTATGCCTTCATCTTGAAATCTGGTTGTACAAAACTGAAATTACCAGATTAAAAAGGCTAGAACTTTTGGCTGAGTTTTTACAACTGCACAGGACAGAGTTGTTACCCTTCAGTGTTGTCAATAAGAAGTTATTTTTCTAAATATGAGAACTAATATCCAGTAAGATAGCTACCTTCAAATTAAGAATACTGATTTGAATATTGAATTACTCAGTTTTATTTATGTAGTACTGACAGGCCTAGCTCAGCATCCATTTTAAATATAGTTTTCCCTTACGCCAATCAGCGTTCTAGGTTATCAGTTGTCCCAGTCATAGATGATATATTGGATGTTTTACTGCAGAACAAAACATGTGCAACAGTCTAAGGAACCGCAGCCTGTCAGCAACTATAAATAAGAAGATTCACATCAAGAGACATTCTTAAATTTTGAAATCCTCTTTTAGGAGAAGGTTAGTTCTTTTGTCCATTCTCCTGAGTCTTTTGGAGAAAAAAAAATCAAAAATAGTTAACAACAGGGAAATAAAGGACTTTTCTCTCTATATTAGAAGACCAATCTTGTATTCCTGTATAAATTCAAATCCATCTACCTTTAACATGGGCTGAATTCAACATTTGCACCCACTTCTATCAGTCACGTAACTGTTAATTTTGTAYAAGGAGCAGTTAAAAATCTATCCTGCGTGTTAGTATACTTAGGGACCGCAAAACCATTTCTGCCTAGTGTATTTGTAAGTGCTCTTAAAAGGATTGAGAAAAACTGATCATGAAGATGAACTGTGCATGTTCAGAATTCTGTGAGAGCAGTTCAGAGGTCTATTAAAAGCCTCAACAGCATGGGAAATAACAAAGCCACAATGTTTAATTTGTCTCACTTAAAGGTAACTTCCATTTAGTTCAACATTGCTACATTATGAGATAGGAGCTTCTTCAGACATCTGTTGTAACATTTTCCTCTACACAGAGAAAAAGTGTTTTTAAGATGTTATCATTCTTGCCAGCTCAGGGGAGACTGCGCTTTACTACTGCTCTGAGGCCCACCACAGACCTACTGCGTGTTACTGAGCAGAGGGGACGGGGCAGCAGGCTCAGTGCCAGCTTAGCTTGGATAGCGAACTGGGGTGCGTGTGACCTCTACAGACCATCCTCATCAGTGTAAACTTAAAAAAACAAGTCTTTTAGAATCATATCTCGAAAAATTAATGTGCCGAGTAGCGACGGTCAGAAGGCTAGAGGTAAACAGAGCTCAAAGATATAAACTGTATCAATAAACACCACTTGAGTTTAACTTTGTATTTCTAAGTGCTTTTTTTATGAGAAGAAAATTACATCTCACCACCGTTTGTGAGACGAATTGTACTATATTGAGATTTCATTTCCTAACCTGAGTTTCAGGAASATACTGCCATCAGCAAAGAATCATGTAATATCACCATCTCCAAACTGCATTTCCTTTAGTCCCTTAAAGGAGACTATCTTCAGGTTTTTTATTTTAGGTATATTTAAAATGTGGACTCAACTACATGGGCAAATAAACAACAAACAAAAACTTAGCTTCATTTTAAGGTTGTTTTCTTCCCATAGGTAATATTTGCATTTGGATACAATTAATAAGATGCACTATGCAAAATCTGCATTAAAACTCAACAAGCTTATTTAACAAAGTGCAGTTTTATATGTCCTTTAAATTCCCGCTCTCTCCCCTTGACAAGCTCTATCATAAGCAAAGTGTAAATTACCTTCAATGAATGACCAAAATGTTACACACTGGTCAGAAAAAAATAGAGATTAATGAATTTGAGAAAGTGAGAGTAAAGCTCTAAAACTGCTGCACTCCTTYGGCACATTTAACATGCTTAATACAAGCATATCAGGAATTCAGTGTCATATTCCATTGGCCAACTGTCAATCAGTTCCTAGTTTACATTTGAAGGAAATATGATAGAAGTTACATTATTGTATTTCTAGATATCCTGGTGTTATTTACAATGGATTTGCATTGAAATATTTTAATTGTAGCTAGAAAGTCTATGATAAGACTTCAAAAGTATTCTAAAGCCTCTGTGTCCATTTATTGATGACACCGAACTGATGCTAGAATAAYGTCTATATATTTGCAAGCAAATAATATTCTTAATGGCTTAACAATGCACACAAAACATTGAACCAATTTGGACTTCTGAACACTTCTCTAATAATATATACAAAATAGTGGTTTGTAATTTTATGTGGTTAACTCCCTTTTGCTATCCAACCAGCAAAAGTTCTCCCCTCCAAGATAATTCCACCCCCCCAAAAAAAAATTCCCCCCTGGCTTTCTCAACCATTTACTTGCCTTACTTTTACTAGGAAAAGAAAGATCTTAGCGTTTGGAAAAATCTTAACCTGTGATTAACTCTTTTTTTTTTTTTTTTTTTTTTTTTTTTTTTTTTTTTTTTTTTTTAAGAAAGCATAAGCACATGCTATAAAACTTAAATCCAAATGATAACCACCAACTTAAGCCTCTGAACTGACCAAAATGATTTAAGCTTTTCAACCTCTTGCATTGCTGCACACACTAGAGATTTCTCTGATACTTGCTTTTAGTAGAATCTTGCTTTATGCATTCTTTGGGTCTTTAAGCAATAAGGTCAAATGCAAATGCAAACTGGATTTGAAATGGGCTAAAAAAGAAGACATGGGAACATGTAACTTCCTTGCAAAATTTATGTCATTAAATTACAATTTCAAGTGGCATAAACAGATCACTGTGTATAAACCTACATCTGTGGAAACAAAAGCCTTGTAATCTAGGATCAGTGTTATCATTCTGGAACATGAATATAAAACTACCTTGTTCAGTGACAGCTGCATTTTTATTTCTGTAATGCACAGCCATTTTTCTGTGATCCTCAGTATTTTCTCAATAGGAGCACTATCTATCTGCTTTATATATCCAGTTTTTKAAAGTTACATAGTCTTTCATAATACAATTTTTTGAAAAAGCAATACAAACTCTGCTGTAGTTTCCATTTTCTTGTTATTTATTACAGAAAATATATATATTTCCAAACATTTATCATGGCAGGCTTAAGAAAAAAAATAATTAAAAAGGAAAAAAGTATATATGATCAGAGGTTAACCATTTTTCACAGAGCTCTCAGGTCTTACCACAACACTAAAATAATCAAATGACAGTTCCTAAAACCATAAGAACAGGTGCAGTTTTACCTCTGTTTTCAGGTTACAATAACATTCCTTTCTCAATTATGCAATACTGTAGCTTTAGCTACTTACTTTAGTAACAACAACAAAAGAAAAACTATTATTGAAAAGCTTTGACCCTCCTAATATACATTCATAAAAACTGAAATCTGAAATGGTTGACAGTGTTCTCCCCATAAACCTCACCTATAGTTAAACGTGTCCTATAATTCCATTATAGAACTATGCGCGGTTATTGAAAAGGCAGCAAAATCCAATACTGACCATAACCACATTGTAACAAAAAAGGGTGAAACCTCAATCTTAGTACTAGAGGTTTCTGCATCTCTTCTAATTTGTCTCTAAGAGACTATCTATCTGAAAGACAGCCAAATGTAAATATATCATAACATATTAGCTTTAGTACAAATAAGGTGGCAGTGCTCTGTCATTCCAGATGTACAGGAGTAACTCTAGTATCTTCAGTGTGCAGTAGATGTGTCAAGAATAATTATGTTAACGCAATTACAGATTCTGTATTGTTGTCCACTAGAAGTGTCAACTACTGAAAACTTAGCTTTGCTGATATGAATAAAGTTATTAAAATGACCGTCTTTACAGATATAATTGCATTTGTCTTCTTTAAGATTCCTAGACTTTCCTCCTTAAATTGTAGTATCTGAAACAAGAAAACTACTTCAGAAAAAAACTATAAAAATCACAATTTAAGTATGTCTGTTTTTATTTGGCCTACAATACCTCTTACAATGCATTAGCAGACACACATACGTATGATTTTACTATGTTAAGAAATAATATATTAACTAAGTTGCATGCACCTTTCTGCAGCTGGCCTTCAAACTCTGTGACTATTAACACTGCTTAAGACATCAAAACCTTCTATTTTATAGATACAAACACACAGTGTACAGTGTACACCATATTTTTCAGAATTCCCCATCAGATGTGGCAGATAGCAGTAAGATCCAATGTTCCAAAGCCCCGTAACACTCAGAAACGTCACCAAGGTGATACACATCAGTAAGAAGGTAGCTGAAGTTTCATGCTGAGCAGAGAACACTTTTTTGAGTGTGGCAAAGGAAGATAGTTTGCAAAACAACAAAGGGCCCTGCTGACTAGGGAGCTGGAAAGCACCAGCAAAGCTGGTTTCTCAGAAGAAACATTTGTGGGTGAGATTTCATAAATCCCAGGAGACTGAGGTAAAAAGCTAATTGTTACAGCAAACTGCAGAGGGAAGTGTCAGAGGGAGTCAGGCTGGAGCATTACAAATTGTCCTACGTGCACAGGATACATACGTGCAAGGTATTCGGTGCAGGCCTGAATTTTCCATTTAAGATGATTACAAGGCCTCAGTGAAAGTAGCCCTCCTTCAGTCAATCATATCTAAACATGTGGTTCTGTTTCATTTTTCCCTATATCTTAAAAATTTTTACCCTGAAATTCAGAGGTTCAAGATGATTCATATCAAAGGCAATTAAGAGAAGATTCTGATGACAAAACTTGCCAAAACCTGATTATTTCACTTGATGTTATACCATGTACCGCAATTAAATGTCTGTACTTACAAATATCAAAGTCAATTTTATATAGAAAGAATTGTTGCTTGTCTTCTGGAATACTGATGTTCACTTTAAGCATACTTAGGCAAATTCCAACATAAACATCTTCAAATTTAATAGGTTTGATATGACTCATCATTTCATAGATCTTCACAGCAAGTTTCCCATTCAATATATAACCCATGCCACTACAATA
Source organism: Nothoprocta perdicaria (assembly GCF_003342845.1). Taxonomy (NCBI): domain Eukaryota; kingdom Metazoa; phylum Chordata; class Aves; order Tinamiformes; family Tinamidae; genus Nothoprocta; species Nothoprocta perdicaria. The sequence goes on along the minus strand of NW_020455643.1, from coordinate 1,910,745 downwards.
GGGAGGAAATAACCTGAATGGATACTCCTCATAAGAAATATATGTTTTTTTGTAAAAGCCTCTGTAGGCAAAATTATCTATAAGAGGATAACCAGTAAAAATATTTTCTGAGGAATTTAGCTTTAGGAGAAATTTTACTAAATTACCAGTGTTGATGAAAACATCATCATCAGTCTTCATGAAGAATCTAGTATTTGAACAAAATTCAGTTACCCATCTAAATGCCATGATTGTTTTCAAGGTAAGATTGTTATATGTGTCCAGAAAATCTTGGCGAATTATGTCACCATAGAGAATGTTTTCATCTTCTACTGACAGCACTGCAGCATTGTCTTCTCTGTGAACTTCCTGTCCTAGTAAGAAAAGGGTTAGAACTCGTTGTCCCCACCAGAAGTTTTTAGATCCCCACGTTACTCTTATGGCCTGCCTTGACTTCACATCCTTTGGTTCTGAAGACACCAAGATGACTAGAAATGGATTTATGTCTTCGCATTTCAAGCGTTCACGCAAAGTGAAGAGGTAGTGTTGTTTGTAAACTGGTTCATACTCATAAAAATACATTGAGTTTGTATTCTCAATCACAGTGTTTGTGGAAAGAGTTATGTACCATATTGCTATGACAGAAAATAAAAGGAGGAACAAAAAAATCCATTTTAAATGTCTCATATGCATGACATTAACAAACTGAGCAGCAAGTAATTTGCAGAAGTCAAATGTCAGTGGCCTTCCAAATCTGGATGACAAGTTCAGAAGCACACGTCTTACTGAAAAACAGATGAAAAAGCAGTATTCAGAATGCTTTTATTCACACATTATCCTCTTTTAAGCCTAAATGGTAGTGGAAAGTCTTCTGTAACAAAAATAAACCCCAAAATCCTTCAGCTAATGCATATGGTAGCCTGCACCCATGAATCCATCCTATATCCTTATAACAAGCACGAGTAGAATATTGAGCATGGTACAGATTGAAATCCTATAGCTTTCATGTTGGGAATTTCTCCTACATAAACCCGATCTCTACAAATAATCAAAAATAGAACATTTTGATCCTGGAGAAAGTTAAAGGCTCTCAGCATGATGTCTTAAACTCATTTAAACCATGAGGAAGGAAAGTAACACACAAAACCTAGTGGCTACCAAGTTGTTAACAAATAGTTGTTCAGAGACTTCAAAATTTTGTAGTTTATTTCAAAGAGAACAGTAGCATTATAAACTAGAACAAACCAGTATGGCAAGCAGATAAAAAGAGTACAGGCAAGTATATCTTCCCTCACTGAAAGGCTGAGCAGAGTCGTACATCTAGGTTCTGAATTGTCACGAGCTGGGCAGAGAAGGAAGAAATAACTTCCTTGCACACAATGCCAAGGTATTTCAGCACTGCAGACACAAATGTACCTTGTCAGACAGACCGAGCTATTACAGTGCCCAAAGAAATGGCTGTTCCTACAGTGTGCCACATTATACAACATGCAATTATTTTCTTTTTCGTGCTTATTAAATCAAGTGATTTAGTAAAGGGACATGGCAACCAATTTTATCACAGTAGTTTTGCAGTGACACAATGGGAGCAGCAGCAAATCCACTGCAGTAGATAAGGCTCAAGTCTTAAATAAGCTTTGCAATTTCTTCTAAGATTCTCATTTAAACAAACAAGCCACTACAAAATCCTCCTACCTATTTTTTGTGTAATTAAGTTGCAAAGAAAGTTGATAGCGCCCTCCGGCCTTGTATTTCTGCATACGATTTGACCTTAAATAGATGATCAAGTATTTGGACTCTATCATCAGTGATGCATCACATATCACTTATACTGGATTACAACCCTTTTATACAAATAGTTATAAAAAAAAAAAAAAAAAAAAAAAAAAAAAAAGAGACTGATCTCCCTCGAATGTGCATTCCTTTAGAAGAATAAGGCTAACAGGACTCAATTGTTCATTGGAGGAATCTCATATAATTACAGACAAGCAAATGAGTTTCATTAGAAACTTCTAAAAATGATTGATTTTTCCATAGTACATAATAGAATTAAAAGCTCTTTTTTTTATGTGTATGTGTCAACTCTTTTACCTCCACATAGATTAAATATATATAAGCAAAACAAAGATAAAATTGGGAAGTATAGAAGAAATTATCCAAGGGACTGTCAGAGGGAAGCTGATTACAACTACAAAACACTCATAGAGTGTTCCCTTCTTATACGGGATCCAAACAGATATTTATTTCCCAGATTTACGGGGTGAAAAAAAAAAAGATACTTATTTTTTCTGCCTTCATACACTAACCCAATTTTTATTGAACAATATGCAAAATACATACAAGAAGAAAATAACCTAAGTTGTATAGCAATGTTTATGTACTGGGTTTTATTTAAATAATATTTCCTAGGGTTTGAAGATCAATTTAAAGGAAAAAACATATCAAAGTTTAATTGGTTCTTGACATCTTGAAAGAAATAAAAATCTTATGTTAAAGATTTCCATTACTTATTACAGAAAGTCTAATATAATGATAATATGAACAATAGGATTAGAAACCAACGCCCAATCTAATAAACGGCGAAAAATCTGTGAATAAGATAAATAAGCCATTCAAATTCTTTGTCCACTTAATACAAAACACAATCTTAGAGCTATCAGATCTTTGTTAAAAGCCTGCATCCCATGGAATTCAGAATGAGCATTATAAAACACTTGGTATTATGCTGTGTAAATTCTAAGGAGTTAGAAACCCTACTACAAAACAATAAAACTTTAGGGTCTAGTCCCACAAATGCTGTTCTCTCCCATAAATGTTAACCTCACTATCCTTCTCAGGCTCTCCACCACTTTGCTCTCACAAACACCACTGCTAAATTGTCTTACCATTTTGGAAATACAGCAACTGGTAATTCTTGCACATATGAAATTTCAACAACTACCAATCTGCTGAGCATGCAGCTGCAAAGGTGAGAAAACAGAAGAAAGGAAACCAGTAAATGAGTTGTTTGTTCCAACAAACTATCAATGGCCATTCGCACAGCAGAGGGCAGCAGCACCAACCTCACATAATAAGCATCAAATGATAGGATTAGATCACTCAAAAAAAAAGCTGGATGATCAACAACGCACACATCATTTTCTGGTTACCTAAAGGCACATTCCCCAAAGTAGTTCTGTGATAAGCTAAATTGTTTGCAAGCTAACGCAGATTCACCAAAATAGAGCTTTTATAATGGCAAAGAAATATACTCCCAAAACATTAGCTATTCAGTGCAGTGCTGAGAACTTAACAGTAGGAGCAGTTATCTTCCAAACTMATTAAGCCCAGCATTCAGGCTTCAAGTACACACAGACAATAAAAATGTCAATAAAATGAGAAACTCTAACCACAGCAGGTAACAAGAGCCCCATCTCTTTTTATTCCAAATCCAAAATCCAAATCCAAAGGCTTCTCCAAAGCATTGAGGTTGACTTGATGCAGATTGATAGGTCACTTAGTAATTTTGCAAGGAGGTGGTAAAGTTTCAGAAATTGCAGATAGGCCAATGGCAGGTTCTCTACTACTTTTACATTTTTTTTTTTTTTTCTTTCTAGTTGTACTGTCATATAATAAGAAAGGCAGCAGGGAGCAACAACAGTTCAAACCTTGTTTTCAGATAAATAGTTTCATATGCATGCTAGTTCACAACTTGCTGGCAGGACTCAAATTTACACCGACAGATCACACAGATCAATCTTAAGACAATCACATTTAAGGCAAGATGCACTGGACACACTCTATAGTAATTTCAGATGTATTCTTTACACTCTGCTATAGCCAGAGTAATATCTAGCACAGGCATTTTTGTGAAGAAAAAGGTGGCAAACTGTCATAATCATTAAATTCTACCAGTTGATGTTTTAAAGATTTATAATATATATATACACATATATATAAATTTTTAATGGTAGATGTATAGAAACAGAAATTAAATCTTTTTTTTTCTTTCAGCCACGTATCGTGAAAGTACGTATGAAAGTACTTGGTCTCTCATTTTCTACACATGTGTTGCTAGCAATAGGAGCTAGAGGTATTTTTGCTAGGCTATGAGGTTAACTAAGTTTAATGGATATTAATACAATAACACTTTAAGAAATACTTTAAATAACCTTTAAAAATGACTTGCTATCACTTCAAATTGTCCAATCAATCTCCATTTTCTTTTCTTGGTAATTTTCCAGTATATGTGGAATAACTACGGAAAAAACAGCCCAAAATGTAGAATTAAGAAATCTACTGCCCCCTGCTGAGATTACACAAAACAGAGTTAAAGTCTTCTCATTTTTTATATTAAAAGAATAAAAATATGATAGTAGAATATTTTGTATTCATACACTAGGTTTATGAAACAGTATCATTCTGATCTATGCATCTGGACATAAATGTCATTCTAAGCTCAATGTTCAAAAAAAATAAAGAAAAAAAATAAAGAAAGATAGGAAGAGAAAAAAAAATCTAATGTCTTTATAAACCAATTTATTCTAACATAGGAGCAAAAAAAAATGAAATAAATGAATCTGTTCTACTGAGCAACATGGATAGTGCAGAGTTAAGGATCTCCAAGTCCTGCTTTTTCTGTGATTTAGTTTTGCGTTTCTTTGGTATGTAGTTTTCAGAGCTAGGCTTTTTGCTTCGTTTTGTTTTTAATTAATTACTGCACAGSTGCAAAATGCTTTTTGCATCCACATGCAAAAATGTGGATGTGTGCTATCCACAACAGGGATATATTCCTTTCCCTTAGCTCCATCTCGGGGTATTTTGCCCCTGAATCTGCCTTATGGGTAAGAATTGCAAGCAGCCCAGTTTCATCAGCACATCTCAGTTCTGCATGAGCCACTGATGCTAAGGAAMTCTGCAGTTCATTTTGTCTCTGCAAAAAGCAGGAGATAAAATTATTTAACAAGAAGGCTTTTCAAGTACACTGAGTTCTTATAATAATTTTGTTTAATGTGAGCTTTATTTAGGATATCCCAGCCAAAGCTAAATATTCCAAAACTCTGCAAACAGTGCTCTGAGAACTGTTCGCGCACGATTTAAGCCAGTGCTTTAATCTTTCCTGCTGGAGTGCCATTGCTATTAGCCTTTTGCCTGGAWGGGGTTCCAGCATTTGGCCGAAGGAGACAGCCCGCATCCCTGCCGGCCTCAGGGCCCCTTCCRCCATCCTTTCCCGTAACTGCCCGAGTTGGCTGCGGCCTTGCCCGCCCCCGCGCCGCGCCCCGCCATTAAATGAGCGTTAAAAGAGCCGCCCTGGTGCCGGCAAAGGGAGCCGCGGCCGGAGCCCGCGCCTCCCTTGAGGGGAACCCGCATGGCCCCTCGCCGCCTGCCACGGCAGCCCCCGCTACCCGCAGCCCCGCGGCGGCCCCAAGCGCCCGAGCGCCATTACCGTGCGGCGCGGCGCCGCCTCCTCCGGGCTGCTGCCGCGCGCGGCAGCGGAAAGGGCCGGGCCGGG
>NW_020455643.1:1746006-1904893 GCF_003342845.1 Nothoprocta perdicaria | reverse complement strand
AATAAATGGCTTTTTAGCTTTCCCCTTAAGCACAGTCTATGTTCTCCCTGCCTGTATGAGTTTGGATTATGTTTATGGCAAATCACCTGCCCCAACTTTATTACCATATATATATATTTTAACCAAATAAAAAAAGGCAAACCCAGCAAGCAAAATAGCCTCGCCCCTACTAAGCAAATTCACCTTTGGACAAGTCAAAGGCATTTCTCCTTTTCTCAAACACTTGTTGTCTTCTCCAAATGCTAATCACTCCTCATGGTTTGAACCATCCGGCCTGCTGTACATCTGAGGACAGTTTGCTGCAAATTTATTCAAGTTTCCCTTGATATGGCTAGGGGTAATAGCTGTGTGTGACTTGCTAGCAGATGTATCCCTATGGTAGCGTAGCAGAGTATCTGCAGAGGATGCCGTCCTCAATACACCTCACGGTTTTGCTTCCCTGCTCCCTACATTCAATAGTTTGGGTTCAYGTGTGGTCTGCAGCAAGGTTTGCTGCAGCTCCACACTGCTCAGCGACTGCGAATTAGAACCYGCAGTTCTCGGCCGCTGGCTGGACGTGCTGCAGCTGCAGTTCCTGGCTGCTTTCGTGCGAGCAGTGAGTCGGCCTCGCAAATGGCAGCTCAGAGACCTGCCTGCTGCGGGCTGCAGGGCACAGGATTCAAAGYTGTTGTTATTAGAAAGACAAACTCTGTATCTGAACCAGGTAACTGGTGCTTGGCTTGAGTATAGTTACAAATTGCAAAAACACACTGTTTTCAGAAATTAGCTTTCCTGTCCTTTCATTCAGTAAAAAGACAGACATTGCTTAATGACTTTCTTTGAAGTGATRCCCTGTTTTAATAAAAAGATAGTTGAGACCATAAATATCAAATAAAGATGGAGCAAACATATATGCAAGCTATCCTTAGATCACAGCACTAAGCAAGGTACAGATAACCCATCCACTCCATCAGAGCTTGCACAGAAGGGAAGTTTTGCCCTTTACCAAGATAACCATATTTCAAAGGAAATGACATGCTGCTTCGCAGGGAATTATGATTCATTTGGCTGAGCTAACAATGTGCTTTGCATAGCTTCCTGTCTCCCATCTTTCAATTCATTCATATACATTATTTATAAAGAGAGGCAAACACTTTCCTCCATGGTTTAATCTATCATGATGTTCTCTTGAAAGAAATCCTATACATATTCCATACATGCTATACAGTGCCATAGTTAACAAAATGCCTGCCCTATCAGTGAGCCATTCACTTGGCCAGTAGTCTTTGCATGTGTTTGCTCTTTATGTCAGTAATGAAGCAACGACAAGTGGCAATAATAACTACTACTCCATCCGAGTGCAAGGACAAATAGGTATGACAAAAATAATCAGTCTGCATTATACTAGCCCTACATGGATCTACTACTGTCAAAAAGAATTGGGACTCAGTGTGTATTAAGTAATATTAGACTCAATTTTCACTTCCTTCTCTTCATCATTTTGCTATTTCAAATGCTGCCAAAAATGATCCTTAGATTGAGACTCATCTACTTCCCCTTTTCTTAATCCTGTCTGATAAAATCTGGTCATAATATCAGCAGGCAACAGCAGAATGACACTAATAGGTATTTTTAAGTTCAGGTAGCTGGATCTCAGCCAYGACCAGATTGTAAGACCTGTTATTTAATCTCCAATGTGCAAAGTGCAGGTGACAAACATTTTCATAAAAACCTAACCTCTAATAGCACAATCAAAACAGGCAGCCTGCCGTATGAATATGCAGGAAGGAAACGTTAACCACCTTCAGAGCAGGAAAATGCTTAAATCAAGTTCTGCTCTGGTTGATTTAGTCCATGTATCTATACAGATTTATATTAGAAACCACTTGAGATTAATCTGTTGCTGGGAGAYGAGACACTGATAAATCCATGTACCTTGTCATTTCATGGATTGTTAATTAAGGACAAACCTGTAAGAATTCCTCTCCTCAATGGCTGTGTTTTCAGCAGGTTTCTTTTCCAAAAGGATGCCGATAAAGTAATAAAGCAACTTCTCGCTGCGTACACTGGAACAGTAGGAAAGAGCTAATGATTCCTAGCTCCAGGGACTGTGGAGTACCACCAGACCACTGCTGGTTCAGTGTGCACAGTTTTATAATAGATGAACAGTTCTTAAATTTTAGAGAAGAACGATCGTGTAACTATGGTTCACTGTTTAAACACGCTCAAAGACTGCAACCTTTGGGCTCTGTGACCAATCGATGCATTACTCATAGTCGTTCCACCCACAGGCTTGGCACTGAACGTTACACCTTCATAAATATCATTTGCTTTTTATCGAGTTGATAAAAGCCAGAATGTATTTGTACAGAGCTTTTGTTTATTTTTCATAGCACAAGGCTGCTTCTTCCTCTTCCTTAAGTGTTGTGCTTCATCTCACGGAGGAAGAAAGAAGGCTTAGTGACAAAAACTGGCTTCACAGAAGACTGCAAATACCATTGCTAAGGGCTTAATACGGGAAACCGCAGCACAAATGGGCCTCCACCACACCAAAGACTCCAGAGTCAAACAAGGCAATATATTAATATTAGGACTTGATTTTGCGGGAAAATCTACGTTATGGTACAGGTTAAAGTGCAATGATCATTTTCTAACAATTCCGACAATTGGCTTTAACGTTGACATGATTGAAACGCAGAAAGATTTTACCTTAACCTTTTGGGATGTTGGAGGACAACAAAAAATGAGGCAGCTTTGGGGCAGTTTCCTGGAAAATACAGATGGGCTTCTGTACGTTGTGGATAGCTCTGATCAGCAACGGCTGGAAGAATCGAAGAAAGAACTTGAACGCGTTTTAAAGAATGAATTTATAAAAAATGTACCAGTAGTTCTGCTAGCAAACAAACAGGATTTGCCTGGGGCTTTGAATGCTGAGGAAGTAACCAGGAGATTCAACATGAAGAAGTACTGCAGTGACAGAAATTGGTATGTACAACCCTGCTGTGCCATCACGGGAGAAGGCTTGTCAGAAGCTCTCAAAAGAATAACTGCATTTGCAAAAATCCACAGGAAATCAAAGGATACTTCTACAATTTTTAAGCAAAATGAAAAACTTTAAGAATTTCTATCAAATTCTGCTGAATGCTAATTAACATATGTTGTTGCACAGACTAAATATGAACATTCTTGGAGAAACTCTAAATAAATATTTATAAAGCACTTTTAAATTATATTGTTCTACCTACATATGCTTCTGATATACTATTCTGTAGTACTTTAATTATCAACAGCATGTGTGGGGTTATTCAACGCAAGAATGTGGCAGCTGGATAGTAAAAAAGACAGAACTGAGCTTCTGAACTTCAGCAAGTGGAAACAAAATAGGTGAGCAGTGCTTAAAATGCTTAAGTGTCTTATCAAAAAGCTCAACAGCCAAGAAAAGGGGTTAATTCAGCAAGAAAAGCAAGGGATAAAATRTCATTTCAATGTTATTGTGCTCTGTGGATGTATTTCTCATGTAAATAGTTGTTTTTGAGCTTGAACTTTTAGCTATGTACCAGTGAACCTATGAATTTGAAATACTTGTTTCAAATGTATGGCAAGTGCAAATGTACTGCGTTTTAGAACCTATTTCTCCATATCAACTTTCACAATCAGGATGAAGTCTTCACCAAGACACAGAATAAAACCAATAGTTCATGTGTTATTTGTAAGGTGCAGCTTTGGTGTCACTTTGTTAAAGGTGCCCATGTGTCCCCAGAGCCATGTGCTGTCACTAGCCACCAGCAGTGCAACAGAAGCCAGCACAAGAGCAGCCCAGCAAAGYGGGAAAAGCAGGGACGCAGGCTGCTCCCTAAGTTTTTTATTGATCTTGAGAGAATGTGTCCTGCCATTACTAAAGCCACCCGAGATTGCTAGTGGTAAATTTTGTTCTGGTTAATTTCAAAGTAAAAAGTAATCTTATTACTGCAGTTTGTGGAAATTTCTCCAAATTAACCTTTCCATTCGGATTTCCTGATTCATTAAGTGGTAAATTCGTATTCTCAATGCCATTAAGGCAACRATAGATTGGTAACTAGAACAAGCTSAATTAAACTGTATCAACCATCAAAAGTAGTTTAAATGCTAAAAAGTTAAAAGAACCTGCTCTTGTAAAAGTGAGGAAAAAGATACCACCTAATTACTGGCTAAACACTCCCTTTTGCTAATCCAGGCTATTTATTTTTGCCTTCTTGAGCAAGCTGTGCAGAGGGGGGATGACACAGTGGTTAGGATGATTGCTTAGGTAGCTGTACTTTTTTTTTTTTTTTTCTCTAAATGCACCACAATCTTTGACCACGGGCTAGTCATTTAATCGCCCGGTGCCTCAATAGGTCCCTGCCAAAATGAGCTTCCCACTTATGCTGCCCAAAAAGTTGTGGCACAGGTCAGCRTGCGTGTGTGCCTTTCTCCTGCGACAAACGATAATGTGCCCAGTAATTCACATGAGACGTTTACAGGTAGTTCTTACTAATAAAAAGCAAGAATTTCAAGTTTTAGAAGGGTGAAGCAGAAGGCAGAACAGATATGCTCTGTTGTTTCATGCATGTATTATTCAAAGATGAAAAGTCATCAGGTGCATTTGCTGAAACAGTAAACAAAGGAGGGTTTCTCAACAGAAGTTATTAGTACTGACAGTAAATACCGTGGGCTAGATTGTACGTCATCTTGAGACTACATTTCTAAATGTAAAGCAAGTATTCAGACTTGTCATTGCCCAGTCTGACAATTTAGGGTTAATGCAAAATATCATCTGTTCACAAAAAGTTAAAAAAATAGTCTGCAACAGACTGAGAAATGGGAATATGATTTTTCTAATCCCAGTAATTCAATGTTAAATAATGTAGTATTTTAGATTACTACATTTATAAACATTTGCATGTTACATATTTAATTCTCCCACTAGTTTAATCTAATCATGTATCTATTATAAATTTGAATCCAGTTCATTGGCCTCAGGACTTCCTCAGGGAGAAATACTTGGGAGATTTAATGAGAATGCACCAGGGTCTCTAATTAGACAAGAAGCAAGTTTTGAAGGCAGAAATAATGTATTATAACAGACCAGCTAATATAGCTAAAAAAGTGAATAAGCTTTCAGGAACACAATTCCTTCTTTGGGTTATCAAATTAGATGAAAAGATACTGACATTGATTTGAAGATTTTTTTTTCATTATTCCCTTTACTCTGCAGAATATCATGTATTAAATACTGGGTTTTCTGCGGGCCCGGTGTGCAAAATAAATGTTGCTTTGGCYATCTTATCAGTTCTTCTAGACCTCTACTTTTTGGATAACTTTTCAACCTTAAATATCAATAGATTTGGACAGAAAGGATTCGCAAAGGAATTACATGTCCAAAAGTTTAATTAAGAAAAGCAGTGAGATAAAGGTGACCATACTGGTGGCCCCACTGAAGGGAAGGCTGATAAGATACCAGACACTAATCCCCTGGGAGATAAATGTTCCATTTTAGTCAAAAGAAAGCCAGCAAGCAGCCATAAATCCAGAGAATCCAGACTTAAATGGGTCTGCTGCTGCTGGAGATAGTTGCTTTCTTTTTTTTTCCCCATATTTGATGAATAAATAGCTTAATTGGAGGCTTCTTTAGGATGAGGAATTAGCAGATATAGAATTCACTGTAACAAAACTTCATGTTTCCCTGCGCTTGAAGCAAAGCATCTCCCTGAAGATGCTGAGAAAGTGGAACTTCTGGCCACATTTTGCGAGAGCAGAGCCCACAGCCACACAGGGCTCATCTTGGAGGAAGGTCACTTGTCACAAGTRCAGGTAAGGAGCACAGCCCAGTGTCCCTGCTCTCACGCTCTCCCCCTGGCACTATCCAGTCCCTACTGGAAGCCTAGAAATTCCCTGACATCTGGTCCCATCATATATTACGTGTTACAATCATAAGAAGAAAGTTAAAAAGGCATTCTCCAACTTAATCCTGCCGTGGCGAGACTTAACATTTTTAACTTCTTGGCTGAACAATATCATGAGCAGAATTATCTCTATGCTTCTGATTATAACAAGGTGGAATTTTACTTGAGCTAAAAATACAATCCATTGTATTGAAAGCATCATTCATTCCTGGACAATTGTCTGTTTTTGTCAGATGACAGCTAAGCTCTGTGAGAACGTATACAGACCACTTACTAAAAACAGCCTAGGATTTTTGAAGGGTTCAGGGTGATTTGAGAAAGACAGGAATCAGAACATGAACAGTGCTGCCTTCCTCAGGAGTGGAACCGAGGCTGGAGTGACAAGGCCTGCAGACTCACAGACAGAGCAGCAGATGAAGTGATCTACAAGCTGAAACGTTTGCACAGGAGGAAAGGAAGCCTTTGGAGAGCTTAAAGCATAGTCAGCTGCCTATATGGCTTCTGGTTCTGGAGCGTCTTTCACTATATTTTCTAATAAATCACACCTCAGTCACAAACTAGCAACAAACAGTCACAATCTAATGTTTCTTGCACTACTGATTCAGCCATGTTGGAAGTCTTGTGCAATCACAATAAAAACTGTAAAATCATTAGAGCTGAACTGGATGAGTCCTTCAGCGTGAGCTAACGTTTCCTGCACGTTTACCTGYTTATTTCTGCTGACAGAGCAGTCACTCGCATATAAATGAATGGCACATATCACAGATTTTGAAATACAGAGAGTACAGATCCTGATCTGTGAGGCATGTTGTGTCCTGCCCCCATTTGAGGCTATCCACTGGGACATGTTTGGGTAAGGCAGCTTAAAAGCTGACAAATCTGGAATATGGGGTTGGTCTTGCTGATCATTCATTGATAAGATGACTGCAGCATAAGCTCACAGTGAGCTTTCTCAGTTTTGAAATTGCTGTCGTGGAGCTAAAAAGAATTCCAATAATAAACCCAGTAAGTTAAAGGATGTTCCAAGGGAAGGTAGGGGGCAGGACAAGAATCSATTGCATATTTGGACAGTGAACACGCCGCCCTTCCCTTTGGAGACAACTATCTCAGTAATTGAATACTCTGTGAATCAACCAAAAGTGAAGGAACATATTTCTTTTGTATAGCAATACATAAGTATATGAATGTTCACAGGGCAAATCTTTTGCAACATCAGCTAATGTGAGATTTTACAGCTGTGTAAATTACTCAAAATACCTCTGTTGCCATCTCCTCCTCCTTTCTGAGTTAACTCAAACAATAGATTTSTCCATTTAAAACATAAGCCCTAAGTACACTGAAAGAGAGCAATTCTGAAGCCCTGCATGTATGTAAAAGCATTTTGAATGGGCTTTCTTGGCAAAGTAMATCACCCATGCTAAGTTTTGTGCTGCAACAATTAGACTTCTTACATTTAAAATTAGCTCAAGCATTGCTATTCTACACTGCACTCTGAAGTACAGACGTACAGACCCTAGGTATATACTTCAACAGATCACCAAGTCTAGGTTAGTTAGGTCTCTGCAATTCAGGTTGTAAACTCTTGTGGGGGGAGGCTCTACAAATAAAACACCTCTTGTACTGCAGGTACTATTTGCAAATACATACCCATAAAATAGTAACATGCTGAATATGCTTAATTTATATGATTTCAATAAATTGTGCATTATCTTGTGTACTGGCCTCTACAACAATCAGCTTCTAAGCTTAGAATATTTTTGCAGTACCCATACTGGTCTATGGTGTATTTGCAGTGCAATTTCACATTTTGCAGCATCTAATGCCAAGTCAGGCTGTCACCAGGAGACAGCTCTCCATGCCCAGCATTTCCCCTCTGTCCCCCCTTCCTCCTCACTTACACCTTTCCAGCTGTGTGTGCCTGCACAGCAGAGCTGTTCTCACTTGCCTTCTCCTTCGCTGATTATCAGAATGGTCATGCTGGTTTCCATGGTCTTTTTTATTAGATTTTCATCGACTGCTTTTGTGCTTTCTTTCCTGCTGGCTCTTTATACCTGGAAGCAATTGTCCACAAACATTTACAAAATCACTTGTTTTCCTTCAGCTCCTTCCTTAAAGCACTCCTTTCCCATGATGTACGCAACAATCCTGACTATAGTTATATATCGTTGCATGTTTTATGAGGAGGCCTCTAACTACATCTTCCCATACGTATTCTTCTATTATTTCCTTGTACAGCCCTTTATTTATTTTTCACCTTTTAGCCTTAGACTGTGCATTTTCTGGTGCAAAGATCATCTTATTCCATGCTTCATATACTGATAAGAAGGATTTCTAGATGTTATACTAGTGCTATAAGCAACTCAAATCTCACAGAATATCTGCTAAAATAAATAGTTTTGTGATCTTAAATAAATAATCTAGCTCTGAAATCTTTGCCTTGTGTGTTTTTTTAATTTTTAGAAAATACACCTGGGGAGTATGAGCAACTACCTCATTGATTCAGAGAAAGGCTAATCTCCCTAACAATTGTCCTTGACTGTTAAAGGGTAACTGTGCCTCAATCAATAGTTTGCAGTTACTTTATCTAGAGCACACACATTAATCACTGAAAAACATTAGTCTCTCAACATTTTCTTAGCATTCATAATTCTAAAAAGTTCTAATTTTGTTTAGGATCATCATAAATTTATGCAACAGATGCTGATTTCATTCTGATTCAGGAAAAAATGYATTGCATTTTGTGAACAAATGAGTGCTAGCCCCTCATCTTTGTACAAACCTGTCAGGTCTCATGTACAGGGATCCACTGCGGGATTTTAGTAAGAMAACGTACCCTTAAAGACAATTTTATACAAATAACTGTCTGCCTTGTGACAGTAATTTTAAACAATAATAATCCCAAGGAAGTACAAATAATTAAAATATGTAACATTTTATTAAAATCAAATGTTATAGAAATCATAACAATAGTTAAAATAGTAGAAAAATTCAATTTAATCCACACAGGAAAATATTCATAGTTCTTAGAGATATCCTATTTAGTAAGAGCTATAAACTAAACCTTTACTTCTTCAATATTAAGATTTTCCAAGGAATCAGTAGGTTCACTGACCTTTTATAATAATTTATCCATAAATATAAACCATAATTATTCCTTATCCAAATGTCATAATATCATAGAAAAATATATGTTTTAGTATTTCAGCACTGAGACATCTTGTGGCATATTAGATATATTGCAGTTAATAAATATTCACATTGRTTTTCATTCCACATTAGGATGAATAATTCAAAATTACATCATTCTGTGGAACAGAAAATTTGTATTGCTTTCACTGGAATTCAAAGTTTCAGTGATGCCTACAATTCAATTCATCAGCTTTCCAGAATCTAGTTGTCTGATTGCCATTTACTTAACTAAACTAAATGCTTTATTTGAAATATTTAAGTGTTCAGAGCATAGGTCTAAGGCTAGGAAAACCTCACATTTATTCCAAGCTTTGCAACTACCTTTTGTTATGTCCTTGAATAACTCATAGTCTCCCTGCCTCAGTTTCCACATGCATACAGCAGGGRTAATAGTCTTTTTTATTATTATTGTTTTGAATTTCATTGCAGAAAAAAATAGTGCTGAATAGAAGATAAGTAGCATTATGACCCACAGTGGCAAAATTTTGCTTTATGGTAGCTCAGGCTAGTTACCTTGGCTGGGCTATAAATTCCATAGCTCATATAACTCCAACACACTTTTAAGAGCAATATAGGTCCTGCATTATGGGAGATGCCGCCCTGTATGGAAATGAGCCCCTATCAGTGACTCATGTCTGAGCAGATGCTTCTTTAAGGAAYTGTGTTTCAACAGAAAAAGGCACTTTGATGCTTTATTTATCTGATCTGAACTTGTGCTGTTTGCAGTAACTTAAAATGTAAATATGCTAATTCCACACGAACATCTATGAAATGAAATATTCAAAAAAAWTTTTTTTGAGGAAAGATTTCCCAAAAGTGCAAATTATTTTGAAAAAAATCACTTCTGACATTTTCCTACCCGATTCATTGCTACTTCAGTCTTTGATTAAAGAAAAAAGGAGAAAAGGTATTTTTTTAGTTGACCCATAGCTCAAGCAGTATTTGTAGTTCCTCCACTTTTTTTTTAGCCAATATATAAAAATAGTATCCCATCTTGAAGTTCCTTATTGTGATGAAGACACTACAGTCTCTGACCTTCCCCTTCTCTTTTCTGAATCATCTCAGCCTTCCCCAGCACGGCCAACGCTCTGTACAACTGACCTGCAGGAGCCTGGGGGTCCTCCCTCTGCAGCTCTGCCCCAGCTCTTTCCCCGGCACTCGCTGTTGTCCCACCTTGGGCTGTCACACTTGGGATCCTGGTATTGTCCTTATGGCGAGTCCCCAGAGGAAGCTATTGCCACCACCATGGGATTCATTTCTCCTTTCCCCTCCTTTTCCTACCTTTAGTTTATACTATGGGAAAATAAAGCAGAAAATAGCCATTTAAACATGCAGTAAACACTATCCAATAATTTGCATGTCTGATCTTAACAATTAGTGTGCAGCACATAACCCTAATTAAAGCGTGCTCCTGTCAGCAGCATCAAGAGCATCATAAGGAGGAACAACCAATAAGGGGTTGAGCAGATGGACACAAATGTTACCTAATTACTCTGGGAAAGGTAGTGTGGGAGCACAGGTGCAGCCCTGGGAAAAAAAACAGAGGAAGATGCTTATTTGGGGGCCTTCTTGCTTCTCTTCCTGGCTGCGAGAGATTTCCCCTCCTCCTTTCTCTCTCATTTTTTCCCTCAAAGCGTTTTTGTTTGTTTGTTTGTTTGTTTGTTTTCCATTAGAGTACTCCTGCAGGAACACTGCACCATTCTGTATTACGCACCTCAAAGAACTCAAAATATCAGGGTGGGAAAAGGATAGTAGCTATTGTTTAAATTGTTAGATGAAATCCTTGTTATGTGTTTTTAAACAAGAAATGCCCTTAATCTTACAATTAGTTTTTATACTCAGGTAGGCACTCATCTTTAAGAACCTTGAATCATAGTTCATAACTAAAAGCAGACTTTAATACAAAATAATGAATATTAAAAGAAAAAAAAAAAAATCTAGGTGAATCTTGCGTTTCAGTCCCAACCATCTTAAAAGGCTGTTTATCCCAGATGGTAATGTCTCAAAAAAAAAGAGCAGTTATATAAATGCAGAAACTATTTTTTTTCTGTAGTTACATGTTCTTTTTTGCTCTTACTCAATTTGCATCCAAATAAGCATTATTTCTCTTAACAGTTTTTTTTTCTGCATTTACTTTATCCTACATTAAAATCATAATCTGGTGTGTGTGAAAGATGCTGTCCACTGCAAGTTGAAGATATCTCCCAAACTCCCTATAATCAATGAAAAYAGAAGGAACTACACCTGCTAGATAGGCCAAAAATTTCATTACACACCTTTAACTTACATTGTTTTGATACTGGTCAAAAATATTTTTCTTAATAACAACAACAAAATATATAGGAAATGCTACCAGAAATATTTTAAATTTTACTATGCTGTATTAACTTTTATACATTAAAATACTTGGACAATTCAGAGGGTACCTTTCAGAAGATCTGCCTTCAGAAAAGTGTTGCTTTCCTAACATTACTAGGAAACACTTCCCAGTAAGCTAGTGAAACTTAGTGTTTTACTTCCTTTTTAGTAATTTTTCTTGGAAAATGATATCCTCTGTATCATTCTTATCTATGCTTTCCTAAGTTTTCAACTTACAAGTTAACATCAATAAAATCTGACAAAGGTAGACAGTTCTTGAAGTTACTAAGACTCTAGACGTAATTGCAGGAAAATCACATGGCCGTTATTTCCCCACTTCCCCAAAAGAAAAGCTGAAACAAGAATATTCCCTTGTATGAGATACCAAAAGATCAAGCTAGAATCATGGAGAACTGTTTGCAACAGAAAATATTTTTTCTGATTTACCATCAGTGAAGCTACCAGAAGATAACTTTGTTCCAGAGGCTTCTTAAGAAGTATTTTTTTCAGGGGGAGGCATGAAGCAATATATTCCTGAATGTTGCCTGGAACACTGAAATGGCTCATTTCATCAACTATTTGCTCACTTTTCATCTCAAATGAAAAGTTCTTTTCTGGTACTTAATAGGAATGTGTTCTACTTGAAGGATGGAGTGCTTAATACAAAGGCATGCAAGTGCATCCTCAAAATCTGCAAATCCCTCTTCTTGGACTGTTTGTAGCTGACGGGAGTTTGTGATCAATCCAGGCTCTTGTATCAAGAAACCTTTTGGCAAGGGTCATTTCATGACCTATCAGGTTGTTTTCAAACAGTCTGATTGAACACACCAAAATCATGTATACAGGCCAAAGTGCAGAAAAAAAGTCACCAATGTAAATAAAAAAAACCCAAACATAGACTATACTAAAGAAAAAGTTATATTAAATCAGAATAATAGAGGTCACGGCTAGGCTGATGTGCTATTTCAGAAACAGCTTTGAAACTCTGGATCATAAATTTTAACATGACTGCCTGCTGCTTAGTGTCTGCAGTCATGTGGGAGTCCTAAGTTTATTTTCTAATCACAGGAGCAGATGTTCAGCTGATGTGAATCAGCAAACCGCCACTGAAGTCGGAGGAACTACCTTTAATTTGCACCATCTGTTTTTCCAGTCTCTCCTTTTGAAGAAAGGATACTGTGCATTATCTTATCACCCAGTAGCTTCCATAAAATGAGAAAATAGTTGAGCTCTTTAACTAAAACAACACTGCTCAAGATGAAGTGTTTTAAATTCAAACAGGCAACAGGGGTGGAAGGAAAGAGATTCTCAAGGCACCTATGATATTCAGGGCCTAAATAAGAACAGGAAAGAAAGCCCAGTAAGGACCAGTGCTAAATGACTGAGAGTAATAAAACTAAATTGGCAYAGTGACATCAACAGGCCTTTGACTTTACTAACATCTGATACGAGGCTGCACTGAGACTAAGTTCAAGAACATCTCTCTGTAATTTCAGTCTTGTACAACATGATTAAAAGATTATAAATAGAAATATATTGAATTCCACAAAGTTTGGGGCATTTTAGTATACTTGTAACTATTTTTTTTCAATTATGTGCAGCTCAGTACTTAGTAACTATGTTACAGTTCAGTATTAGCAGTCACACTGCTAGAATGTGACTTGGAGCCTCACTAAGTACAAAAACAAATACAAAAAGGTATTTCTAGACCCACAAAAAACCCGCTAAATATAGTACAGGCAGGAATCTGGAAAATAAAGTGGACAGACACAGGAAACATCTCTTGAATACAGCAGAAATGAACTACACAGTGCCTCACTCACAAGTGAATGTCCCTCCTGAGAGTGAAAATGATGATAGCACGAGATCTACTGGATTTGTAGTAGTTGCTTCAAAGCCTGACATATAGCCTTCTATTGCAAACTAGCCTGAAACTAGGTAAAGAAAAACTGATCAACTATTTAAGAACCAATTAACAGAGCAACAGCTCAGGAAAGAATGATAACTTCATATAAGCACTTTTTAAAAGAAAAAACAAAAATCTGRCCCAAGAAGTTCAAAAAGCTTAAATAAGCAAAGAGCAGAAGACAGAATTGAAAGGCTCATCAAAAAGCAAGAGCTGTACTAAAAGGTGACATCCTGGAGGTAGTACCTGCTTAACGGCAGTTGCAAAAAAAAATGGAAAAAAGGTTCTAATATACTGACATAGGAGGAGACAAGATGGGAAAGTGTCTTTCAKAGAGTACAAATCCATTCTGTTCCTATATTTAACCTTAAAACCGCGCTGTATATTGCTAAAATATGATTCGAGCTGGCTCCCCTGCAACCAGTCAGCGGTTGTTGTCGCTTCAGTGACATAAGCCTGAAATGCGAGCGTGGCATTTGCTGCTCATGACCTACTGCTACACGGTATGACAGTGCTCGTGCTCGTGCTCAGGGTCCTGTGCTGACTTGCTTGAGCACGCACTATGCCTCGCTCGGAAAGCTCTATGAACATCTCCAGCTCCTTCTAGAAGGGGCTTTTTATACTAACAAGTTACGGCAGAGCGCTTCG
The DNA here is from genome assembly GCF_003342845.1 of Nothoprocta perdicaria. Classification (NCBI taxonomy): domain Eukaryota; kingdom Metazoa; phylum Chordata; class Aves; order Tinamiformes; family Tinamidae; genus Nothoprocta; species Nothoprocta perdicaria. The sequence continues at coordinate 1,890,892 of NW_020455643.1, read as the reverse complement.
AAGAACAGTGAAAACAAGCCCACAAAAGCTTGAGCTGCTGGATGTGCCCCAAGAAAGTCATGGTACTTTTTATTTAATTCATCCTTATCCTACTTAGTGTGTTTCCTGTTAACTATGTTCTTTTTAAAGTAAAATCCCTGTCCCATAGAAGTTGATMATTTGTTATTTGTGTTGGTTTTGTATGTCTTTTTCAAGTGGACTGTTAATCACAGCTCATCCCAGTTTAAGTTTAGGTATTATTTGATATGCATGTTACAGTGTCCAGCCAAGTATAGCTGAATTCCAGACCTGGATGCTCCCTGTAAAATGAAAACAAGTAGCTCTATGTTTGCATACCAGATGAAAGATTATTTTAAAACATTCTACCGGCAGATCAGTGGTCCACTTTTTTTTTTTTTTTTTTTTAATACTAGCTATTCCATTTTGAGTCTGAAAGGGCAGATAAGCCGCAGGATTAATGAGAATTTTTCTATGTGCAACACAAATCTTCTCAGCTTTATATATTTTTATACTGAGGAGATAGGTTTACTAGATATGAAAAAGCATTCTCAGTTAACTCATTTCATATAAATGAATATTTAGAGGAAACTATATTACTAAAAAGTTTCAGTTCAATCCACATAATTACTTAAAGGAGATTATCAAGAAAATTATGTATCTAAACATTCTCTCACTATTTAATCGGGTGCAAAGAAAAGCAAATGAAAGTTACAAATAAGTTACACTTTTGTGAATGTGAATTATTTGTCTACATATACATACATGAATGTCAATAAACKGTATGCTTTTTCAGCTGAAGAAATAAAGTACTTAAAAATATTTTGAGGTTCAATGTTTAACTTCTGTTCAGACAAGCTTTCTAAAGCACAACCTTTACACTGGATTGAGAGAGTAAAGGGGTATAAAATTGCAAGTATTTCATTTTCTGAGTATTTCCTGTGAAAGGGACCCAGATCATGCTGAGTTCTCATACTGGCACCTGCTCCAGCCCCAAGGAAAAGCTGCTGAAAAAGAGAGGCTGCAGGAGCACACAGCAGTCAGTTTTGTGACAMGTAAAATATACTGCCCAGGGACATAGAGACCAGGGTATAAGTTAAGCTAGCTGGTTATACCAACATCTGAGATGGAGGCTCATGCAATGATCTGCAATACTAAAATAGAAAAATTGTTTTGCAAAAACTCTGTAGGAGACACACAAGCCACAATCCACAAGGAAGGGATAACAGCAGCTAAAAGGCATTTCAGATGTACATATTCTGCATTTTTTGCAGAGATCCAGATGACCACTGCTGTAAGTCAGACTGTCCTCCCTATGTTACAACTGTTTTGCAGACTAGAATCTTCCTAAAACRGAGCATGTTGCCCATGCAGATACCCTCTGTCTCAAAAACTGTGAAAAGTAACRAAATGGTCTGCACAGGTTCACTGGAAATTTATATTATGAAGAAAAATTCTCCCTTGTCAAACAGTAACTCATTTCTAGCTCCTATACAATGCCAGGCAGAGGCAACTCAAATCCTGCAGAAATTATAACAATCACAAGTTACTCTGACTTGTGCTGATCATCTTAACTTGATGTTCAGATGCCACAATCAAATAATTCAGAACCACCAACAGTAACTTAACCTAGAGGTTAAGCCAGCTTTCAGTGTCATTTTTTTATTGCTTGAAGGTATAAAATTGGAACAGAATCTTATTTCTATCTTCCAAGCTGATAAATATGCAAAACAGAAAAAAGTWACCACAGCTTTGTATTGTAATATCATGGGAGGTTTGAAGATTAACATACCAAATGAATTTGCATACTATACATAATTTATTATGTTTTGGGCACCTATATTTAGTCAAACCATACTCTTTTAGGAAAGACTAATTTATAATCAAAATGTCAGCTTTTGTTTTTGTTGTTGTTGTTGTTAAAACAGCCCAATGCCACAAGATCAAGAATTCAGAAGGGAACTGGTCTGCTCTTCAAAACTAGACATCCAAGCACTAGATTAGCACGGTAGATCTGAGGTAAAAATCACGTCAGTAAGAAAATAACATGATAATTGTCCCACTGAGAGCTAAACAGATTAATTAGACTACAGTTAAACAAAATGCACTTGATTAATCTCTGATTATGTCTTCACTGAAGTCACACTATAAATTATTCTTTAGATGATATCAAACCAGAAACACAGATCAAAGGCTCCTGAAGGGTAGCATTCCTCTGAACATACATAATTTAATAAGAACTAAGCATGTTCTTATATTTCATACATACGCACCAAAATGCTATGTTAGATTTGACAATGCAAGCAGTAATGTGATTTTAAGACAGATCTGGATTTGACAGAATAGTCTCCAAGGAACACTAACTCAGTGATTCTCAGCTATTTTCAAATGGTTACTCATAAAATGAGATACTGCTCACTCCCTTGTTTCTGTGAACCTTTTTCCAAGAATGTAGAGGGAGGGTCAAAACAGAGATGACTTCATTAAAGGTCACTGTTCAATAGTGAGTCACTTTTGGTCACAAAAAAAAAAAAGTGCTGTCTTACCAATTCTAACCTTCCCAAACCATATGCTAGGCAGTGCTACGGTTGGTGAGAGCAGGAGGTGTTAGAAGTGGGATGAGCACATATTTGAGTTAGAAAAGGCAAAAACAAAAGTAGTCAAGAAAAAATGTCCTTTTTTCCCCCCTTSTTTTCATAGACAACTGTTGATTTGAGTCTTAAACACTATACATATATATATATATATATACACCTATACATACACATATAATTTTTAACTTTCATAACCTATTTGGTATCTCAGGATATTCTCAGGACCTTGTCCGATTTCATTATAAACAACTATGGTTTGAAGAGACACAACCTCAATTCTGCTTTATGATACTGTTTCACAAACAAAACTTTTTGGAGCCACAAAACCTCCAAACAAACAAAAAAAACACTCTGCAGACACATTTCTCAAGGACACTGACATTCTCTTCTCAAAGGAACTGACATTACAACCAGTCAGCAAGATATTTGTAGATCTGGAAAATACCTGTCACCTTTTAAATCTGTGCCCAATGACTTCATGTTATATTGTGATGGTAACTTCTCAATGTTTCTCATTATATTTTTAGATACAGTTGCAAAACTAACAGATTTTTTAAAATTCTCATCTTTTCCTTCTTTCAATACATAACTTCCTCAGAAGGAGCTCAAATTTCAAGATGCTATCTGCATGAGCCAGTCATAGAAATAGACTTGTAGTGCTGCATCCTAAATTTTCACATCTTTTGCAATGGTTATTAGATAAACCTTTGTTATTTTTAGGTCTCTCTTTTGGGTTTTCATACCCTTAACATGTAAAAAGCTGTGGTTCAGCAAAAAGTACTAGCACACAGTTGCCAGTGTAATACTATTTCCATCATATCAAATATGAGCTTACAAAAGGTATGTTTATTTAGGGAAATTTCAAAGCTGACAGAAAATAAAAAAAAAAAAAGAAGGGGTTTTAACTATCCCAGTGAAACATACAATGCAAGCCTTAATCATGAAAGTAAGGAAATTTAAAATATCCTTGAAAATTAAGGCAAAAGTAGGGAGTTTCCCTTCAGTTAATTAAAACTGTTCAGGTATAAACAGATTACAAAAAAGAAGCTCACAGTAACAAAAGCCACAGTAAAAAAAAAAAAAGTTTGGAAATGAAAAATATTTTACTTACTGAATATATGATATTGAGATGACTGTACTGTTTTAACATCCTGTCTTCCTAGTGGGGTAGCTGCACCCAAGTCAGCTTTGAACAAGCTAGTTTATGTATTGGTAGACAGCTAGTTATGGTATGTGGAACGCCACCTGGATTAATTAATCCTGACTAATTGATTTATGAAATCAACACGGCTGTAGTGACTGTGACTTTTGTCTCTTTCAGGCTTGATTACAACTCTATCTAGGAATGGAGACTCCTGCTCTGAAAAATCTTCCAGAGACAAAACATCCTGTAGCACAGATCATTATTCCTGTGTCTTCTTGAGAACAAAACTAAAACCATGTTCTCTCTTCTGATGCTCATAAATCTCTGCCTTAACTCTATCTACTTGAGAGACTTGCACCTTCCATCACTGCTCATACTCTTTTCTGCATCAAGTTTGAGAGCTTCCCATCCCCTTTCCTCTGCAAGCACATCTATTTGTCTGAATGTTTCCTATCTCCTTTTAATCAAGATGAGCAAAGTTAGCTTAAATAATTTGGATAGCAATTTTTTTTTCTAAAATTCTGAAGACTGGAAGGAACGGGTACTACTCTGAGCTTTTTTCCCCTCAAAAAATAACCATTTCATCCAAGTGTCATGTTCCAGAAAAGTCATTGTCAGCAAGCAATAGTTTATCAGATCTGCATTCCTAATTTTGATAACTTGGATGTACTAAAATAGAAGACAAGCTTCAAGCTCCACATTTTGGTGTAAAAAAAGTGCCTTGGCTACATTCAAGAAAAGTATCACTGTGGAATTTTCATAATACCATTCCCCTTACTGGAGTGTTCCAACGCTAACCCAGGAACAACCTTTTCTAACACTCAGTTTGCCTAATACATAGGTAACACTAGTTACAAAGCACCCTGGAARGAAGCAGGGAGTTAACAAATGTGTGCAAAGCTCTCTCATAATTATACTTAAATGTGAGAAGCCTACCCGATGAAAGCTCCTCATTAGTTTGTGAACACAGTCCAGCTACACTACCTGAGAATGAAATACTGTAATTGCTATGGGCCAAAACCCACTGCCACAAAACCTGACTGTCATCATCAAACTGGTAAGACATGGGCCCGTCTGAGACAGCAGGGTCCAAAAAGACAACAGCAACTTACTTCTGACCCAGTACAGCCAATCCTTATCACATGCTAAGAGGCTGGTAAGATCCATGAAATCTGATCTTACTGAAAAAGCATTCTGCTCCCTGCGCTGGTCATTTCTTGTCTATGAGAAATAGGGCCCCTGGTTCTTGCTTGTGGGCTTGGTCCACAGTTGCTGAGTGGATAATGAGAATACTGGCAAATAACATGAACTGCAGCACTCCTGCAGACGGGTCTGCACACAGGCAGCGTTGATTCTTCAATAGAGCTTACCCAGTCTCTCAGGAAACCGCCGAGACACCTGCTGCTGTTTCCTGCGTGCTACTTCTTCCTTCCAGAATCAGATGCCTTAGAACTCTTAGAATTCTTAGAAATCTAGATAAATCATAGTGGATTGAAGTCCAGATGGTGCCAAACWACAGCCCATTTTTTAACAACTTGTTCCACATTTCGCTCAATATTTGGTCAAGTTTTGCTGAATGACACCGGCAGCTCTCCCCACAACCCCAGGAGCAAGGAGGGTAGCAGTGCAGGTAACAGTGAAGGAGCGGAGGCAACTCTATTACTCACTGCCTGCCACCAGCTGGGCAAACATACCCTCAGGGGCCCACCCAGCGACCGCGTTTGACCAACTCTTGTAATTTGTTGTCGTTGCCTTTCCCGAACTGTTGGCAAGTTGTATCGGTGGGATGGGGGAAGGGGAACGGTCAGACACGGCAGGTGCCAAGTCGCCCCTTCGGGGCAACTAACATGAAACCAGATGAAACGAAGAACGACCTCGATAATGACTTTTTGCTAAGGGAGCAGCAATAAGCAGCAATGGCGAAGGGAAAGAGAGGGAAAGCAGATGGGTCCGCTCCAGCCCCGCGGTCACTTTCCCCGCACCCGCCACCCAAAATGGCGGCCGCGCCTCAGGGAAGCGGCCGAACCTCCTCGAAGGGCCCGACGCCCCGCCCCCTCCCCGCGCGGGCGCCCCCTCCCTCAGCGCGCGCGTGCGCACGTACATGCGTCATCACGCCGCAGCGCCGCTCCCTCCCTCCACCTCCCCTCTCCCATTGGCCGCCGGCCGCGGGCACCGCGGCCAATCAGCGGGCGCGCCCGAACGGCCCAGATCGAGGCTGCCCCTCTTTGCTCCCCCCTCCTCCCGCCCCCCCTTCCCCCTCCCCCTCGGCGCCCTCCGTCGCTACCGGCACGTTCCGCCGGCCGGGCAGGCAGCGGCCCCCGCGGCGGCGAGGGGGCACCCGGCGGGCAGGGGCCGTGACGAGAAGGGAAGAGAAGGAGGAGGAGGAAGAGGCAGCGGCGGCGGAGGAGGAGGAGGCCGCGCGGCCCCTCTACCCCCTCCCCCCCGCCATGGCCGACAACGAGAAACTGGACAACCAGCGGCTGAAGAACTTCAAGAACAAAGGCCGCGACCTGGAGGTAACGGCCGCGGGGCGCCGGCGCCGCCGCCTCGGCGCGCGCGGGCGAGGCGGGAGCGGAGCGGGGAGGCGGGGGGGGAGGGGGAGGCCGCGCTGCGAGTGCCGGGCGCGGCCGTTGGGCGCCGCGCGCCGCCCCTCCCCCACCCCCACGCGTGGGGTGGCGGCTCTGCGGGGCCCCACGCGCCCCCGCCCGTTCCCCCCGCCCCTCCCGCCGCCGCCGCGCGCGGGCGCTTGTCGGGCCCGCCGGGGTGTCGTTAAAACCGCCCTTCGCCGAGGCGCTTCCGCCCCGCCGCGCCGGAAAAAGTGCCGCTTTCGCGTGGTTCTTCCTCAGTTTCCTGCGCAGCGCTTAGCCGCGCCGCCTTTTTTTTCTTTTTCTGTTTTCTTTTTTTTTTTTTCTTTTGTTTTTCCCTTTTTTTCCTCTCTCAGCAGTCCCGAAAAGCCTGAGTCAGGGATTAGGGCCCACTGGTGCGCTCTGCAGTTCCTCCCTTAAGCTATTCAACTCCTAATCTTCAATATACCCGATGCCTATCCGTTTCAACGCCCCCTTTAAAATATATATTTTTTTAAATTAATTAAGCGTTTATGAAACGTTAACGTTTCGGCGCTGGATTTATGGCACGTGGGAGCGGTAGTGGCTGGTACTGCTCAGCCTCCAAACTTTCTGGAGGCCGTGCGTGCTGTTTGCCTCAGCTGCAAAGCTGCTTGTCAACGCGGTACAGGAGATAATTAATTTAGGGCTTCCTAGCAAGTATTCTAATACCAAAATTGCGTATGGAGCCTCACCCATAGGCGCCTGCTTGCAGGGCTGGATGGGGAACCCCTGCACGGTCGCATGGAGTGCGATTTCTCACTTCCATTTTCCATTAACCCCAGTGTGTGTCCCTGTGGTGGAATACAAGAATACCTTCATGCAAAGGGGCAGCTCAGATGATGTTCTTATATCCTTTTTATTTTTTTTTTCAAATTATTTTTTTCCCAAAATAAAGGATGTGTTTATTTTGCTCTCACTCATGGAAAATATTGGCCATGTTTCCTCCTCCTGGGAAGTTGGCTAATCTAGAAGTCAATAGTATCTTGTGTTTTTTTTTCTTTTTCCTCTCCTTGAAACAATTTAGACCAAAAAAAAAAAAAAAAAAAAAAAAAAAAAAAAAAAAAAAAAAAAAAAAAAAAAAAAAAAAAAAAAAAAAAAAAAAAAAAAAAAAGAAACATCTAAGGAAAGTTCTTACTAGGAAACAGTTGTATTGGCTTAACAATATGTTCTTCCATTCCGTAAAATATTTGGCAACGCCAAATGCCAAAATAGTTGGAAATGACAATAATTAATGCAGTTATTGCTCTGTTTAGTAAACAGAGTTGTTACCTTTGTTAGTAAGGTCTTGCCTTAGATGTTCATGGGGTTTTTTTTTGTCCAATTTCTTTAGTTATTTCTGAACGGATGACTGTAGGGGAAGAGACTATTTGTGAAAGTGCAGTCAAGTATACAATGACATACTAAAAGGTGAACTTTGTAGAAAAGAATAGATCGAATTGTGTCTGTATCACTCAGAGTTAAGTTGGACAAAGTATGGAAGATTTAACATGCAAACATGCACGAATAGAAAGAACCCTGGGTATGTGAATCAGGAAGCAGATAATCAAGTGTTTTTTTTTTTTTTGTGTTTGCTCATGTGTTTTAGGTGTCCTACAGTGATGAAAACACTGTTGAGCAATATTACATTTTAGATACTGACAGCTATCCAACAAATCTTGGAACATATGCCTGCCACCAAAAATAACTACCATGGACAGTTATTTTTCATACAATAGCTCAGGCTTATGGCTATCATTCTTGCTTAACTGCTTACACCCCACGTTTTTCATTAGAGTTTGAGATGCTGGAAATGCCTGCTTGAAGTCAGGTATCCAGTGGCAGCAACAGTTACTAAAATGAGCATTCAGTTAATTCATCAGAAAAGTGTGTTCCTCCCCTGCTTTTGACAGAAAAAATGTCTATYTATTTCATATAAAAAACCACCATTTGATCTTTATCTCTTTCCCKTCTGCCTCCTTCACTCCTCCCCTATTTTACATTCACTCTAGTTTTGGGGAATGCCAAGTTAATAAAGCTAATAAATTACCACCTCATAGTAGGCTATTTGTTTATTTTTCAGAAGACGGAAAGATTATTTTTTACAGTTCTGTCTCAAACTATTAAGCATAAATTTAGTCCTTTGCACGGATAAAAATTAAAGTTTGACTTAAATTTTCTAGTTCATCGTACTTCTAAAAATATAAATCTGGTCTTAAACTCACACTAACTTGCAAAATGTATGCTTAATAAAAGTTCTTCATACCCTTAAGTATTRGGTAGATATGTATGCAGGAACATGCTGTGAACAACTACTGGTGTAAGTTTTAAGATGATGTTGATGACTAGCTTAGGAATGGAGTTCATTGTGACCAGAAATACAGATTGACTCCTTGTCCTTTTCATTATTTATAGTATTAATATCTCCAGTAATACCACTGTATTTGAGAGGGACATGATATAACACAGTCATAATCTTGTAAAGCAGGATGCTTCAAAACAGAACTTGGAAAAGCCACTGGATCTCTTCTGTTTTAAAATCAGCACAGCCCCAAAACCTGTTTTAAGTTTTTAAAGAGTTTCCAAAGGAGTTCACTGGACTTGTCAGACTAAAAAGATATTTGGGGATACCAAGAAGGTTTCAGAGAATAGAAAGTTAATTTCATGACTTGGTTTTACTGACTCTCCCGCACAAAATACTAAGTTTGTTTGGGGTTCAAGTAGGAAGGAAGAGGGCATTAACTTCACCTACTGTGAGCTGGTTAAAAATAGATCCTGTTAAACTGACTTGTATTCTGTGGTGAAGCTTGTGCATTTAGGTGTTTAAAAAAATAACGTTGGTGTCTTTGTGCGRGATGCTTTATTTGGTGTGCACACCTTCTCCAGGAAGAAGCATATTGATTTTTGTAACTGAGGGACCCCATTATAATTCTACGAGAGGAAGAGCTGCTCAGATGTGTTTTTCAGTGTTATCTTGTAAAGTTTGTTTGCTTTAAAACTGTGTAGCATTTTTTATCAGTAATCTTGATGTAAACTTTGTTGTTCTAGTTTGCAAATGAACCAGAACCAGCCTAGAGGACTAACGGATAAAAGAGAGCCTGAATCACCTGATTAAACTGAATGTGAAGAGAATRAATTTTTATGAAATCTAAATGTGGACTTGCATGTGTCTCTGAGGAGGTCTTTCCTTGTTTTATAGTTCATTAGCCTGTTGTTCCTGTGAAACACAAGAAAATTTGTATTCTTTGTGTTGGGTGTCCTGAGTTAGGGACCAGTTTTCCCTAAGTGCTCTACAGACCGAGTGCTTTGTGGGCCAATACTAATGGGTAAGCTGCTGCACAGGACAATAGTCCGTGGTGTTTTCCGTGAAAAATTGAATGTACCATACAGCCCCCAAAAAGGYTGAGGTAACTAGGAGTTAGTTTTTCTCCCACACTATTTTTTGTTTGTATTTTGAATCCTAGATCAGACTGGCTATGCCAGTGCACAGCAGCAGTTGCCAGGGAAGAAGATAGGTCAAGCAGCTCTGCTTTACAATAACTGCTGTTGCCCTTTGCAATGGAAACAGCGAGCTTTTGCTTTTGCAAGCCGTTCTCTGGAAYGGGAGGCATAAATGAAGTTCTCACATTATTTGTATGCAGGCAGGTCTTGATATTTGAGATGCAGAAAGAGCTCTGTGGGTGAAATAAGTTGTAATAGCAAAACCCACAAAGGAGTAGAGATGGGTTATATATGTGCTAGAGGCTGAGATCTTGAGAAGCAGTGATTCAAGGGAAGAACTTGAAGAGGGATGGTGATGCATCAGCTGAGCATGAGCTCCAGATGTATGGGAGTATATTTAGAAAGGGTTATTAGATCTGARCAGCTCACAAGTGTGGAGAATAGAGTGTTTCCTCTGTATTTGGTGTTGTGAAACGAATTAGTATCAGGATTCTGCTGCCATTAGCTGATGAAACATTGTAATAATAAACTGGAGGGATACGGAGTGCTTAATGGCCTGCTTTATGATAAAATATATGATAAAACTTGGAGTTGTATGTGTATATACTCGAGGAAATAGAAAAAAGAGGRTGGAAGACTGGCAATCACAGGCTGAGAGAATTACGATAATTTGATTTTCAGTGTAGCAAATGAAGATTCAGTGACTGAAAGAGCCAGAAAAAGTCGTGCTAAAGTGATACATATTTTAAAATGGAAGTATTTGTCAAGGACCAGTCTGGACTCTCTGTTTCTAGAAACTTTTAAATTGGGATTGTTTTCTTGCGATTTTGTTAGTACAGGCTGAGAATGAGTTTGGGGAAGTCTGATAATCAAGCCGGATCTTCTGCAAAGCAGAAAGTAACACCAGAAAATCTGGTTTTATGGTGCTGTCTGCCAAGAAACATTTATATCTAGATTTCTGCTGTTGGTGTGTTTTTCCAAAAATTCCCTTTCCAGGTTGGGGTGATRGTGCTGTGAAACTTGTTGACAAAGCTCGTTTCAGTTCTTCCTGTATTGCTCAGGCTCTCTCTTAAGGAGGAAGTGATAGAGTTAACCAGTAATAACCAGCTTGTCAAACAAATACTGTTCATACAGAAAATTATTTTAAAGGAGCCCTATTTTGGTAAATTGTTTTTACTGGTGATTCCAGCTTGRCTTTCATGGAGAGGCTGTTGTTAGTCTAAGGGGTATTCATGTCTTCAGAGGCAGGCAGGAATCAAAACTGAGGGACAGTCTTTTTTTGCTGTGAGAAGCACCTTTTCAGACAGACCTGATTCAGGATTTTTTTTATGTCTGATTGACTATATATATGCTTTTTCTTCAGATGGTGAAACTTTCAAAAGACGTATCTGAACAGTTTTCCTTATTTATTTTTTTCCTATTCTCTCCATCCCTCACATACATGCGTGTGTGCTTGCTCTACTGAAGGAACGTTCCACTTGAGTCAGAATATATTCCCTTTCAGGCTTACTAGTAACTGTATTATCTTTTAGTATCTGTTATGGTTTAATGCTGATTTGCAAATGATGCCCCAGCAGTGAAGTCTTGTGCTCCTTGAGATGCTATATATTTTGTCTGGCTCTTAGTTGGCAACAGCTTTGCTGTAAACAGTGATGTCATTGAAGTTTGTGAAGAAAAGTATTGCTTGCAGTGCAGCTTTTCCTCAGGTGTGCTTCTTTCATTAGTTTGCACTAACGTAGTTGAGGTTTAGAAAGGGGTTCAATTAATCCTCTGAGATGACGAAGGCTTGCTATTCTGGAATCTTTAAATGAAAGCTTTTCCTCATCTTAATGTCTACTTCCATATGTTGGGTTAATAAACTTGGGAGAAACTACAGTGAAGGCAGGCTGATAGCTCCAGCAGATGTCAGCTGTGGGGTTGCACAGTCTGTAAAGTGCCATGTGGTAAGTTGTGTCCACTAATGTGCTTGATTTTGGCTTCTCTGGAAAGGGAGTGGCCCTTCAAGCTCAGGTACGTGTCTGGTGAGTGCTTCTTGCCTTCAGCTCTGTTTTTCAGAGTTACCATTCATCATCCAGCTGGAATAAATGTCTCTACTGAAGTATCCTGGGTTACAGTTTTCTGGATTCCAGTTATCTAGTGCTGACTTAGGCAGTTGGTAGCATCCTGCAGCGCAGGCMACTGCTGGTAAAGGACTTAGCCCTTGAGAACTGAGATGATGCCCGTGTTTGAAAGCTGAAGCATGAGCTGCCAGGTGACAGTGGTAGGATTCTGTATTGGTATGTTTAATATGTATATAGAAATAGAAAGGTGGTACCTGGAGAAATTTTGTTGTTTTCAACTTTTCTTTTTCCCTAGCAAAGACTCTTGAGTTGGAATTATTATAAAACATTTGAAATATAAGAAAAAGCTTATGTATTTATAAACTTGTATGTTTATAACAGGTATCAGAATAAGTCAGAGAAATAGCTGTTTGGTGAGACCAGTGTCAATACTTCTTTTTTGGCTATTTATAGATTATTTTGAGAATTTTCATCATTTTAAAAGTTCTGAGAAGTGTTTAAAAAGCTTGTCCAGCCACAGAGAATAAATCCGTACTACTTGTTCGTAAAATCTCCTTCTCTGTACTAGATGTTGGTAGATGAGATGATGTTAGAGAACAAATCTGTACTAGATGTTGGTAAAATCTCCTTCTCTGCATTCTAACATTGTTAAGTTTTACTGTTGACTACAATGACAATTTAGATGAAAGCTACGAATTGAAGTTGCACTAGACTCTTATTCTAGTACCTTTGATCTTTAATTTTAACTTTGACCTGTGTTTACAAGAGCATGCTTTAAAGACACATTWATTGGATACTCGCTTTGGTACTTTTCAGTGTGGGACAGTTTGCACTTGCTTGTTGACTCTTATCTAGTTAYGGGTACTTCATCTGCATTGGCTATGTCCATGTGCTTTATCTTTTTTAGACTGGGAAACTATGTGGGGTGGTTTGTTTTCATTGTTTTCTTTTCCTTCCTCTGTTTTTCTCATAGTGAAGTGCATTTTGGTCTTTGAGCGATGAAACGCTCTACCTCCAAAGTAGCAAGGAGTCATCCTCTTACCTCTATTCCTGTCCCCTTCCTTTTTTTGTAGTGTATTCCTTTGAGAAAGAAAACTGAACAAAAATATTGATTATAATGAAATGCACATTCATTTTCATGTAAAAGACTGCTACTGAAAGTCAAGCTTTTAATTCTTATTTTCAAAACTGTTCCTTATTGCTATACAGAAGCTTTTAACTCTTTTTTTCTTGTATTCTGCTTTATTGGGACCCCTTTTGCTCTGGAATTTTAATTTTCTTAAGTCACAATAAAATTCACTTAGTTTAGATTTGATTACTCTGACTCGCTGTAGATTTTGAAGCAGAAGAAAATTATTAGACTCTTCAATTTAAACTTTGCCCTGTGGTAACAAGAAGAGTAAACCAAACGTGCACACTTTAGACTGCATTTTTGAACCATCTAAATTGATGTCTGTGCAGAAGATTCTCGTGATTGTCATTTATAAATAATATTTTGGCAGATCAGCTTTGATTATTAGGTCTTTTCATTTGAACTTGTATACAAAGTCATTATGTAAGGTACCAGCCACTACTGTTTCACACAGTAAGAGAATGTGCCCAGCAGAAATGTGTGAAACTTGTTACATGAACTGTGGCTATTTGGTAGAAAAAAATTGCATCACTTGTATGGAAAAGTATATTTACTGGTGCAATGCCTGTATGAGAAGCCAAGCCTAATCCAAGTAGGCGTGATTTAAAAATAGATCACTGTGTTGTCTAGATATATTTACTTTGAATAATTGCCTTGTTCTTTTTAGCTCAGCAGTTGTATTTTTTATATCAAATGCCTCTGCCTGTGCAGTCACCCAGTTCTCAGGCTGCCCTGAGGTGCCAACTTTTAATCCTGAGATGAGCTAAGATGGTTGAACCAGACTTTACTGCTTCCTAATTTACTGGTCTGCCCTTGTCTGAAATGAGGTAGCCCTTTGTATTCCGCCTCTCTTAATAAAGTGGCAGGTTTGGCTGTGTATGGGGTTTGACCTTAGGCTCTATCTCTTGTTCTGGCCTGTTTTTTTGGGAAACACTGATGCTGGATTTGGGAGCATCTCCTCAAGTAACTTGATGAGTAATGGCACTAATAGTACCTGCAGGTACTAGGTAGCTTTGAGGATCGTGCTCTTGTAAATCTGGATGTGTTTTACTGGGTGAATGCTGTTTTGTGTATTTTGCAGAAATATCATATTATTAGTAGCATGAAAGATGTTAAGACTTGAATGGAGAAAGGGCTATAAATAATGGTCAAATTTTGAAATCAGAAACACCTGATAAATAAATGCTTTTGGTTTGGCTCCTGTATTTATAATGTATTCTGGGTATTACTGCACTTATATATGGCACTTTAATCATGACCCTCTCTTAAAAGACATTATTCTTTGCTGATTCAGTTTACTGTCTTATTTTTCATTTTCAATACAAGGACCTGAGGGGATTGTGTTTGCCTATCAAATAATAGTCAAGCGTAATTTAGCACAGTATCTCTATTTGCTATTGATTTTTTACACTTACACACAGGATGTAAAGGTGTATATTGTATAAGCGCTGCTTAAAGTGCATAAGCTTTTTTTTTTTTTTAAAAAAAAAAAGGTTTGTAAAGCCTATTCTTATTTGATCCAGATTCAGAATATAATGTACTCTCTTTGATCTTGATTCCTTTCAGACTATGAGAAGACAAAGAAATGAAGTGGTTGTGGAGTTGAGAAAGGTAAGATGAACTGGTATTATTCTTACCAAATGGGAGTTGGCTGTATTTCAGTAAAAGCTTGTATTTAAGGCTTAAAAATACTGTTGTGTGTTCTACAGGCCACTGAACACTGTTGCTAAGTACTTCTGTTTTACAAATTCTGTGTAGGTGCTTTTAATTTAGAAGGAACTTTTAAATTTACCATACCTGCTACTAGAAACTTCATATTAATATCATTTATCTTTACTGACAAATAGTTTTTATTTGCAATTCACTCAAGGGAGTAATTTTTACTTCTACAGATAGGTTCTTAAGATAAGCATTAAACTTTCTTTTCCTCCTTTGAATATGAGTAATTCCTGGTAAGATAGAGGCGGAAAGATGTTCTTGCCCAAARCAACAGTCCGAAACAGAGATGCAAGTGAAGTAGTGCAGAGGAGAGGATGTGTGTGAAGATAAAACTGCTTAAAATTGTCAAAATTCTAGCTCTTAAGAAATGCTTACTTGATATTCTTGGATGAGAAGAAAACTAGATGCTGGAAATTGCCTTGTCTTGCTTAGAAATTCTGACAAGTAGATTTTAAGTATTCATGCTGATGAATTTGAGCATGTGAAGCCTCTAGAAAAAGTGCAGTTGCTGCTGTAGGTAAAGCTGGATGGAAGTGTGGCTTCTTTTTTTATGAAGTGATTTTACTTCCCTTTACTGTACTTTGTAACTTCTTAAATGCTGGATTTTGATCGTGTTGATGAAAGCATGTGTACGATAGTAGCTTAAAGAAACTTTTCTTCCTTCTCTGCTCTACTCATTGAATATTTTAAAAACAGTAAATCATTTTTTTCTTTAAGAACAAAAGAGATGAGCATCTCTTAAAGAGGAGGAACGTACCCCAAGAAGATATCTGTGAAGATTCTGATATAGATGGTGACTTTAGAGTGGTAAGAACCAACTCATTTTTTTTAATAACTTGTAAGACTCTTCAGACTTTTAACTATTTTTTTTTCTATCTGTTTTCTAGCAAAATACTTCCTTGGAGGCGATAGTACAGGTAAAAATTCTTAATTGTGTTTGAACTTCATTATAACATAGTGATAAGTACGTGAACAGCCTAACTTCTCTCTTGTTTCAGAATGCTTCAAGTGACAACCAGGGTATACAGCTAAGTGCTGTGCAGGCTGCAAGGTAAGACATTTTTTTCTTCTARCTTAGCTGAACTGGAAATGGGATGTCATTTACTTTTTATTTAAGCTTCAAAAAAATTCTCAGTAAAGAAGGCTATAAAAGAAAGATCCAAGCGCCTGAGTATTCAAAGTAGTCAGAATTTCATTAGGTGTAAATGAATACTAGTTAAATAATAGCATGATGCTTCTCACAAGTGGAATATAGTATACAATTAGCAGGATTATAAACAGTATTTAATCTAAAATAGAGAAACAAGTTGCTATAAAAATCTTACATATTTTTACATCAATTAAGCCTGTAAGAGGCCCTCTCATTTTAAGGGGAACTATGCATAGTTGTTATATGTATAGTTAGATATTCATTTGAGTAGATTTTCAGAAATACTGCTAAGAATTGATTTGTGTTTGCATAAATTCACTGTTTAGCTGTTGTATAAGTCTTGCTGTAGCTGTGCACTACAGCTTTGCAGCTGTTTCTCTCTGAAGACAGGGGTCTTTCAAGTGTAAGAACTTCCAGCTCAGAAGTAAAGTGAATAGGAAGCTACTTATGGCAGTTACTGCGCTTGAATGTGATCAGTGCTAAAGCAGTTTTTATGCCTTGTCATCAGGGGAGTTTACCTTTAAAATAAAATGCATCAACTTGAAATAATATCACTTAGAAAAAGCCTGTGTTTTTTTTATAGCTAATATAAGCTAGTTTGAAGTCCACTGAATTAAGTCTGGAAATATCCACATGGAATTTTTACTAGTTTAAATACTTTTTCAATTGAATTTTTACGGAGGAAAATGTGTATGTATCGGTGTTAATTACTCCATGTCTTCAGTCTGATGCTGGAATGAGAAGGAATAATCTTGCCCAAGTTGAACCTAAAAACATACAAATTGATAAGTACTTAAGAGACACAAGACACAAAAAATCTTTTATTCTTAATTTTTGTAAGCTTATACCTGTAAGTCATCACTTTTAGAAGGAATCTGCCTTGCTCAGTTGGAAGCGTAAAATGCATATCTTGCTTATTGTTATGAGAAGCTTATTATTTGTGAATAAATCGGAATATGAAGAGATGACTAGAAAGTTTCTCTTTTCACTACCTGTATAAGTTTTAGGAAGAAGTTTTAAGTGGCCCCCCAGGAACCTTTCTGCATTCCCCTTAAATTCCTCCACTGTGGGAAAGGTGAAGCTAAAGAGATCAGCAGTTAGGACAAATCTGCATACTCTGTTCTTCACAGCAGCACTTTGTGAACCCCTGGCCTCTCAGTTTATCCTTAGCAGGAAAGAAACAACCTTCTGACAGTCTTGCTAGGGCAGCCAGGGGCTGCCTATCCGCCCTGGCAGGTGGAGGAGGAAGAGGCTGCAGAAGGGTGTAACCGAATAACGTCGGTAGTGTCTGACTGGTGATATTCTTCCAAAACARGAATATATGGTAACTGGAGTAGACACTGTATGTTTTTCAGTAGTTCAGTGGTTTCTATCATGGCACTTAAGTTATTTCTCACTGACATTGAGAAAATAAAGCCTGCTTGGTCCCTTGAGAGTATGAGATTTGACAGCTCTAGAACATATTTCCCAAAGAACTTGTGGAATCTSCACAGTTGGGGTTTTCAAAACCTAGTTCACAAAACCATGACTGACCTGATCTAGTGTGAGCAGTAGTTCAAGTATGAGGTTGAACTAGATGACTTCAGAGAGCCTTTCCAATCATCACTTTTCATGCTGTGTTTCCCCGGATAAGTCTTTCATTTTTATTTTTTTGTTTCTAAACAGAAAGCTGCTTTCCAGTGATCGCAACCCACCAATTGATGATTTAATAAAATCAGGAATATTACCTATTTTAGTGCACTGTCTTGAAAGAGATGACAAGTGAGTACTCTTACAACTAAAATAGTTCAACTATCACAAGAATTTTTGGTATTCAATTAAAATGCCTATGGATTCTGAATGTAGAATCATGTTACAACATTTTTTCTTATTTTGTAGTCCTTCTTTACAATTTGAAGCTGCGTGGGCTTTGACAAACATTGCGTCTGGAACCTCTGAACAAACACAGGCTGTAGTTCAATCTAGTAAGTCAAATAGTGGTTTTGATCATTGATAAAATGGGCACTGTAACTTCCACAAAACTAAGAAGATCTGAATGATACCGTAAAGAGCATCCACACTCCTGTTCTCTCTGTCTCAAGCATGTTCACCAATCCACATGATAGGGTTGGTCCTTTCATGCGATAGCCAGGATGGTTGAAATTGAGTTGTCAATCACAGGCACGTCGCTGAAGGACCTGCCCCTGAAGTCTCCTGCCAGAAGTTCTACCTCTTCTCTGGCAAGCAGCATCACTTGAAGCGTACACCTGCTTTTGTTCTTCATTTTCTCAGRTTTTAAATTCAGTTGGGTTTCCTGATGGTGAGTAATCTCTTCTGGGAACTCACTGTTTTAGCAGAGATGATATCTGCTGGTTTCCAATTTTCAATTTTTTTAAAAACCTCCCATGGAGAGATTTCTTGTCTAACTGTGAAGAGGGAGGAAAAAGGTGTGGACCAAGTTCAGATTGTGCCTCTCATCAGACTTGCTTCCAAAATAATGTTGAAGATAAAATGCTGTGCTTCGTACTTTGAGGATTCCGAAGCCTGGGAAGGAATTGTTGTACTTGGAGTCTGAACTACCAAGCAAAACAATTGTCTGTATGTGAAACATGTCCTGAGCTGAAGCAGTGCTCCTGTTGGTCAAACGGAGCTAAATAGAAGTGTCAGCCATTTGTTTGAACTTGGTGAATTACGCAGCTGAGCTTCTTGTGACCCACAATAGAATTAAGCAAATATTAAAACAAGTTTTCCTTAAAACTTGAGGAAAAACAAAATCCACAGAACTTCCATTAAGTGAGATAGCAGCTTTAAGAGTTGTACGCAGTACTGTATTACAGCTTGAACTGTTGTTTCCATTGGATGTGCTGTGTCCTTCCAACGGTGAAAAGACGAATTATACTCCCTATTTTTGTAGGTTCCCCATCTACCATCATGTATTGGATTTTTTTTAAACTGCATGGAACTTGCGTAATAATGCTTCTAAAACATACTGTGTGATTCCCGATGGCATCTTGTTTCCTTTCGAAAAATGTAGCTGATTTATAAACTGTGCTACACATGGCTTGATTTAGATTTAAACAGTTAGCAGAAAGAAGTTATACCTTATTGATGGACTGAAGCTGAGCACTGTTTAGAGCAGTTAATTTTGGTGATGATTCCTGATGTTGCAAGGCCTGCATGGGTGCKCTGTATTAGCCAGTTTAATAGTTGCAAACTCTAGAAATGTGATTTGCAAGAGACTGTTTCTTGTAATGATTTCCTTAAATGAAAAAGGGTGGTCAATCATCTTCCTGAAAGAAATAATGTAGTTGCTGGGAATRTTTCCCAGGCAGTGCTTAGAGGCATTGCAAGTGCCTTTGCTTAAGAAAAAGTAAGGACTCTTGTAATTGTTAACACAATAGCAAAAATATTCATACTGAGAATCTATAAAATACCAGCATTGATTGAAATCCCATGTGATCTGAAGTTACTTTCAGATTATAATTTGTAATTTAAATACTAAGTTTTGGAGCAAGAATGAGGATCTAAATGAGTTGTCCAGCCATATATTGGCTCAGTATCTCTTGCGGTTTGGGAGCACTCTCCTGTCTGACCRCAGCATGGGGCAGAAGAGCAGCTGCCTTGTTCTTGATAATGATTCTGTGATTTATGTTATATTTGTGTTAGTGTGTTGTCTTTTGAATCCGCTTCTCACTGCTCATGCAGTTGGCTCTTTTTGGTCACGTGTTGGCATTTTAAAGGATCTCCTCTGTGGTGATCAATTAGAATGTTATTTCAGACAATGGTTCTCCRGCAGAGAGTCAGAACGTACTGATCTGGAAGGATACTTGATGATGATCTGTGTGAGCTTTTGGGAGACTGAGCAGAATGGATTTGTAGAAACAACTGCTCTTACTGTGCAGATGCTTTGATAGGTATTGTCTTCAAAATACACTAGTAAAACTGAGTCTGGAAATAGTAGGAAAAGTACACAGTGCCTTGGTGCTTGGTGAATGCTTTGCATCAACATCAGGGATTCTTCTGGTGCAGTTTACCTTCTTGTGTGCATTGGAGGTCACTGTGCCTGTGCTCAGCTGTGGGTGGAATAAGGCAGGAAGGAATAAGGTTGAAGTTACTTGCTGAAACATGGAGCTTCCCATTTGCAATGTGTTGGGAGGTCCTCAAGTACCTGACTGTGCACGTTAAGACCAGCTACTGGTGCGTGGTTCTCTGCTAGTGAAAATGTGATGGGTTACAGAGGGTCCTTGAATACTAACATTGCAGCAAATCAAGGCCYGTGTGCTTCCCTCTGGCTACATTGTCTGTCTTCAGTAATGCAGATGTRCCTGAGCTTGGCTAAGGGGACCGGTGGGGTTGATGTTAAACAGTTAGTACTTGCCAATTAGTTCTGACAGAAAAATTGACACTAAATTTGCAAATTCTCYCCAATTAGTGTAATTAAGGATGGAGTTTTGATGAGCTTCAGTAAACTTTTATTAAGACTAAGCAGATTAAATGGAGAGAGTTACTTTCTTAGAGTTCTGAACTGCATGCTCTTAYATGAAACTAATAAAGGAATAATTGTTGCAAAGTGTTTTCTTTCAATATCATCTAGAAAGCTAGTATTAAAGCTTTGACCAATACTTGGCTGGAAGAGCTGATTATGTTAGTTACATCTCAAAGGCAAACTTTTTCTTAACAAGGGCATGTTTTCTTTTGTTTGTATTTTTCAGATGCTGTGCCACTTTTCCTGAGACTGCTGCATTCTCCTCATCAAAATGTTTGTGAGCAAGCTGTGTGGGCTTTAGGCAATATCATAGGTTTGTGTTACTTTTGCTATTAAAAACACTTAAGCTCATTTTGAAATCAGATGAATAAAATAGCTAGGTTTTTTTTTTGCTAGAGCGTGGAGGTGTGCTCAACTATGGAATGCAGTCCTTAGACTGACTTTGATATGCYGAGGTGTCAAGAATGTCAATAATTACACTCTGTTCTTAACTTCTTCCTGTTAGTGCCCTTAGATCTTTCATTCTAGGTACAGGAAAAAAATACTGACATGCAACAGACAAGCAGATTATTAAAATAAAAAATTTATTTTCTCTTGATCTGTAATGTTTAGCCTGAGCTCACATACATTGTGTATGTTGAATTCTGTTTTGATTGTGATCACCGAAGCTTTCATTTGATTGTCCTTTCTCTGTGTGAACTTGATCTTTCTTGTGAGCTCTACAGTGTATGTAATCATAGTCCTGATTATATTTACTATGCTGGAAAGCTAATATCGGCTGTAAGATCCTGAGTTTTCTGCAATATAAAGAAAATGTAGGCATTTCTAAAACATTAGAATGTAAACAATGAGTCCAATATTGTAGCTGCCTAGAGTGACTCCTAGTGTTGTGTGTTGTATGAGTTAGGTGATGTGTCTGAGGCAATTGTAGTGGTACATCGGTAGTGACAGTAGCGTTTATTCTCAAATAAAAAGATGACAATGTCTAGTTATCTGTCTGAAGTCATCTGTTTTCGGGCAAGTCTCTACTGTTTGTGGGATATTTTAGAGCTAATGAATCTGCTGGTAGTGATCTTCAGGAATGTATTGGACAATCAACTATTGTTTGCAGTATCTTCCAGCCCTTTTCTTTGCCCTGCCTCTACCTTGTCCTGCAGATCTGCTCTAAGAGTGCAGTTTGATAGATGTGTGTCTGTGTTTACCTATATGAATCTCCCTTGGCCAATCATCTTTAACTTCACATCAGTAAACATTTCTAATGTTTAAGCAGTCTTAAATGTACAGAAGATAGTGGGCTGACTCCCTTGCAAGTGCTGAATATTTGATGCATTATTACTTACTAAGTCATTAATATTCATGTTTTAATTTTTTTGTTGAATGTATGATGAACCAAGAGGTGGGACAGATTGGAGCACCTTACAACAGGATCCAAGACTCAAGCACAATTTCACAGCTTAATGTTAAGAGAGTAGTTTTTTGGTACCATTTTTGTGAATGGCACGGGATGGTTTGTCTTCATACTTCTTTGTGTGTGGTCCTTTAAACAGGTGATGGACCCCAGTGTAGAGATTATGTCATTAGTCTTGGAGTAGTGAAACCACTGCTGTCCTTCATCAGCCCATCGATTCCCATAACTTTCTTAAGAAATGTTACTTGGGTCATGGTCAACTTGTGTCGTCACAAAGATCCTCCTCCACCAATGGAAACCATTCAGGAGGTAACTGAATTACTCACTGCTCAGTGCTATTAAATGAAGTTGAATATCTGAATGCCTTAAACATAACTATTTAATACTAAATGCTTCCTTTCTTTCTTAGATCCTTCCAGCCCTTTGCGTTTTAATTCACCACACAGATGTAAATGTAAGTAGCACCACTTTCAGCAAGTTTAGTGCTCATCTGTAGCATTTTAGGTGAAGTATATGATTTATCATAGATAGCGTTAAAACAACAAAAAAGTATCATTTTCTTTTGGCTTGTTGCAAGCCTATTTTGATATCTCCATACATATTTTTAAGCAGCAGTTATGTTTTTGTCATTTTTTCCCCAAGTACTCAATTGTATGTGCTTTTCCTRTGCTTAAGAGAATCAGCTTATTTTCTTCATGCTCTGTACTCACAGGAAGTGAAAATGCAGTTGTATGTATTTCTGCAGACACAGATAAACATAGAAGTTTGTACAGCTATTGCCAACTTGGGGTTGTAACCCAGAAGTGTCCCGTAATCCAGGGAGAAATATGAATAACTGGTGCTAATGTAAAACACTAGCAAGTATTATATGAAAATGATGAGGTATTAACATATTAACTTTAACTTATTTCCCCAGTGAMGTGTAAGTGATGGAGATTTTACTGAAGTCATTAAACTGCTCCACCTAAAGCCTGTTTTTGCCTAAACAAAAGGTGGAATTAATCAGGATTTTATCTCTGCCTTTTAGGAAAATYGAAGTTTAGGCATCTTAAGTTTAATTCCAAATTCTTGAGGGGAGGGGGGGAAAATATATAGATAGACACAGATATAGATTATATTTTAATCATTCCATAAGGTGAAAATGAAGAAACTTATTTTGAATTTCTTGAAATGTCTATATTTACAGATTAGTCTGTATTTACAGATCAGTTGGTCAAGAGTTGTCAGCTGAAATAATGCTCAGTCTGTCAACTGATTTGCAAGCTGTCACTTGAAATGTTCTGTTTTTCTACTTTAACTGGCTTCTCTGTGTGAATGTTTGTATACACAAATACCCCTAGGAAATCCAGCATGAGACATTGCAKCACTAGGTTCTAAAGAGAATTTCAGAGTCTTTCTTAACTCGGAGGAGCTCTAGGAACAACAACTTAAGGTTATGTGAAGTGTAGGCTGCTGATTTGTAAGCATGTCAGATGCTGGCAGTTCTGTATTTCCTAAGACTTAATCTCCCTTCAAGGGATCAATCTTTTATAACTCATATTGTCCTTCCAGTGCTTCATGAAATGTGCAAATATTCTTKAATTTCTCTTGTTGTTGCATAGTTTTATAGATTTTATTTGTAGCAGTCTTTGCTGCTTAGCTGATTTGTTTCTATGTGTTTTTTGGAAGCAGGAACAGATTACATAGCAGATGTTTCAGATTGAAAAAAAAAAAGAAACATGCAAAGCTTGTAAGACAAAGTGGTTTATGAATGTGAATCTGCTACATTGCTTCAAAGGCTTGACTTCAGAGTATGATCTGTATGCTTTTTTAATTTATTTTTTAGATATTGGTAGATACAGTTTGGGCGCTCTCATATCTAACGGATGCTGGCAATGAACAGATCCAGATGGTGATAGACTCTGGAATAGTTCCTCATTTGGTTCCTCTTCTCAGTCATCAAGAAGTTAAAGTGCAGGTATGTTCAGATAACTACCAGAAAGAGTTTCATGTGTAATGCAGTTAACAGTTACCCTAACTGTTCTTATTCTGAAGATACAGATTGTTTGATTAGAAAGTTCTTTGTCCTTTCTGTTTATAAGAAATATCTTTTTTTTGTTCAAAAGAACTTCAACAGAACTTGTTCTGTTTCAGACTGCTGCACTGAGAGCTGTAGGAAACATTGTCACTGGTACCGATGAACAGACACAGGTAGTTTTGAATTGTGAAGCTCTTTCACATTTTCCAGCACTTCTGACACATCCCAAAGAAAAAATTAATAAGGTATGTAACTGCAGAGCCTGTGCCTGCTTGAGGATTATTTGATATTTGACTTTGCAATTTTGAATTAAATAATGTGATAGAGCTGTTGGCGATTGACTGCCTTTGAGATACTTGGGATGCTGAATACCCTCCTCTTTAACATACTTAAAATATCTGAGAAGTTACCAACTTGTCCTTGACAAGGAATGGTCATTTTTCTGTTATTCAAACTAAATTTTTCTGGAAATGAAGCTATATCTTGTAGTGCTACTTCTTGACATACAAATTAGTTCCTGATRTGTGAGGTAAATGCAACTTATATTAATCAAGCTGACTCTCTTGGAAATGATGAAATAGAGATAATTGGATGTCTCCCTGAATGGAGTGTGTATGGTAAATAGCATTTAATTAAAATCAAACTTTTGGGGGGTGGGAGAAGTGTGTGTGTTTGTGTGTGGTATATAAAAGGCTATAAACTGGGGGCACTGATAATGAAGTGCTGATTSCGGAGTGCATCTGAGGCATGTTGTTGAATTCTGGGGCGTTGCTTTTCAACATTGCCGATGATTAGTGCCCAAAACAAGCTCACCAGACTAGCCTAGGCATCTTAGAAATCTCTAACAGGTTCATTAGTGAAAATGATCCTGTGATCTGATCCAAGAGACTCAGATGAATGTTCACATACACAAATACAGTAATTTCTGGATCTTGTGTTAGACTTAAATATTCATACAAAAGGTCATGCAGGATAAGGAGAAATTCATCAACTAAAAGATTAGAATAAAGAACTTATTCTTTGTGTACTTAATTTTATGTCTTTGCATTATTTCTTGTCACTAGAAGTATAGATCACTTRAATCCAAATGCAGCATTTGGCGCAATTCAAAATGTCAACTGTCAAGGCCTAGGAGAGCGCACAGGGGAAAAGGTCTCTTCTTGCACACTCTTTCCTAGGCATCTGCCAGTGGTTATTGCTGGAAAGAGGGTGTCATGGGCATGTGATCTTCTGGGTAGAATGATCATAACGGATCATATGACTTCACAGTGTTCTTGAAAAGTGTGCATTTAAATTGATTTCTATGTATTGCGTTTACTTGATCATTTGAAGCTAGCAAAGAGGCACCCTTTTGAACAGGAGAAAAACATTATTTATCCCTTGTGAAATGCATGATGCTGTGATCCATTTTGGAGCTGATCTAGCAGGCAGCTGAAAACACCAACATTCAGTAACAGAATCCATTCTGAGTGCTTGTTTGTAGYCTTGTGACTTTCTTTTCCGTTTGATCTATGAATTTGGAGTATTGGGTTGTAGTTTCTTTACAAGGAGAGACCAAAGAGCTCTGTGGAGTCTTCGGAGTAGTTTACATTTATACTTATTAGGAGTTCTGTATGCAAAATAGACCTAAAGTCTTTAATTGTGTTTCAGAATGGCTCTTGTATCAATTGTAAAAATGTGACTGTATAAAAGGTAACTGAGTTGGAAATAGAATATGGTATAGAAGACTTTGTGAATTAATTTCAGTAAACCCTTTTATTTTGCAGGAAGCAGTGTGGTTCCTATCTAACATCACTGCCGGAAATCAGCAGCAAGTTCAGGCAGTAATAGATGCAAACCTTGTTCCAATGATAATACATCTTCTAGATAAGGTTAGATAACAAGGATTTAACTGTTTATTTTCTTCAGTTGGAAAAGTAGCATTGAACTTCTTGCTTTACCTTTTACATCATGTTGTAAAATCTGATATGGGTGGAAGCTATGGTGGTATTGACCAGCTGGTAAACTAGCTCCATGTGCATTTTCATTTGCTTCAAGATAAAAGAATATCTGAACCAGCAGTACGTATTTGTAAAGTGCTGTCAGGTGATGTATCTGAATGCATTGGGAAAGTTCCTTCCGAGTTCCTTCTAAACTCAGTATTTTTTTTTCTTACTCTTTTTCCTGCCTCTGTAAACAGTGATGCTAAAATTTACTCTTTTGTGTAGTATAGAGAGATCTGTTTGGGAATAGTGCTAAGTTAGTTCCCAGCATTTTGCCTATTCCTGGCTGCTTTGTCCTTTTTTTAAAAAAAAAAAAATTCTGTTATATGGGAAATAAGGAGGTGCTCAGTGATGATATTTATTAACTTGATCTTTTTTAATTGGTAAAACTGCACCAAAACTGACTATCTGTTAGAGCATATAGCTTTTKTTCACTGTTTTTTGTTGCTTAACATGTACATATATGCATGTATAGATGTGTTCTTTTCAGTAGTAGATTAAGCCTTTAAGATGAATATTGTTTATTTGGGGGGGGGGTGATTATTTACTTTTTTTATTCAGGTGAAGTAGTTGTAGGTAAAACATTCTTGTTTTGCCTCAAAGTCTCTCATGGTGTGTTCAGCACCAGGAGTTGAATGCCAGTGGCTCATCCAGCTGACATTCAAATACTTGTATCCCATTTCAGTTGTTGAGTTTCACTGTTTTTTAAAACATCACTTTCTGGATTGCGTTGTGCTCACAGTAACTCTGCTGTGAGGATAAAATGTAGCCAAGAGGGTTTTTATAAATGAGGGAAAAGTATGCAACACTTCAGTCTTTCAAATATTTTCTCCTTTGTTCATGGCTTGACTTTGCTTTCCTGAAATGTGGAAGGAAGTGAAATAGCAGCCTGATGCTTTCAGCCAGTGCAAAATGCAGGATCAGGTGTCAGGCTGGGGTTGTGACTGAAGAAGTGCTTGTGTCCTTTCCCCAATAATATAGAGCTGTTCATGAATGGTTCTATTGCTGCTAAGTATTGGTCCTCAGATGARTTGGCTAACTTCAGAGCCCTGCTTTGTTTGGCTAGCTCAGTGCACAGTGTTTTATCAGAATTGCCACTCACTGCGTTATCTGTCACTTATTTATGACAGCTGTTGATAAGCAGTGTAAGAGGGAAGAGTACTGCAGCTGTTTTCCTTTACTTGGACACAAACAAGTTTCTCTTGCTTTAGAGGAGTATTAAGAACATGGTACAAGGGAGGAGTGAAAACAACTGTGAACACAAACATCTACAGGCTCTCAGTTACCCTTCTCCTTAGCTGAAGTGATGTGGTGATACTGTGTGGAAATGACTAACAAATAACTTTTTTACGAGTATTACATTGAACAGGATGGATTTGTCAAACTGGAATGATTATTTCTAATTACTGTTGTATTTTAGGGTGACTTTGGTACTCAGAAAGAAGCTGCTTGGGCAATAAGCAACTTAACAATCAGTGGAAGAAAAGACCAAGTGAGTGAAATTTTTAGAAAGGGTCCTTTATTTAAGAGTCTTATTGAAGAGTCGTTAAGTGCATTTGAGAGATTTCTGTTGCTTAGCTTAGGACTGTGAAAGTGTATATTCCTCCCCTGCTCAGTATCTTGTTTCTCCCTTTGTAAAGGGATTTCAGTTTCCAGTTTTGGAATGATGTGGGTTGGGATTATCAGTGGGAATTTGATATGCCCCAGAAGCTGTGATAAAGCTCCCGATTATTCAGCATCTGCCCTGCCTCTTTCCTTGAGGAAGAGTATGATAAGTACAAGTTTGGAAGCTACAAATAGACTGTATTTCCTGCATGTCAGCAAGTTAAATGAAAATGAGATGAATTCTTAGTTTTGGGCAGAAGCCATTGAGTACAAATACTCCAGTTTCTTGTTAATCCAGGTTATTTACTGTATCAGGAGGGAGTTTGTCATTCTTCAAAGATCAAGTTGAAACTCCATTTCTAAAAATGAAGATGTTAACAATATTTACTGCTTGTCTAAGTGATCTAGACTTGTAATATGTTTGTAACCTAACTCATAAATAATAGTCGAGGCGTAAGAAGACGTATCTGAAAATGACAATTGCTGGAGTCTTGTGCTGTTGTGTAACTGAGTGTCTTCAGTAGTTTGTGTGCTTTTGTGCTGCACTGCTTCCTTCTCTCGTGATTCTGAACCAATTCTGCTTTTTCCATAGGTGGCATACTTAATTCAACAAAATGTAATTCCTCCCTTTTGCAATTTGCTAACAGTAAAAGATGCACAAGTTGTGCAAGTTGTTCTGGATGGACTAAGTAATATATTAAAAATGGCTGAAGATGAAGCGGAAACCATAGCCAATCTTATAGAAGAGTGTGGAGGTATGATGTTTGATGTTTCTATGCAGAATTTCTAGAAATAATTTTGCTTCTGTGGGCTTGACTGTGTCTTGTACAATTGTTTGGAGCAAGCATTTTCARTGAAATCCCTTTCCTTGTCCAGGTGAATCATTAAGAATTTCTACATAAAAAACATTGAAGTATAATAGCTGTAGAAATTCATTAATAGCTTCAGACTTTCTAGTCTTGCTGCTCTTTAAGTTGACTGAAACTCTTCAGGGAAAGAGAGCAGTGACTCTCACTGCTCTCATTCTAAAAGTTTTGTTCAGGGAGTTTTTTTAAACATGAAGAGAATGGCCAGAAGTTTCTAATATTTATATGCATTCTTTGGTCATATCTGCTAATTTTATTGTACTGGAGCTACTGGTTTGTACTTGAGCTGCAGGTCAGTAACTGCTGGTGTGAATGTTGCTGACAGCGTGAGTGGATTTTGAGTGGCCTTGCATTTTGACAGGAGCTGCCACACCAGGTGTTGAAACATGAGTGAAACTCTTGATTTCTGCTACATTTCCCCAATTAACTTAATCACTCGTGGGGAGAGAGAAATCCTATGAGTGCTAGATTTATAGACCTTCTATAAGTTGTTGTTGCAATATGTATGCCGCAGTCTTTTATGTATTTCCTGGAATATCTTAAGAAATTTTTATGCTTAAGCAGCTGATATGAGGCTTCAACTCCTAGATTATTTTGTATAATGAGGCCTCAGGGAGAGGAAGATGATTTTGACTCAACTTTGAATTCTGACTCTGTTCTGTCTTCTGTGTGTTTCCTTTAGGCCTGGAGAAAATTGAACAGCTACAAA
Organism: Nothoprocta perdicaria; assembly: GCF_003342845.1. NCBI lineage: Eukaryota > Metazoa > Chordata > Aves > Tinamiformes > Tinamidae > Nothoprocta > Nothoprocta perdicaria. The sequence continues at coordinate 1,862,021 of NW_020455643.1, read as the reverse complement.
ATCATGAAAATGAAGACATCTACAAACTGGCTTATGAGATCATTGATCAGTTCTTCTCTTCAGATGATGTAAGTGCCTGATAGCTATGAAATCTGCTTTTGAAATTGTTTACTTATAAAGACGAATCAGGATAGACACAACAACTCTTRCAATACCTGCTGTGATACTTCTTTGTTTTTTAAGGATTTTTTATTGCACCCGGCTTATTGATGTACACTTACAGTTCTGTTGTGCATAATTTATATGTAAAACTAGTTTTATTTCAGGGATGTTAATTGTGATGYTTCATTGAAACCGTAACTAGCATCCTTTATTAAAGTTCCATTAGGCTAATACTGACAGATTATAAAGCTAATTATAAGTGTGAACAAATACAAAACTAAAAATGGGCTGTTGAACTCATGAAACTTCTAACTTGATGTCACAGCCTGAGTAGTTCATTACAGGTAACGAGAGAGAGATTTCTTGAGGTTTTGAAGCACATCTTAATCATTTTAAAAGAAATACATTCTAATGAATACTTTCTAATCTGCATTCCTCTGTGCTTTATTTACTGAATTTACTTGCTCAGATAAGGTGTGGTATATACAGTTAAAAGGGAACAGATATGTATTTTAAAGATTGCATTTTGTACAACCTGGAATTAACGTCCTGGTGATAACTTTAAGTATTCTAGGATAGCTATTTTACTGAAAATCTAGCACATTATGGGTATCCCATATCAGAAAGAAGGATTTTTGACTCTTTGCTGTTGAGCATGTCATCTTCTGCAGCCATGCTGTTAAAGAGTACTTCTGCTCTGCTTGCTGCTGCTTGTGTCTTAAAGAATAGTGTGATGCTAATAGTTCATCTTCATGTGCGTTTGTCTGCACTGTTGAAAGTCCTGCATTTTTTTGCTAATTACTATTTGGTTTAAAGCTTGTGGGGCTTAAGATGTTGAAGACCCACCTAGTAAACTTACTAAATTTGATGAAAAATGAATCCTTATGTTAGCCTGCTGCATGGCTGTTGCTTCATAATGAAGCATGTGACAATCTGATGCCTAGCTGAATCGTAGTATCCTTTCCCCTTGAGGATGAGACCTAAAATAGTTCTGTAACCGCCAATTTTTCACTAAACTTGACTTCTCACATCTGATAAGCTATCTGCTGTCTTGAATGCTAACTCTTGTTTCCTGCTGCTTAAGAAACAAATTATTTTGAATATTTTAGCAATGACAGAGGTAGGTGGTCTTACTCAAGTAAAAATAAGGATGTGCTGACCTAGAATGTTGGTTTTCAGTTTATAATGTAAATCAGCAGAAAGTTATTTTAGATGTATGTGCATTTTAAGTAAGAACTTATTTGCACGGAAGGACACATGTGAGCCTGAAAACTGTCTTTTGTTTGGTTGAAGATCTTATAAGAGCAGATATAGCAAAATGGTAAAATTCAATAGAACTCATCCCTTCTATCTGCTAGGAAGTATATATTATGCCAGAAAGGTGTTTTGTGGTCATCTCTTAAATGACAGTAAAACAGAGGACTGTTAGTAGCAGCTTTAATTTTGGAAAACTCACTACAGGACTTGGAAACTTTGCTAAGCTGTTTTAATGCAATGTAGTAAACTGAGCTGAAATGAGATGTTCGTTAGGACTGTATGGCAGTTTTTGTTTTTTTTTGTTTTGTTTTTTTGCTAGGCTTTAGTTCCTCTGTACCTACTTAATTTCCTTGTTCTCTTGCAGATTGATGAAGATCCTAGCCTTGTTCCAGAGGCAATACAAGGCGGAACGTTTGGTTTCAATTCATCTGCCAATGTACCAGCAGAAGGGTTCCAGTTTTAGAGTGGTGTTTTGGAAGTTAGGTACAATGCAGCACTGAATAAAAAAAAAAAAAAATAAGGTTTGATCCATCAATCTTGGCTCATGGGATCCGCTGCTGCATTAAATCGGGAAAGAAAATGTGAAGATTTCATTTGGAATCACAGAAAAGCCCAAATGAAGTCAAGATGGCGAGTGGGTGCGAGTGAGAATGAGTGGCAAAATGTAATGAAAAACTTCACACTGAATGCTTATTTAGATTGTTCAAAGAAAAAGGGCTACAGGTCAAAGATCTCCAGTGCCTGAGAAGGAACAATGACTTACTAGAGCAATTGGGGGGATATGCAGTACTATCATCATCAAGCCTTGTAAGCATAAGAGAATAGGATGCCCATATAAGCCCAAGGAGAATGAGCCCAGGCCTTGCTATGAAGCACCGTGTGAATGGACAACATTGAATGAATGTCTGGACTCGATGCTGTGGAGCCAGGCTGACGTTTCCAATGCGGGGCTCTTCAGTCATGAAGCAGACTCCTAGTCCTGGAGTGGCGTGTGTACGAGAGTATGGTTGTGATGCTGTATGTGAACGCATGCAAGCTTGATTCACCTTCAGGGGGCTGATAACAAACCTAGTAGATCATCAAAATGAGTACATAAGTGTTAACTTACACTGGAAAAAAAAAAAAAAAAAAAAGAAAAAACCGTTTTAGCAGCAGACTCTGGTTTACTCCTGCAGCCTGTGTTTCTTTTTGTTTTTTTTCTCCCTCTTATTTTTTCTTTTAGTTACTTTTAATTTCTTTCCTGTATGGCTTATTAGTTGTTCGTAAAGTCAGAATTTTCAGGAAGGCTTCCCTGTGCATTTGCACCAGATGAATGTTTGATGTTACGAAAAGCTTTCCATATCATCAAAACTAATTTGTAGATTTTTGCATGAAAAATCATACATTTCCCTTCAAATAGACTGTGTTGCAGTACACAATTTGCCATAATAGTAGAAAGCGGTAAAATGTGGTAATAAAGATCTCATCCTTTTCATTTTCAAAGATAACATAAAGACCTTTGCATGTGGTAATCTACAGCATAGTTCATTTTTAGATTTTGTTGAGTCCTGTAATCAAATGTTTCCGTTGTGGTAGAATACCGTGCTGTGTTTCAATGTTACTTGTTTTCAAACTTTGTTTTCTATGAAAATGATATGGAAACTTCTAAAAATGAAATTTGGTGCATATGTACTGCTGAATAAAGACCGAAAGAGGTGTGAATAGATGTACAAATCAAGTCATGGTTTGAACACCTTTAATATGCCTAATCCAATTGTTTTAGACTTTTTATCTTAGATGTAGGCAGCCATGAACAATCTATTTTGAGCCACTTTAGAGAGACAACTTTGTATTTTTAAAACTTGCATAAAATGGATGCAAGTGTTTTTATAATTGGAGTAATGCCTCAGTTTTGAGGTTCTGCACACTAAATTAAAAGTGATGTTACAAATTTGTACAAAATGAACTCTTTATAAGGTGGCTCATTGTAGGAAATGCTGTGCCTTCCCCTTTGAGCACAAGTGTTGCATGAACAACAGTTTGCTATAATAAAACATACCAGGTTAGCCACCATTAGCATCTATATCTACCTTGTGTTTTAAAATCAACTGGTAATTCTGAAACACTGTAGAATGGATAAAGATTATTTTGTGATCATAACTCTTTGTTGGACTAGAGTATTTTTGCAGCATTCCTTGTCATCAGAAACATGGTTAAAGTTTAAAACTAGAAGCAGCGGAAACTAGCTTGTGAAATTTATCCAAGTAGAGTGCAGGCTAGGCTGTCTTGGGGAAATAAACATTAAAACTTGCAACAGTATCGTATCCGGTGTGTCTTTTTGTACCTTTTGTTTCCTCAAAAGGGGCAGGTGAACTTTTGAAGAAAGCTCTGTTCCTCATGGGTCTGCCAAGTCTTTGGTTGATGCTGCCTGCCCCATATCTCTATGAAGTGTACTATGCTATGCAGGGTTGAGACGAATAGTTACTTTGATGTAAATGTTACAAAATATTTACTTTTACCTGATTACATAGTGCATATTCTCTAAATAAACTAGAGCTTTATCCATGCAAAGTGTAGGTATCCTCTGAAGGAGCTGGAATTATGCTTTTTAACTTTGAAGACCCTAAAAGATCCGTGTGAAGGGTGTGCAGTAGGAAATTGTAGCGTTGTTCCAATTGCTTGCTGTGGGGGTGGGCAGAAGAAGAGATGTATTTGTAGAAATGTGTATGTTTGAGAAGGAAAAAAAAAAGCTCTTGGGAAAGAACTTGTGTGGCACCCCTCCTTCCCATAGGAAGTGTCACCTCTTGGCGCTTCCTTTGCTCTGGTAGATTTAAGACAAGTTGCCCTTTTCGTCCGATTCTCATTACCTGCAACCTGCGCAGTTCCATGTTGACATCCAAGTACTTGGTGTTTTTTTTCACCTGCTTCTGAGCAAGTCCCTTCTCTRTTTGATTATTCTACGAGTGCATTTAAAGCTTAAATATTTGGCCTCCACAGGGTGGCAGCCTTCCTGGTTCTTCAGGAGCAGAGCTATGAAGTAAAACTGAGGTGAGTTTGTCTAATATTGTTTTTTGAAAGCTGTGGTTATATGGGGGAGTGCATGGGATAGAAATGACAACCAGCTTCACCTAAAAATTCCTTCCTACCCCCTTCTTTTTTTTTTTTTTTTTCTTCCTCTTTCCCAGTACTGGTTGGAAGTGGAGTAACTCCTGATCCTCTGAAGTCTTTTTGCCATTTGCAGGATAAATGGAGATTTGAGTAGAAAAATACCTCTTCACAAAAGTGTATTTTCTGGCAGATGACCAGCATTTGCAGTAAGTTGTCTCCTCCTGCTGCTTTGGTGGTGGAAGAGCAAGTCCCCCTGTAAGAAATATTAGTGTCTTTATTTTGTGTTAGGCCTGTGTTAGTGAACAGCCTGCAAGGATTTGATAACAAAATATCAATTAAATGTCTCCTATCTCCTTGAGCAGGAGAACCTGATCACTTCCTTGTAACCAGGGCTCCCCTCACGGGATTTTGAATGCCTACTGAAAGTGGTAGATAGGCCATAAAAAAAGGAGAGTGGTTCTCTTTCCAAACTAAATTTAAGAAATTTGTATTTTAGCAGTTCCTCCTAGCTAAAGGAAAGCTATATTGCATAAATTGCTAGATTACTTCTGCTGGTTTATAATTAATCTGTTTGCATCAGTACTTCTAGACTTTGCAGCTTCTTACTCTGKTTTCTCAGTTCTGGGTGTCACCAAATCACTGGCAGGAAGGCTGGTCACAAGGCTGGAAGCAATTACAGAAGTCATACATCTGGATCAAATAGACTTTATGAAAGGAAATTTAGTAGCAGAAAACGTGTAAAGTTTACTAACTCTTGCYTAGTAGTCAATAAGTTCTAGCTGCTGTTAGAACAGGTCTCAGAAGGCACACAGGGTGCTTTGAAAGAGTTAACACCACTTCAGCATCCACAAACGTGGCTGAAATCTTAGTTTGCTTAAAGAAGCCCCACTTCTGCTTGTAAATCTTGTGAAAAGGGGATTGTGTATTCTGCTGATCTGAAGTGGTTGAAAGCTAAGATTTGTTTTTGACAAGCTGTTGATGCTGTTGTACGTGAATACCTTTGATACTTAAATATTTAAACTTTTTGAAGACAGCATGAAACTTACTAGGAAGTGGCAGATGTGGGAGGCTTTAAGACACCAGCCATTTATAAATGCTTTACAGAAGCTTTTTATCTTGAGAGGAAGGTGCTGGTCACACACCATATCATTAGCAGATCATGGTGTGAAGCAGGATGGCCTTTCAAGAATGGCATTTTTCTTCACATTAAATGTTGCTTCATCTGGAGGACTCTTGCATGCATTTAAGGACCAAAACAAAAAACAAAAAGGTGGCTTATGTTCTTGTGAGCACTAGTTAATAATATTGAACATAATTGACAAAAGCTCCCTTGTTAGATCTGCTTCTGCAGCTTTTTCCTCAAGACCATTCTGTTGGTGGCGGATGGTTGTGGGTCGGAGGGAAGCTGTGAATACTACTTTACTTTCTACTTTGTACAAAAACAAAAGCATTCTCAAGTTGTGCATCTGTGATATTTGGTCTCTCTTTTGGACACTGATGATCCTCTAGGACTAGGGCTCCTCTGATATTTAGGTCCTTGAATAACATAGCAATGCGTTCCTAGCACCGCCTCAAAAATTAAGGGTATTGATGAGCTGGAGAAACATTTTCCAGGAAACATGAAACTGATTTAGACCTTCAGCTTGGGGCTGGGGGACTGTTCCAATACCATGGACAGCTACAGCCTTCTGGCCTGGAAAATAGGGTTGTTTTTAAATATAATGACTGCCACAGATATCTTTCTCGGCTCCTATACTGTTTTGATGTGCCTCACCAGGCAAATTAGATGTACTTTTTGAATCTATACTTCCCATTCAGCCTGTGAGCACAGACTAAAGCTCAAGTACTTTGGCTCCAAATATCTCTGTGCTTCCAGAATGTTCACGACTAATCTTTCCCAATTCAGAAAGCTGGATATTATCTTTGAGGGGCATTTCCAGTACTGGGTTGTTAACATTTCCACCATGTTTACTGCTGCCGTTTGTAGTGTGCGTTTCCCYGCTTTAGTTACACCTGAAATATGAGTGATGGGAGCTGCTTAAGCAAGATTATCCTCAGCATTTGAGTTAAGGATGTCTCTGCAGACAAGGATTGGAGTTGTTTGAATTCACTGTAGTCCTTTACTGTCAGCTTAGACGCTGCAGAAAGCTGCGGCCCTCGAAGATGCAGTTGTTGCGGTGAACGCGACAGTGTCTGGGCTCCCAAGTTTAATGTTTCTGCGTAGATACTAACAATTGTGCAAGAATATTTTCTGCGGGTTAAGACAGAAAAATGGATGAAATATTTCTGAAGACTACTATTATTTCCACCTTTAACTTTCAGGCTTGGCTTTAAAGGGAATCCTTGAAAAAAGCTTTCAAGCATGAGCCTGAGAACTTGCAATCCTACTAAACCATGGAAAAATCAGAGACATGGTAGTGAGGGGTATGTTTTAATCACATATCATCATTTTCCAGAGTCCTTCCCGTGGTAATCCCATATTTCATGTGTCCCATATAGATGAATARCATTGTTACTTCTCCCATTGATAACATCCTTTGCCTCTCTGTGTCCGAGATGCTTATTTGCTGAAAATGCTTAAATGCTGTGCTTGAATTGTGTTTGGATAAACTTAATCTGTCATGAAGCTGAGATTCTTCAGCACCTGARTCTAAGTTAGGCCTTCATGGTCCTGACTTTTCTCTCCTGCTGTGAATTCCTGGATCCTTCCTGTAATGGCTTAGGAATCCTGGAACTTTTYTGGCCTGGATCAGAACCAAGGTAACTAACCAGACATGAAAAGGAAATAATCTTTCTGGCTTGAGTACAAGGGTATGGAGGATGTACGAGAGTGCATAAGTACCGAAAGCCAAGATAAGTACAAGGGGCAGGGACCTGCTCCTCTTCTATGGATAAGTTTGTGGACTAAGTTTGTGCAACTTTTAAAACCTGGTGATGTCAACACTTGCAGTTTTCCATGCTTGAAAGAATGATATGGTAAGGTGGTAGAAACTGAAGGGGAGAATTTCCCCAGTTTACCCCAAAATGCTATAAAACTTAACAGCATGAGATGAACTGATCTTATGTATCTATTGCTACATAGCAAAGTAGGAAAATAATGAACAGCACTAGCTCCGGATGGCTTATATTTTATTACAGACCAAGTAATGACAGAAACAAAACAACTCCTTGCACTTGCAGTCTTGTAGCATCCTCTTTGACCCCTTTCTGAGAATAGTTAGGGARTGAGAAATAAGCCAGATGAAGGCTGGTAGGAACATTGCTGCTTTGAGACATACGGAATGGTCTGAGGGAATATAAAATGAAGCAGGAGAGCTTGAGAAATAAATACACTGTAAATTTTAAAAAAAGTTTGCACAATAAATACATAAAATATTTTCATTCCTACTACAATGTTACCAATATGCAGACCTGTTTCAGTATGGAAATGCAGCCGGAATAAAACATCCATGCTGTTTTGTTCTTTAACTGTTTTAAAACAAACCTAAGAGCTAAACTGAACAACTGGACTGGTTATTTGAAGGTCCATATCCCTTATTTTAAGATTAACGTTAAGAAACTTAACCAAGTATTTGATCTTGCTTTTTTTTTTTCTCCTCATTTTCCTGTTGCATCTCTTCCAGAAAATATATTATTTTCTTCTGGAAGACATGTAAAGTCCTGTTCTCAGGTAAGGAAAGACCTAATGTTTTCTTCTAACCATTTGTTTTTAGGAAGGATTTGATTTATGAACATATCGTAAGTTTCTTCCCTTCCAAATTTTAATTTATACTGCTTGCTTGAAAAGTCTTACTGTTAAGTGTCTGTATAGCTGATTTGAGCAGGCTTCATGGGGCAATGTAGTTGGCATCTCCAGGAAGAGAAAAGGTCTTTCCTTTGCCAGAGTGGCCTTTTTCTTCATTAATGAGAGTTTCTCTCTGCTTCATGTTCATTCTTTCTTTCTCTGAAGGCCGTTCCATTTTGGGGTAATTTTGCTATGGATGCTAAGGATACTGTGACATTTGGGCTTGTATCTCTACCTGTTTGGAAGAGAGACTTGCCTCTGCTTGGAAGTCAGTTTCCTTGTGGATGAAACTGATGCCTTCYTCCACTTGGAGTTCGATTTCTCCTTGCTTCAAGGGAAGACCTTTCTCTACCTGGAGCTCAGCTTTCCCCCGGGTGAAGCGACTGCTCACAGCCATGGGTAGCGTGGTCTCTTGTTGCAGTGAGGAAGAAAAGCAGCACAGGTTGCTATCCCCATCTCTCTCAGGAGTGGGGCATGAGCTGCTCTGTTGCTGCTTGACCCCAGGATGGCAGAGGGACGCAGCAGGTTCCACCTGCGCCAGGGCCTTGCAGCTGCAGCCTGTCGCAGTGACTGCRAGGATAAAAGCAATGATGCAAAAGATGACGCTCGGCCCAAGGTTCGAGGAGAGGCCCCAAGGCTGCAGCTCCTGCTTCGTGCGGAGGTTGTTCCTTATCAGCACCAGGAGGCTGGCGCTCGTGGCCACAGCKACGGCAGTGAAGAGGGCGGCCAGGCCATGCAGCAGCGGGGCCACCACTCTGCCCCGTGGCAGCCCCACRAAGTCGAGCAGCAAAGCGCTGCAGCCGCTCAGGATGCTGAGCAGGCAGCACATGGCTATCAGGTGCAGCAGGGTGAACTCTGTCCAGCCCAGCAGCAGCGAGAGAGACGAGAGGTGCCTGGGGTTGAGGGTCCAGGCAGCCCCCAGCACCAACTGGATGCTTTTGCCCTGCACCACGACCCAGCTGGGGTAGGCGCCGGCCGTGCACATGATGCTGAGGGACAGGCACTGGGCCACGGCGGCTGCCAGGCTGCCTCTCCTGCCTCGCACCAAGCAGTCGTTGTGCAGGTCCTTGTTGCCCTTCGTGGAGCTGCCTGCTGCTTCCATGGTGCCCTGCAGACCTGCTCCATGTGTGAGGGTTATGTTAAGGAATTAYTGAAGCTCTGGTATTACCAAAAGTAGCAAGTCAATTATCCATATTTTAAGTTGTTCATTTCCTTGGCAGGCTTTTGAATGAAAATATAGCATTATTGTCTATTTGCCAAGTTACTGATACTGCTTCATACTTATTCATAGATCTGTTTTTATAATCCAGAACAAAACAGATTACAGTTGTAACCAAAATCTTACTTTAAATATACTTGAAAATGATAGTGGCTCTCTGATAATCAGCCAGTGGCCTAGATAAATTAATTTTGCAAAAGTAGCTTGCATTATAAAAATCATTAATTGGCAGTCTGACTATATCAAAAACTGAATAAGCTTGATAACATATTCACTTGCAGGGAAATAATGTTCAGTTTAGTGGTTTAGAGCTATAGCTAATTCACTGCATAGGAAAGTAAAAAATTATGTTGCAAGTTGTAATGAATTTGCACACACAGAAAGACCAATTATAGCTATATGCATTATAAACTGTATCTAACAAATTTTAAGGTTAATCCACTATGGCATGAAACTTTATCATTCCAAACGTAAGACCAGATGTTTTCCAAGATATTTAAGTTTATATCAATGTTTCCCTTAAGACAGATGTTGAGGTAACTCTAGAATGATGATGTGTTATAGTTTACCTTATAATATTAAATGGGTTACATGGCTTTTTCAAATTTATTGTAAAAATAGTGTCTGAGAATAACTTTGCAGTTTTAGTGTAGCTCAATTAATAAATACAGAATCTGAAATATTTTACAAAAATCTGAAAATTTTACAAAACACTGTACTTTGACAGATAAAACATTGGGATTTTCAAGTGTAACATACCAGTAACATGTCATCAGTAAGAATAATGCTGATATGTTCACTTTCTATTACTTTCACAGTCTGTTTTTGCTTAGCAAGGGGACAAGATGCTCTGTAGTCTTTATTTATAACCACCTAGTTTTAAATTAAGACAATTTTGCTTCTCAACCTTATCTTCTGTAWCCAAACTAGGTAAGTATGGTTAAATGGGAACTGAACATTATTACTTACTTTTTTTTTTTGAACTTCTGTAATTAGTAACTGAGAGTTTGTTCTACTGAAGTAGATGCTTCCTCATGCCTCCTGGTTTCTAGCYTCAGGTTGAATTTCTTCCGTCTTGCAGAGAAAAATCTGTCTGGTAAAATGTTGACTACAAGTACACAAAACAGTACAAAAGAAAAACACAGATAATGCCAAGGTATTTTCACTTTTGTTTGCACTGCATTTCAGTACTGATGGTGGTGACAGCAAGTGAGTCATTCCTCATTAGCAATTTTCCTGGTTCTTACCGTTTGTTTTCTTCTTTGTCTAGCTGAATGAAAATTCAGCTTAAAAACACCATATTTTAGTTTAAACTCCAGACAAAAATATGCATTTTAGCAAGTAGGTACTTGAAATGACACTATACCTGCTTCACTAGGTCATAGCTTGCAAATCAAATGTGAAGTCACTGAAGGCCCTGGGGCTTCATGAATTACTTCCTGTGTTACCCTTTAAAGGGTAAGTATCAGCAGTATTTGCATAACTGTTAGTTTAACTTGATTTTACCATTTTAAATGTTTACCTTTCTGGGGATTGGTGCAAGAGGACTATATACCATGCAGCAGCTGTAGGAGATGCCTGATTAGAACCCCTTTGGCAGCAGCATGCTCMGCTCCACCAATCGAGGGTTGTCCACCTTAAGCTGGGGCAGTCAAACACATCTGTGCTCTTGCATATTCAAATCGTGTGTTTCTCAACTGTTACAGCTCATTCATTTCAAAACACTCGGACCTTATTGGCAAAAGCTGCTCTCCTACTCACGTCACCACCTGAGCAGTCTATTTGTGCAACTRCTATCCTGGGAAGCTGCTCCTGAGGGTTCCTGGTGGCTCCTCTGGGCTTGTCTCATCGTCTGCATTACAGTAAATGATGCGAGTAACCAGACTCACTGTTCAGCTATGACTCCCTTTACCTGCGCCAGTCCTAAGCGCAGTAGTAAACAGGTTTCTTTATAGTCCCCTGCTGGAGCCCTCCCTACCTCCTCACTGTGCAGAGCTCCTCAAATTTATTTAAGCCTCCTATGTCTTGTTGGGGRAAAAGAGCCCCAGTAGCCTGTGGGAAAAGCACAAGCGAGAGCAGAGTCGCCGGCCCTGGTACCGGCCTGGCCCGGGGCTGGGGCTTGAGCGCCGGCGGGGCCGTTTGTGCAAGCAGGAACTATAAAAACCCCGCGGGGGCGCAAGGCYCTTCCAGCCGTTAACGGCCGCCGGCCCTGCGCGCGCGCCGGGATTTGAAATCGGCGGCGCGCGCCCCGCCCCGCCCGTTGACTTTCGAAGGGAGCCGTTGGCGGCGGCCGTTGGCGGCGCATGCGCGTGCGCGGCCGGGGCGCTGAGGCGAGCGCCGCGGCGTCTCCGCGCGCCGGGGCCGCTGCGAGGGGCTGCGGCGGCTCCGCTCCGCTGCGCTCCGCTCGGCGCTGCGGGACCGGTGAGTGAGGGGGCGGGCGGGCTAGCGGCCGTGCGGCCCGGCCACGGCGGCTCTCCCCGGCAAGCGAGGCGTGAGCCGGGCCGGGCTGGGACGGAGCGGGGCTCGCCGCCTCGCTCCCCTCTCCGCGGAGACCTGCGGGGACGGCGCTGGGTTTTGGTGCCGCCCCTTGCCTTGCCGCGCTCGCTAAGGCGCATAGAGCTGTGTCTTTGAGGTTGTACTTTGTTTTGGGGCGTAAAAGGGTGTTTTAGAWGTGCTTGACCTGCTGCCGCAGCCCTGACGTGCCTCATCCGTGCCTGTTGTGGAACAGGATCCGGTGGCAATAACCTGGGCTTAGKAGATGGGCACGGCTGTGGATGATGCTCAGGTGTCGCACAGCAAAAAGCTTATTCCGTATTCCTCATTCTCCCTGCTATCTCTGTGACCTCAAAGCTGATGTTATCCTTTTTTTTAATGGCCGTTAATACAGCTGTGATTCTTAACGTGACTCGTAAACTCATCTTCAAGGGCGTGCAATAGTTTGGAGGTGTGTTGTGCTGAAAATAGTTGGGAAACTGATGGAGACATTCCTCTGTGGGGGCTGCCATGTGTCAGAGGGTAGGAAGGGGCTGGCACAGGTCTCCCTGACATCCACGTGTAGGTAGGTGGTAGGTGACAGGTTAAGGCATTGGATGCCCCTCCTCGTAGCCCCGYTGTGTGATACAGCGTGGCAGGTGACAGAGGAGCAGTGCAGGCCACAAGCTTTGGGASAGCGCAAGAGATGAGGACTGGAAAGGGCAGGCTGGGCCGAGCAGCAGAGCGTTTTTTGAGTGCCGTAACTCGTGCAAGTTGGTAGGAGCAGCCGAGGAGCTGTCGGAACGATGTCAAACAGGGAGCTGCCTCATCAACCTGATGAGATAGACAGGCTCCTCAACCGTGTCCATCCCTTCCCGTTTTGCGAAAAACGCTGCATAAAGGTCTAAGTGATTTACAGGAGCTGTGGTAGGAATGGGAGCTAGTGATGAAATGTAACTCTTAAGGCAGAAAAAGATCAAGACTAGAACATTCCTGACTGAGAGTCGCTGTGACCCGAGGGTGGGATATTTGTGGCATGGAGTAAGCGGCCCAACTGAAACGGACTTGGAAGCAGCATTTTAAATTGTGGCTGTTGTTTCTAACTTCTGGTGCCTGGTATCTTGTTACTGCTGTCATAACTCAGACAGTGCTGGCAAAGGACATTCCCGTCCTTTGGAATAGCTGACAGAGGCTGGAGCTGCAGCTCGGCCACTTTTTTTGAGAGCAAGTTCTGTCACCCTCTACCACAAAGGTGACCTGTAAATAGAAAACACTGTCCCTGTCGTTAATCTCTTTTTTTTCATAGTGTGAACTGGGATTGCTGTGCTAGTGAATGTACGGGAGGACATTCACAGACTGCTATGTTACAGGGAGTTAGTATTTAAGTGGGGTTAGGTATGAGAACATAAAAGTATCAATGTCATATGTTTTAAGAACAAAAATAGAGAATATTTCAGGGGAAAACGGATGTCATCTTTTGTGATAGTCAAGCAAAAAAAAATAAGCAATAGTTTTCAATATCCTTCAGTGTAGAACGGTGGTGTTCTACACTGTTCTAGTCCTTGTTAGAGTTGACTTTTGTAATAAAGTAGGTAGATGTTTGCTCATCTAAATGGGCATGCCTTGTATTCCAGTTAYAGCTGTTTCTAAACAACATAACTAGTTAGGAAGACAGTGGCCGGATCTGTAGATGTGGAATGCACTGTTATTGATGAGTACACCGTGTAACATTGAACTGATTAAAGTATTATTTTAAAATTGGGACTTGTGAAATGTATACAAAGAAAAGCTGTTTTATGAAACATTGGACTTTTTTGGCTGCAGAAGGTGTATGTACTTGGTATGTTAACGTGTTTTGAACTAGTCTACAGTATCGCTAAGAGGATAAAATCCTAGCCAGTTAGCAGGCCTTCTATTGCTAAAATATTTCTGAAAGCAACTATGCTTTTGAAATTCCTTCTAATCTGTGATTTTTCTTGTACTTAAAAAGATATATTGAGGACTGGGAAGTTTTGTGATTCTTCTTTGTTTCTCTACCAAAGTTATTGGAATACCTAAGGAGAAATATCTGTGTAGCAGAGCAGTTTGTCCACTTCTTAATACATTTTTTTTCCTTCTGGAAAACATATACACCTTATTTTTTCTGTTTTCTTCGCTGTGTGATGTTATGGTCTGCCCCTGTCTTTTTTACTTGGTGCATTTTGTCTCTGTTTCTGATAATTTATTTCCACTGTTGTCCGTGGAACCGCTCCCTTGTGCTGCTCCCAGAGCAGGCTGAAATTGTGGGGACATTTCCACCTCTTGCCTTCCTGGTATCCTAGGGGGAACAAGCAGGAGCACTGCTTATTGTGAAAGAATTCAAACATTGCAGGGTACGCACAGCCAGGATCAGCGCAGTCATTTGAGGAGTGCTTTGAAATATATGAATGAATGGGGAGCACGGAAATGAAGCTGGTTCCTCTGTGGCGGCGCGCGGTTGGAGCCGGGGGGTCCCACACCGGCTGCTGCCTTGGGGGCCCTGGCAGTGGCGGCTGCTGAAAGCCAGAGCCCCTGGCCTCAGTGGCTGCTCTTCCACTTGCTCTGGGCTGCTCGGAGCAGGCAGCTGCTGTCACTTTCCGATTTCTTAGTTGCCGGGGAAACAGGGCAGTCTGTTTCTGTGGAAATGGGGATTTGACTCTGTGGCTGGCGGCTGTGAGGATCCCGGCTTACGAAACAGTCCCAGCACTGCCGTGCACGCAGCCTGTGCGCCGGCCGTGCCCGGGGCTGTGYGCACCGGAGCGCTCGCAGCAGGATGCAGGTGTTTGCGAGGGGAGGACACCGTTAAGTTAAAGGCTGTTCTCTTCTGGAAGTTTGCAAGCAAATCCTATGCAGTTTAAGCCATTTTTTACAGAGTCATTTTATCTTGTCCTTTGTGTAACTCAAGAGATCTGAACCTCCATGCATTGAAAGGAAAGTTTCTCTCTTTTAGCAGTTYGTTTGAAGAGAACAAATACCTTAAATCTAGGAGAAAAATGCATCGAAAGCTTGACTTGGGAAAGAATAGATTTTTAAATATAAGGAGTTTTCTGAACTATATTMGTCCCATATATATAGGAGAAAAAATAAACGAGGGTATTTGCTAGGACGGTTTTTCGTAACTGTGAGTAAAAACGTAACAAATCCTAATTAAGTGAAGGTGGCGTTCCTGAGAGTCTTGCTAACTTGAAATCTGTATTGTTAAACTCATACATCTATTTACTGTGGTAATGCATTGAATTTTCAAAAGATTATTTAGTGGAGTAAATTTATTGTTATTCTTACTTTTATTATTGGTTCATTAGTTTTGTTTCAGTGTCTGGAACACATCCTGTACAAATAYGAACTATTAACATAAACCGAAACCACCTCCTTTTGCCATAGTGACTGATTGGGAAAGCTGGAAAATAAAGGGCTGTGGCTGTCTGGTACAAAGACAAATATTTCCTAGTCTTTAGTAAGAATGGTATGTTGCTGAATAGATTT
Organism: Nothoprocta perdicaria; assembly: GCF_003342845.1. NCBI lineage: Eukaryota > Metazoa > Chordata > Aves > Tinamiformes > Tinamidae > Nothoprocta > Nothoprocta perdicaria. Next base: position 1,846,599 of record NW_020455643.1, on the reverse strand, counting down.
AGTGTCAAAATGCTGTGAATGTCTTTGCTAAATGACTAGTAGTACTGTATACTAATTCTGTGTAGCGGGGAGAATACACTCTTTGGTCAGCAATAAAAGCCAGCACTATCATTCAGGTTTGAAGGAGTAGATTTAAGAATGGTGTCGGTTTTTAGTGGGTTAGTTTCTTCCAGCTTCTATCAAGACCTGTTTGAGAAGCTGAGYTCAAATAAATGAACTAGTGCTTTAACTTAATTAGCTAAAAAGCTATCTCAAGTTTTTTTTTTTAAATTAATCAAAATATTTGTTGAATTTAAAGCCGACTTACTAAAAAAGGTAACATATAATAGCTCTTYGAGTTGCACTCCATGTTTTGGGTAATGATGACCTATGACTTTGGATGATTTTTAATCACTCTCTTAATCATGGTTTAAAAGAAATATTCTCAAACCCTCAGGCTTACACACTTTCTCTTTGGGGTACACTAATAATCTGAATATAGGGAGATAAACATGTTTGTAGCAGGACATTCTATTTACAACCAGAATAAGCTTTCCTGAAGTCAATAACTGACTTCACCCTCAAAGAACCTGAGTCTTAAGAATTTAGCTTTTGATGTTCATCAGTTTAATTCTGTGACTTCTGCAGGAAATATGCCACTTATTTACTGTAAATTGTTCAGTGCGTAGTGCCAAATTTAATCCTTACTGTTTTTCATTATTCCAAGTGCAATTTATGATTTTATCTGTAAAGAAAAATGTGATTAATGATACAATTTAAAATAAGTTAATTTAAAATAAAGCAAATCTTACTAGTCTTGATGTCGATAAGCAATCAATAAAAGTATGTTACTGCATTTAAAAAGATGGGCACATTAGCCTCCTTAAGTATAGCTCATAGCCGGTTATTTTCCTGACTSTGTGAAGCTGTGAAGCTGCATGATTGTCGCTCTGGGATTCAGGGTTAGGCCCTAAGAAAGGAGAGTCTTTACCAAATATCAATCCCTGGACTGTTTCTTTTTGCAGTGTAGCTGAAAAAGTATAGCTAAATGCTTGATCTAGAATTCACAAGAGGGRCAGGAAAATGTGACACAGAGATAATGAAAGTTGGAACGACTTTCCTTATCATAATTATTTTTAAAAAAATCATAATCATTTATTATGAAAGCTTATATTAATGAAAGCTATATTTTTGATTTTGTGGTTAGAGTATCCCAGGACTTAAAGCAGTAACACTATAAATTTAATTGCAATTAATACTATTGTATTTAAAGACAAGTAAGTTAGACTCTTGTTTGTGCCAGAAGCTGTATGTAACTTTTAAGAGGTCTGACTGCTTAATACTCTGATGACTATTTATATTACAAAAGTAGTATGTGAGAAAAGTTACAAAAAATAATCGGTTAGTGTCACTATTACTCTGTTCTTATGTGGAAAAAGCTACTCATAGTGCAAGAGAATTTTCCTAATTCTTGGGTTATTTAGAAACTTTAGCTCTGACTTTTATTGCTCTCTGCTACTGGTTCTTAATGTTCAAAGAAAATCACCTAGCCAGACAGAAGTCTCCTAGATTTCTTCTTCCACCTTTRGAAGTAGGAGGTGGAAATGGGAGACCGGTATCTAGTCACTAAATACAGATTGTAATGTGATATATATGTTAGACTGTTGCCTGCCCCTTCTGCCCACCTCAGTCAAAATACTGATATGAGTTAGGTTACTTGCTGCTAAATTTTATGCTGAGGTGCTTAGATAAAAAATATGTTAAACTGTTTTAACTATTGTTTTGTAGAAAGAGATTATTTGCTTTTTGTTTTCTTTTGCAGGACATGCATCACTTTGAGGAAGAATTAACATGTTCCATTTGCTATAGTATATTTGAAGATCCACGCGTTCTGCCTTGTTCCCATACGTTTTGCAGAAATTGTCTGGAAGGGGTTATTCAGCTCTCAAGCAACTTTTCCATCTGGAGACCGCTGAGGGTTCCACTGAAGTGTCCAAACTGCAGGAGCATCGTTGAAATTCCTGCAACTGGTACTGAGTCGTTGCCCATCAACTTTGCATTAAAAGCTATTATTGAAAAATACCGGCAGGAGGATCAGCCTGAGGTCGCGACCTGTAGCGAACATTACAGACAACCGTTGAACGTTTACTGTCTTTTGGATAGAAAATTAGTGTGTGGCCACTGTCTTACAATAGGAAAACACAATGGCCATCCCATAGATGACCTTCAAAGTGCCTATATAAAAGAAAAGCAGACTTCTGGAAAACTTCTTGAGCAGCTGACAGATAAACACTGGTCCGATGTATGTTTGCTGATTGAAAAGTTGAAAGATCAGAAATCCCAGTGTGAAAATACTATTCAAGATGATAAAAAGGCGGTATTGCAGTATTTTAAGAAACTTAATGATATTTTGGAGCATAAAAAACAAGCACTGCTGACTGCACTGGATGAAATTAATAAGCACATCTTGGAAGAGTATGAGCCTCTAATTGAAAAGTTGAAACAAATAAGGGAAGAACAGCTTGAATTAATGTCCCTGAATACATCTATTCAAAAAGAAGAGTCGCCGCTTGTTTTTCTTGAGAAGGTTGATGACTTGCATCAACGTATAAAAGTTCTGAAACAAAAGGAGCTGCCGGACATTAAGCCTGTTGAGATCTATCCAAGGGTAGGGAACCTGCTCAAGGATGTGTGGTCTAAAACTGAAATCGGCCAGATCAACAAGATCCTTACTCCAAAAATAAAACTGATTCCAAAAAGGAAGTTATGCAGCAAAAGCAGTGAAAAAGGAGGAGGAAAATCTAAAGAGTTATTTCAAGTTATAAATCCACTAACAGTCACGCTACTTTTTATAATAATAGCAGTAACTTTATTTTCACTACACAAGCCAGTATCATCAATTATAATTGAAATTACTCCCACTTACATTTCGGAATTCCTGCTGTTTGTTTATGAGGATTTCTGCACCCATTTGCAGACTGTAGTGGATGCACTGTGCCATATGCTTAATTTACTGATGAATTTTTTAGGGAAAATCGCCTATTTTTGAATAATGCAAATAATTGGATTGAAGGTCGGTATAAGAATTCATGATACCCATTTTAGGCTTCTGCTCAAAAGCTGGGTTGTTAGTATTACACATCTTCCTCTTTCCATACCTTTCTTTTACTGTTGTGTTCAGTTTTTCATTTCACCTAGGTAGAACATCTAGAAAATTTAACTCTTCATTGAACGAGAAGACTTACAATGAAGAGGCTCATAACACTATGATAGGTTTGTAGATAACAAATAGTTGGTTTTCTATTTGCTTAAACCAAAAGCTTGTCAGGAATCATGTCTGTCTAAGAAAGCTCTAAGCAACTTTCAAATTATAACCTAGAAGAGTTTGTTGAAACTCTTCAAATACCTCCTATTCTCCCCCTGCCCTTGCTAACCTAGTTTATGTAGTTTTGTAATAAAAGCACTACAACACTTAATGAAGGAAAAAGAAAGAAAAAACATCAACCCCCAAACAGGTTAGTCTGAGAAGAATCACTCTGTCTCCAGTTCTGGTGTACATAAAGCTCATATTTTGTATTTTACTGACCTCTCTCTAAATGTATTTTAATTCATATATCTGTGGTCTTTTWATCATGTATTAGCTGACCTGGGTTTCATTTTGTTGATTCCTGATTATTAGCGGATGATATAACTCCGTCATTTAAAAAAAAATTGTGTCTAATAGTCTCGTGTCTTTCAAGTAGTTATCACCATTTTTCAGATCAGTGTCTATAATACTTCTGGTAAAATGCTGAATACAATTTTTGGTTCCAAGTGTGTACAAATTATATATAATTTAGTCTAGCAGGAAGTTCTCACTGCTTACAAAAATGAGCCCTGATTTTTTGCAATATCATTTAATCTGTAGTGAAAATAGATAAGTATTGTAATAAATAGCAAAATGCTCATTGAAATCAGTGGTATAAGGATGTGAAATGTTGTTAAGAAGCCATAAAATAATTCGAGAATGAATATAARTTTATTTTCAGCTTTTCATCACAAATAATGGGGGATCATTACATTGATGTTGAACAGAAAAGATGCCATTTTATTCTATAATCAAATATTTATTAATGCAGTTGGTTTCTTTTGATGAGATGCTCCAGTCTGAACTGCGCTCAGCAGTAAAACTCCCAGTGAAACTAATTTTTGACCTTCAGTTATTAATAAGATGATTACATTGTGTACTGGGATAGCCTTTAAGTGTTGCAATTAGAATATCAGAACACAGATGAGCTCCCAATTAATTCACTAATGCTTATTAAAAAAAAAAAAGAAAGTATTTACCATGTTTAATTGTATTTGATTTGTTGAAAATGAAAAGAAATATATACTGATTCCTTGGCTGTTACRTATTTTTATATTTTTAAATAATAAAAGTTGTTTAAATAGAGATTGGATTCTGTGCCTAGGCAGTAGCTGCTTGACATTTAAAAAAAAAACCCTTTGGAAGCAAAATCTGCCCCTTCCTTGCAGCAGACGGTAACGGGCATCCTGCAAGGACGAGAGCCGAGCTGAGCAAGGTTAATCCCCGACTCTGGAGCTGAGATAAATCAATTTAAGTCAAAATGAAGCTTCTCAGAATACAGGTGTCCTGATATTGATAAAGTGGCAATTAGGCCTAGGCAAACAAATACTGCCTGCCGTGATACTGGGCAGCCGGATGGCTTTTGTTATTTCTGTTGGAAGGAAATGCAGGAAGAGAGCAGTGGCCTTTGCCTGCTTGTAAGGAACAGCTCCAGTAACCTGTTAAGTTGCCTGTAATCTCTGTTAGAGATAAAAAGGCAAATCCCATTAACTGCGAAGGACAGTGTTTAGGAGTATTTCACATGCACTCATTAATTTCCAAATCAATTATTTGCATTTGTCTCTACTTTTTTTTTTTTTTTTGAGATCCCATTGGTCAGTTATTATTTGACATGTAAGTCTTGAACCTGGTGCTAAGTGTATATCCACTACCAAATAAGGCTTCTTGTTTTTTTTTTTCTGACAGTTAAAATCTCATATGTAGTTTATAATGCAATTTTATTTTTCCAGATGCTATGAATTTATAAAATACCTTTACCACTGATTAAAACACTTAGTATTTGTACTTATCAATGTACTATATATTTTAATAAGTTTGCATACAAATAAAATGTATTCTTACAATAGGCTTGGCGAATACCTTGATTTCCTTGCTGCCTAGAACCCTCCCTGTAATCCTACAAAGCGCTGAAAGCCAGGGCTGAACTGTGAGCTGGGAGTAGCAGATTCTCCTCCCAGCTCCCACCATTTTCTGCAGCAGGAATTTAGGAAGATTCCAACCTCTAATTCGGTCTAGCTGGACTCTGTGCTATTGCATCTTGCCAGGCCCAGGCTTGTTTTTACTTATTTTTTCCAGCCGTAGTGGTGAGTTAATGTGGCTTTGTGCAGTTTCTGGTGAGCTTTGGTCTTCATTCCTGTGTTTACGTGTGGTGCTGCAGAGCCACAACACCCGTCACGCGACGAGGGAGCGATGCCTGCAGCGAGGCCGTGGAGCTGCACGTAAGACTTCGTTCTGGTGAGACTTGTGTCTTATTAGTTCAAGCTGCTCTGGGGGATACAGGCGAACAAGGTGCCTGCCTGAACCTTTGTGTGGACCTGTTGGCTAAAGGCAAGTGTCTGGCTGTAGCACTGTAGCTGTACGTTTGATGCACAAGRCAGAAGCTGGTGACTGTAGCAGAGTAAATCCCAGTGTTTGGTGAAGCTTGTTTGGCTGCTGTCAGGCTGCTGCTGTCTGCAGTCCAGCATGGAGTAGAACCATCCCATGCATAAATCCAGGTTCTTGGAAAACATCTTTCCCAGCCTATTGAGCAGCCTGAGAGGCCAGTACTGAATTTCTGTGCAACAAGATGCTGTTTCTACTGTTGTGATGGTGCAGAAAAGAGCCAATAGTGGGAACTGGATAGAGAACAGGGCATTTTTCACTGTGTGGTAACCAAGGGTAAGGAGAGCTGAAGATGGTCACCGAGCACTTAAGTATTGTTGGAGAACCCCTTTTCCAAGATCTACTCTTGCAGATGAAAATGACAAACAGTTGTCCCTATTTACTATCTCCTACCGTTAATAATTAATTACCTTATCCTGGCATAGTTTTTCTTACTCCTCAGCAAATTTCTAAGATATCGTCTCAGTCCAAGCTCAGAAGGAAGCTTCTTTGTTACTTGTCTCCTTCTCTGCAGTGCTCCCGTTTGTCCTCAGCTTGCCTCTGTGCCTTTCTCCTCTGGTCCTGCAGCTGGTTTATTAATTATTCCTGCACTGTTCTTCAGAAGAGCTTCCTCTTTGTACTGTACATTATAGTTCTTGGCTAATCTTACTCATAAATTTATTCTGAAGCTGTACTGCAAGGTTTTATAGCTTCATTTTAATATGGAAACACCAAAACCACGCACAGCACTTGAGCTGGAGCTCACACGGTGGCAGAGAAATGCTTTGCATTTTTTTTGTACTTTCTAACATGCTTTGCTTGAACTGACACAGAGCTGGGGTGTTCTGAGGAATAACGATCTAGACTGAACATACAGTTCATCTCATTCTAACTATATTAATGTGCACTTATTTATTGTAATTTTGTTGTTTTAACAGTGCAGTGAAAGCTCTTGCATGTTTTTTTAATCTCCTTATGTTATAACAAATTATTTATGATATCTTGCTTTTTTTCCCCCTCCCCCAAATCAGCTCTCTATTGATGATCATGTCTTTGATCCCAGGTTAGTGAAGGCAGGAGGTGGAGACGCAGAGGGCTGGACGCGCCTGTTCTTAGCTGTGCTTGTGCAGGAGAGCAGAGCCGAGAGCTGTGSCGGGGGCGAGAGGCAGCCCCAGCTTTGCGTGCAGTCACACACGTAAGTTCCACCACTTTAAGACTACGATARCAGAGGAACAACTACCTGAAGTTTTGTAAAGTTTGTTTAGCACAAAAAATAGTCAGAAAGGGAAATAGAAACAAAGGCTAATAGCACACAAGAGTGAGCCATCATTCTAGGCCTGCTCTTACTAATTATTTTCCTTAATCGCTTCCCTAAAAGCAGGCTATAAATGATTTTAATAGCAATAATAACAACCTGAGTTGTATGAGAAATAATTGAACAACAGAAATGAAATCAAGTACCAAGTAAGGTATTTCTTTTTCCCTATCAGAGGAAATGTTGCTGTGACACACCTGTGAAAAATACCATCAAAATCTGAGAGTCTTCTGGCTACCCACTAATGCCAGAATASAAGATGCTGGTGTCTACCTGGGGTAATACGCACAGATTCCAGACAATTAAAAGCAAAACATGTATTAACAGCRACTGTTAACAGGAAAACAAAGAATTTTGTATTCCAAGGGGAGCAAGGAATAGCTTTACAGATTCTGATCTATTCCCTARGAGCTTAGTCCTTAGGGAAAGTGATGGCACTAGTAGAGGGCAGTTACTGRGGCATCAGTAAAATGCAAGTATGCAGCATGGGCACAGTCTGATGCCAGGAAAAGAGGGAATGGTGTTTTACCAAGTCCAGGAAGAAAACAGTCAGGAAATAGCCAAGGAGAAGCAGCAAAATCTGTTCATTTCAAAATGGCTACACATGTCYGTTTTCTCATATCATAAAACATTACTGTGATACAAAACTGGAAAGTAGTTGGATTTCCAGGATGTATTCTTTTAACATCAAACTAAACTATTTGTATGGTGACATTGCTATCTGGAYCTCCTCAGTGTTTTGCTATTTAAAAAATGACATTGTGGTGGCATTTAATAAGAAGTTGCTTTTTTTTTTTAGATGTGTGTGTGTGTGTATATATGAGAGAGCATGCACACGCACCAAACACAGCCAAAACTACTGGCATAAAGTCTACCAATTCTATATTAAAATGCAGGTAGAAACACAATTTGAAAAACAGGTTTTAATCAGTTAATGTAATTAAGATCAATARGGACTCTATAGAGGATTTAATTCAGAGGCCTTATTAACAAAAGTCTTTATTAACAAGTTCAAATAGATGTTTCAAAGTTCCATGGAACTTGAACACAGAACACAAAAATATATTAGGAAAAAAGTAAACAGCAGCAAGAAGAAAGTAAATTTACACTGGAGAAACTTTTCTTTCCTCTTCTATTTTTGATCTATACTACACCCAYGAGTGCCAAGTTCAGCTAGCCCTTTAGATGCGATAACTTTAGGGTTTGTTGCCACACTTTTTGTTGTATTGTGAGTCTTATAAATTCCAATTAATCTGTCTGCCATCTCAAACATGTTGTTTCGCAGCGAGATGACGATAAATTGTGCATTTTTTGTTTGCTCCTGAAACAGAAATTATTTGTGTTAGTTCACAGTATTTCAAAAAGCTTTTCTCTCATATGATCCCTATATTCAGATCTTGGAAATCACAGATACATAAATAGTTCCTTTCCACCTACAGGGTATACACATACATAGATCTATATGTATGTTAATATATAAAATAAAAATATTTTATTATATGCAGGTTATACCTAAGTCTGAAAGTGCTGGTCACGCAGACTTCCTCGTGGCTGCAGGCAGGGCTGGCACAGCACATGGCTATCACTGTGAAGCACTGCCAGGAACTTATGCCTGGGCTTTTCCACCCCGCCACCCACTCTACTTGAGAGAACTAAACATACACATGTTCAATTAAACATACACATATGTAAGATGGGTTATGTTAGTGTAGTTACCAGAATTATTTTAACAACAGTTACTTTGAGAAGGAAGAGGAAACCAAGCCTATTTCCATGCGCTGAGTGCAGGGGAAAGGAAATGCTCTGCAAAAGAGCACAGGCCTTGAAGGACACCAGTTTGTGACCTGCAGCAGAATGGTAACTACCAACAAAACATCCAGTGTTGGTGCTACTTGAAAAATAAACACCACTTGAGCCTTAACTCCAGCAATAACAGTGCAAGTTCTCAAACGTCCTGAGCCCCACAGGGCTCGTGGGATCCTTAAGACAGGGGAACAATGGGAGCTGCCCCAGGAGCTCTGGCTCTCACAGCAGAGCTGCAGCTGGGAGCCACAGGTTGAAATTAAACTCTTCACTCTATCAAATCATGTGTGGGCTTTTGGACTCACCCTCATGAAAATACAGGTATGGGAGAAGCAAAATTTAAACTGATAGTTGTGGATAGATTTCTCTGAAGTGCTTCCCAGTGACAATTSCTAATTATCTTAAACGTTTGTAGGGTGTTCCCAAAACTACCACTTTGGAGTTATATCTTGGATAACTCTGAAATGTAATTGCAGCCAGATTTTAAAATTTAAAATAATATTATCAGGCTATTATGTTATCGCTTTGTATCTTCTGGCAGAGGAGAAAATATTTTCAAAAACATAGGCTACACTGGTTTCCACTAAATACTTACATAGATGTAATATGCTACAATAGATACATTTTTGAAGTCAAGTGCTGCATCTATCTCATCCATAAAATAAAGCGGAGTCGGCTTGTAGTGGTGAAGAGCAAAAACGAGAGCCAGTGAACTAAGAGTCTTCTCTCCTCCTGATAAGTTAAATATCTTCTTCCAGCTTTTCTTTGGGGGCCGAACACTGCAAAAGTTTAGAGTTAAAAATTACTTCCATTGATGATTAAAGAAAATCTTTTGTAGTGATGAGTTAGTCATGACAGAGGAGGGAATTCCTGAAAGACAGATAGGTGAAGAAGCTAAGACAACAACCAGCCGGTGCTACTTGTTACCTTTGGGCCTCAGCAAGCGAGGGCCAACGAGCTGGGTGCATTATTTCTGCTCGCTGTGGAGCATCTGCCTGCACACAATAGCTGTGCAATCAGTTCATGTTTGAGCGCCTGAGCTGGACTGCTGCAACACTCAGCTATTCCCTGCAGGGACCCTAACACTGAAGGCCTCCTCTTTAATTATCTTTCAAGAGTTCTAACCCTACTCACATGTAATGAATATAATAAATTAGGATCTCTTATGACAGGCAGAGAGTATTCCCCAGTTATCATAATGATTGACCCAATTCCCTAGGCAAAATGAATTAACTTGGCTCATCAGTGCTGGGAATTAGGGAAATCCAAGAAATAACTTGGAAATTAAAGCATTCTGCATGCTGTTTTTTATTTGTGTTCATAAGAGATAAACCTCTTCATGAACTCATAAAAAGTGAGAGGCAGGCCTACCTTGGTTAGCTGATGCTAAAAATACCATGATTAATCGTACAAAGTATTTTGACAAACCTAAACATAATTCCCTCAGAGAAGGGATCCAGACTGTCCACAAGTTCTAATTCAGCATCTCCTCCCAGAGTAAGCATCTGGTAATTTTCCTTCAGCTTGTTTGTTATTACATTAAATCCGGCCATGAATTCATTTAGCCTTTGTTTTCGGAGATCTTCAAAAGCCTGTCTGAAGTTGTCTCTCTCATTAGTGATGTCATCCAGCTCAGCCACACGTTTCAAGTACAGCTCTTCCTGGAAGGAAAAAACAAAAGGGCAATTGAAGAAGCTGTGCCCTTAATTTCTATTTTAAAGCAGTTGCTTCTACCATTTGAAAATCATTCTTCCCAGCATGGCTAACAGCTTTAAAAAAAAAAAGAAAAAACACCCCAAGCAACAAAAAAACCTCTTTTTTCTCTGTTCACTCCCAACATGGGCTGCCACGGCCATCTCATAGAGCAGAACTCCTAGTTAAACAAGGAATGTCTGTTGTGGTGGGGCCTGCTTGCAGCTCCTGCAGCCTTAGCCTCCAAATGCTGCTTGTAGCTGCTGAGAGTCGCATGTCAGAAACACCCTGCACGAGCACAGAGTCCTGCTGGCCCTACTGCTAACACAGTTCGTTAACTTGCACTTACTTTACAAACAGCAAGAACTGATCCTTGATGCTACTTAGTAGCATAGAGACACTGTCTTTACACTGTCAGGAATCTTTTTTTTTTTTTTTTTTTTTTTTCCTTCTTTTTGCTCTCCTTTTTCTGGATTAAAAGAAACTGGGAAAGAAAACACAGAGCTGAGCAAGTTGTTTCTTATGAAACTAAGGTGTCCAAGGACACGAGTTTAGGCTGAGATTTAAGGAGCAGCTTGTTCCTCAGAAGCTTTATGGCCTACACAAAATTTCCTACAGCCTCCCGGACAGCCTAGCTGGTATTTTAAAGAGGAACTTACTGGTGCAGGRCAAATGAAACTGCCCAAGAGAAAGATCGAGTGTCTGATTTTGAGAACTATCTAGAAGTACAAGTTTCTTAAATTTCTAAGGGGGAATTAATCTTAAATTTCTAAGGTTCTTCAGGAATCCAATCATGATGTGGCAAAAAAACAGGTCTATATTGGTGTGTGAGATGACTATTAGAGCTGATGGAAAAATCCACTTTAAAATGAAAAATATTGATTAAGTAGACCAATATTACTGGAGTATTATGAGTAAAAAAAAATCCTAGTATTGTGTTTGTGGGTCTATTTGAGACAGTAGGGACTGAAATGAAAACTGACAGATAAAAATCATCTTCACCTCACATCTGTGGTGCCAGATACAAAGCAGCTGTGTGTAGCCTCCTAGGCACAACTTTTAACCTTTCAGCTAAACATGAGCTAAGGAGACAGGATGTGAACAGCAGCAAGGCATAGGGAGAAAAAAGGGAAAATTCAAGGATCCATTTCATTTCTCAAGCCAAACAAAAAGAAACTGAGCAACAACAGAGCCGCCTCCTCCGGGCATGCCCCTAAATAAAGGCAGTTTCTTTGGCCCCTTAGCTGAAGGGAGTGATGTTGCACACACTTCAAGTGTAGGATCTGTGTGAGCAGCCACTTGAAAAATGCACAATTGAAGGGCTATGCACATACTTGAAAAGCAGTTACGTTAATCCTACATATTAACAGATGCAAGTAATGGAAAATAGTAAAGCTGTATTTACAAAGCTTGCCTTTGGGTGAAGGGAACACGCTGCTATTATGCCGATGGAAAATACTASATTAGAGAGATTTATGCTGCTACTACACACTATTAAACTTACCTTCTTCTTGTACTCTGCAATAGCACCAAGGTTGGGCTTCATTTCATGACATTGGGCTTCCAGGAGAGCTATCTGTTTAATGATAACATCTGGATCTTTGATAGCCTCAAGCTCTTCTTGACTTAAGACCAGAAGTTCCTCAGGTGGCTCATCATCTATGGAGCGCAGTGATAATTTCGATATCTAAAATTAAAAAAAATTTGTTAAAGGTCTTTAAAGATCGACTAATTATCAAATGAACTTACTTCTAAGATAAAGGTTTTCTGTAGTAGTACTGAACCTTCCAATCTCAAAACATTCACTGTTTCTTCACTAATTTGTTTCAAGTCCAAACTGAGTTTATCCCTTTAAGGATAAGTTCTGAGAAATAACACCAAGCATCCTTTTTATCCTGCTATTCTGCTCCTGAAGATTATGTACATGATTCTTTCAACAGGAGGCAGCTTCTCCAGAAGAACCACAGTAGTCAAAGTCACTTGTCTGTCACTGATCTTGTAGAACTTAATTTTATSTTTATGTCCATAAACCAGGAAAACAAACAATACCATCACTGAATCTTCCCCTCTTCTGTTGGCTCTCTGGACTCAGCTAATCTATGGGCCAAATAAAAATCAAGTTTCTGTGCCAATATTTTTTCAGAAGAATTAAAAGTCCTTCAGGGAGGCTGATGCAGAGACATTTTTGAAACTGACCCCAAACACCAGGCAGGGCTCTGAGCAGGACTCAGGGCTCTGAGGCCCTGGCAGCCAGCCTGGGCAGGATGGCTGTTGAATGGCAAGCAATGAAGTTGATCCCAAGACAGCTGTGCTCTCCTAGGAGGCTGCCGGGCTCTCCTGCTCCAACACACACCGAGAAGCCGGGCGCTGCAGCACCGAGAGGGGCAGCAGGTCCTTCCCACTGCCTCTACACTAMCTTGCTGAGCCGGTTCACAGGGGCAGCCTCTGAACAGCAAAGCCTCCTCCTGGCCCCACAGGGTTCGCATGGGCCTGCTTCCTTACAGAGCTAGGGAAAGATCATTTGATGAAGCAGCTGCACTAGGGATATCCAAACATCCCTAGTACAGCATGTAAGCTGTACACGGACATGTACATGGCACGTAGGATGTCCTGGCATGGACAGGAGGCAGGATTTTCAGAGCAGACAAGACACTTTGCTTCTTAGGCAGGGACAGGGAGTGACAAAACCTGATGTTACCCAGCTTCTTTTTTCCCCAGTGACGCTTCCCTAGTAGGTACAAACATGATAAGAGATGCAGAGAGGGTACAAGCGCAGTCCCTTGGTTGTTACCTCTTTTTGCCAGTATTTAATCTTTGATTGGTGCGTAGAGATATGGCCATTGATTTGTTCAATCTTAAGTCTTATGTTAAGAGCTTCCTTTTGAAGTGCATGTTCATCATCTTGAAGGGCTTTCATTTCTTGGAGTAAACTGCGGTGTTCCTCCTGAACTTGTGGTAATGCCTCCTAAACAGAAATGTCAAATGCACATGGTAATCACTTGCTTGTGGAATGTTTCCACTTGCTTGGGTTATGCATTTGTTTCTGCTATATTATCTGCATAATGAACTCTCCAGAATTCTAAGTACCGATGTGTCCCCCCCACCCCCTCCTGACCCCCACGCCACATCCAGTTTTAAAGGTCAGTTTGATTTTTTTTTTTTTTTTAAGAAATTGAGGAATATATTGCAAGATATAGACTTTGCGTGAATTTTTGGAGAATGAGCAGTAGAGCTTAGAAAAACTGAGGATTAAATGGTTAGATGGAGTCATACATTTTAATGAATGTACTAATAGCTAATACAACTCCTTTCCATATTGCTAAACCTGGATTTTTCATCCGCGCTTAGGACGACACTGGCACAACTGATGTYATCTACAGGGTATTCATGAACACATCCCCTCTGAAGATGTCCGCTTACCTCAGCTTGCTTGCAGTCATTCATAACCTCGGTAGCTTTCTCTTCTAGTGTAGTCAGCTCCTGTGTTAAGTCTTGAATTTCTTTCTCATTATCTCCAATTTCCTTCTCCGTGCGTAGCACAGACTGTTCAGATTTTTTCAGGTTTCTGAATTGACACCAAGATGTTTATATACCTCATGAACGTGCGAGTATACACTGCTAGGCTGATAGAAAAACGCTTACAATTTTCCTCCTTAGGAAAATTTGGACCATTTAGTTTTGAACTGCTTAGCTTTGAATTTATTGCATGTCAGTAAGTGCAATTTTGATTCTTTATTCTGAAATACTATATTTCACTTATAATCAGATATAAATAAATGTGACCTTTCTATTGGCTGTTAGAAATACTAAATTACAAGTCTTTGCAATTCTCTTTACCTCTTTAACACAAGCCTATTAGACATGCCACTAAAAATTAAGATTTTACAGCTTAATAGATTATAGCTATCGAGACTACTTGAAGCAAACATGTCCTGAAGGCACCAGCATCAGAGAGGCAGTTGTTTGAAAGCTGAAATGACTCTCCTTGATTAGGTTTCACTAAGCTGTCTTGCTCTCTGATCCCTCTGCATTTAAAACATTTTTAGTCAAGAAACATGGTTCTCAACATTTCTGTCTAAATTTGAGGTAAATCAGTCTAGAGAAAAAGGTTACGACCTGCTGCCTGCAGCGTCCAGCCGCAGAGAGGTGAAAGTCACCTCTGCCAGCCTGACAGTCTCCCAGAGCAACAGAACCAGAGCAACAGGCAGTTACAGCCGGACGCTTCGCGCCGAGCACACCCGTGGTTACCTGTCTGCAGTCTTCACTGCCACTTGGGCCTTCGTAACAGCTGAAGCACATTCATCTATTTCCTTGTTGATCTTATCGAGCTTGTCCTGCTGTGCTTTCAGTTTATTATTATTGATATCAACGATGAGATTATGCAGTCGTTTAACTTCACTTTCTACTTTGCCAGCTTTTTCAGCAATGCAATCATAATCTGCCAGTAAACAAATGGAGTAAGAAGTGTCATTGGGCCGTCCCCAAGAACACTGGATTCTTTAGAATACAGCAGATTTAAGTGAAACAAATCTGCTGAATGAAAATACTGCAAAATTTCTTTATACTGTGAAAAATATGCTTTTAACATGGCAAAAGCAGAAGTACTATCCACATCTCTGTGATTCTGTTACACAACCAAAACATATTTGGCATGAACTGTCAAAAARTAATTGGATTAATGTATAGTAAGTACCTAAATGCACAAAATGGTACAGAAGTTATTCCAAACTCATTATTTCCCTTGGAAGGAAGGAGGTTCCAAAACAAGATCAATGATAGCAGTGCAAGAACAAAGCTGTAACCTCCATTCCTGTGCTAGGTGAAAATTATAGTCATATTCTCACATTCATTTGCTTAATTTCCCCTCTGCAACACTCACCTTTTTTAAAATTATTATGGATTTTTTCCAGTTCTTTCTGTTTGCTTTTGTCTGGGGCAGCAGCAATTACATTGGCTTCCAACTCTTTAACTTGTTTTGTTAAATAAATTTCTTGTTCGGATAATCCCTACAGAAGATACAACTGTGTTAGTACTCCAAGATCTCTCTAAACTATGGGATTCTAACAAGGACATGTGAAGTTGAGGCTTTTCACCGAGAAGTTGTCCTGCAGTACAATTATACAGCAGACAGATATAGCTTCCATAATATGTTTCTTTACCTGGATGCTTGCCGTATACTTTTCTGAAGTATTTCTCATTTCCCGAATGTTTTGGCGCAGTTTTACTATAGCTTCTTCAAGTTGATTTTTCTCTTCTTCACACTGTATTGCTCTTTTTGAATCCTTCTGCAGCTGAGATTCCATTTTACTAACCTATACAGAAATGAGACACAGTCATTTGCCTGGAGTCACCGCTACAATGTACAGCAACATCTCATTCATATGCTACGCAGCCTAYGGACTCCTAAAACGCACGGAGAAAATAAAGACTTTGCCGGAGTTGGAAAGAACATACAGACTGATGGCTGAGAAGATCAATCATGACAATGAAATACAAGAGTAGAAGGCACAAAAATAAGCTGAAGAATTCCCCTTAAAATAGCTAATAACGGAAAAATGGTTYCAAGGAAATAAAGCTAGATTAAACTAGAAATGCTTAGAGTCAGAATAATGAGGGCAGAATCCAAAACCACATAAGCAAAAGCTTGAAGCAATTATACTATTGTTTATTGACTTGATACAAACAGCTGCAGAGTGGTTATTGTTTTTTGTGATATTCTATTTTGGGAAGACAGGTAGCAGCAATTTAGGAGCCTGGATCATACAATTCACCATCAAGAGAACAAGAACATATTTCAGATCTCAGCCACTTATCTGCTTTTCCATAATTAAAACATGTTTAATATGCCCAGATCAGAACACTTGTTCCACCTGGATGTGCCACTATGGCCTACAGCCAAAAATCAGAGGATTGAATTACAGTTACTGATCTTTCTCAAGAGCCACAGTATTTATCATGGCCCAGGTAGGACTCAGCATGTAAACACGTGTTGTGTACAGAATACATTGCAAATAAGTCTGAAGTCTGAAGATAAGAACAGCAAAGGCCTATAACTATGATTTAAATATGAGCTGGTTTATATATTTTTTGACCTTTTTCAAGTCTAAAGCAAAATACTCCTCTGTCCATGAAGGTAAAAAGAGGAGCCTTCTCATATCTCTGAATGTTTCTTTTTATGCCTACAGAACAAAAGTAGAAAAGGGGCTAGCTGACTTTTTATGGTTAGTCCCAGAAGAGATCTCCTGTAAAATCAATTAAATGAATTTTGCACTTCTGATATTTTCAATCATGAAGTTCTGTTCATAATTACATCCCATTAATTCATAGCTGTTCACTAAGATTTAGCTCAATTTCACATCATAACCTTTTTTTCTTCACATTAATTTAGAATCTCAGAAACTTAAAGACAGGAAGGATAATGTCACTAAGAAAGATGATTTTACTTCACAAAAAGTGCCCAGGTAAAGCTCTACAGATTAGGTAGTCTATTTTCTTAATCCATCTTCATCACAAAAAATACAAAACTGATGGCTTAGCCTGGGATCTCTTTTCAAGTACAGAGCAGAGAAACTTATTCTAACCAGCTGACAGAATCCTTTTTGAACTTTCTTGACACCGACACTTGAGTGGGACAGAAATGCAGGAGTGCTCTGAAATGATCCAAGTCTTTAAAGAGCTTTTCCTTCCTACTCTGTGTGAACAAAGACATCATTTAAAAGGCAGAAGTAAGACTCCTTTCCCAGATGCTTCATTTCTTCCCTGTTACAGTTTAACAAATTGTGGAGTAATAAAATACACGTTTTCTTAGAAGACATTTGAAAGTTCAATTCCTTGGTCTCTACAAGAGAGCCATCCGGAATGGCTAGAAGTGCAGCACTACTTGATAGTTCACACACAGACATGACAAAAGTTCCATGTCAAACTCTCTAGGATTTAAAAAGTGGTATTTTCTCTCAGCTAAGAAATTCACCTTTTATTTAAGGTTATATACACTAACCTCTTCTTCTGAAACATCGATTATGACTGAGGACCCCATTCTTCCCTTCATTACTTTACCTCCACCACCAGTCATTGTTCCTAAAGTAGATGAAAATAAAAAAGTTGGCATTCTAATTTTGATTTGATAGTATCTATAAAATAAAATGCTGGAATTAGAATTGCAAGTTTGTACTTAAATACCTGACTGTTCTATGATTTGTCCTTGCAGTGTTACAACTCTCCATCTTTTCTCTTTTTGGAATGCTATTCTGGTAGCCTGATCCAAGTTATTAGCTACTATAGTATCACCTAAGGCGAAGTAAAAAGCCTGGCGAATCTTCTCATCTTTCACCTTCACCAAATCAAACAACCGTGGCATATTTTCAGGAGTTGAAATTTTTTTCAACTGGTGTTTTTCCCATTGAGCCATCTACATAAAAAAAAAAAAAAAAAAAAGTATCACTACAATTCTCTTCAGACTGACAATTGATAGCAAAGCTTCCTTGGGGATCTCTCTCTATTTTTAGGATAAGAAACCTACCCAATAACTCACTGCTCTCCTAGCTACTAATACTTGCTGTGTAAATTTCATACAACTGCTAGATTACTGTTTGCTATTAAAAAAATATAAAGATATAATAGATTAAAAGGCGCATCAAACATTTGTGATGATCATACAAGCATCTAAAAAGATTTTTTAAGTCATAGTACATAAACTTTATTGCTTGGCTGTATAAAACTCTGAAGTATCCCCATCTGATTGAAATGTTTTCTAGCTTGGCTTTATCTATAGACATCAGTACTGCACAGCTTAAAATAAGCAAAAAACAGAAGGTGTTTGCTCCAATACTTACTTTGTCCAAGGCTATAAAGGTGGCAAATCCAAATCCTGTTCTCTTCAAGAAAATCACACATTCCTGTGCAGTATCAATTGTATCAACAACGATGTAGTCTAAGGCACCACAGCAGGATGAGATAGCAACATCATACTTCTCATCAATAGCTCCTAAGTCTCCCTAAAAAGTAGGGTGAAGGTGGAGAAAGAGCAGAAATACTCTAATCAGCTTGACAACAATGTTTTGCCTAGGCATTAAGAGAAGGATAACTAAAATTATTGCAATGGGAAGTGATGTGAAAAATCAGAAAACAAATCCTCCAGTTGACTTTTTGTGGAAGAAATTATGCTCTAATTCAAAGTTTTTAAACAAGAACATACTCCTGCATACTGCTATCTACACATTTCCAATGTACTTTTTTTTAAAAATAGAAATTCATAAATGTTAGGATTTGAACAGAGTTTGTGGTAGGGCGACGTGGTAGCACCAATTTATTTTCTACAGACCCACACCACATTTTCTATGCCACCATTTTGGCAAGGCCAACCGGCCTGAAAAATCGTTTAACAAGCTCCAGGCTCAGTCCGGCCACTGGTCATCTGGGTGAGATGGAGCTGGTCACCGACTCCTGTGTGTCACATTGCGACCATCAGAAAAAGAGGAAACATAAGAACTCCCTTGTGCGTTCGCAGAGCGCCTACCCACAGAGAGTCTCACTGCTCTCTGCAGCAAGTGACAGCACAGAGCAGGGCACACCCAACTGCACTAGACAGTGGTCTCCTGCTCTTTGAGCCTACATCCTTTTTAATGAAGCTTTTAATACTTTTTTTCAACTATGAATGCACGAAATAGATAAACTGGGTTATAAGAACACATGCTCAGCATTATTCATATTTTTGACAGACCATGCCACGTTACTCTGAATAGCTGAATCAGTCCTATTTATCAGTCACATCATGTTCTTATGTTCTTTACAACCTTTTCACTTCTACTGCAACATACTCACTTTCTGAAACAGAGATACTTATTGGAGGAGGAAGTGGGGAAAAGCAAGAGAAGAAAAGCGCAGCATTCGACCATTTTACATTTACACTGATACGCATGGACTGCTTCGTACTGCGGGAAAAAAGCATTGCTAAAAAAGATTATACCACTCTGTTTTGATATATGTGTAAGATAGAAAAAAAACAAAGAAACCACCGATAAAAATTATGTATTTTTAAAGAAATACTGTACAGTTGATSACAAATTTAGTACATTTTCATGTACAAAGAACATTGAGTTACATACAGACTGTGAGAGAATATGCTTTTATGTTGCATGGTAGTTCTACAAAGTGTGACAACACTAATTGATTCCACCTTTTGTAGCACCAGAAAACAGAAGGCACCATTCCACCCAAGTACTTGGGGGTACAGGTGGCCCTAATGAGCAGGATCAACATCACTGCAACTGGCAGTCACAGCTCAGGCTGGACTAATGCCTGGCTACAAAAACTTAGCTCCTTTGAACATGGAGTCAGTTGGGTTCTATGTTAAGGATCAGCCTACAAAAAAAAAGATACACTTTCTGAGAGCCACTCTGCTTAGTCCCAAGTAAATATCAACTATTACCTCCTTTTTATTATTTATAAGAAATCTACAGGATTTGTTACTGATTAAATTAATAGCACCAGGCAAGCGAGGAATTCTACCCTTCACTGAATCACAGTAACATACTCTTTCAAAGTCCTATTCTGTCATCCAGAAACTGTAAGAGTAAATATRTAACAGCCTTTTAAAATTTACCAGTCTTCCATATATTCCTTGAATTCTTCCAGATTTCTTCTCCTGAAGTAGAGCCTCAAGCACTTTTCCTCGACTGCGACTTTGTGCTAAAGAACTTTTGGCTTCTTCTACTTTTTGACGTAGATTTCGAACAAGATTTTTAGCATCTGATTCTTCTCTTCCCAGTTTCTCAAGTGCATTCTCCTTCTAACAGTTTGGAGGTGGGAAAAAGAAAAAAAGAGAAAAGAAAAAAAAGTTATCTTAGCTTCAAGAAATGTACTATGCTCAGGTAGACTCARATATGTGCTTGTGCAATTAATGAATCCAGACACTGAAAAGCAGAGGTAGATAATGTTTACTAGAAGTGTGGATGTGCGTTGGTACGGTTTAGTATTAAACATAAAACCCAAAAGTTCACTTTCCTATAAATATGTCAGCTTATGAACTTGAACATCAGCTTATGAMTAGGTATCAGATTTTTGTCTTTGATTGATATTTGTCTTTGAGGAATGAGAGCAGAACAAAAAAAAATCAGAGAGGTTCTGAGACAATCATTACATTTTTTTGGAAAAGTACACCTAGTTCAGGGGGAAAAAAGCATAGTGCATAGTAWGATGAATTAACAGTGATATTATAATTGTATTACTTCTTTTTTTCCTTACATGTTTCATTATGATACTTGCCAATTCCCTTGCAGAGACTATGCAGGATTTAATTACAAGTGTCTAATGGCAACATTTGCTTAACCAAAATCTGTTTGAAATAAAATACTTTAATAAACAAGGTTTAGTTTTTAAAAGGTGTTTCACTGGAGACAGTTTTTCTATTTATTTGCACCATGATTGCTGCTRAACAGAGTGGAACTTTGCTTTTTGKGTTGCAAGATTGTTTCTTTGAGTATGACACAATGTGTGAAACTTAGGTCTCACCTCCTTTAATTCCTGTTCAGCTTGGGGTAGTTTTGCATGTATATCTTTGATAGTGACCTTCCTTTCCTTAAGGGTTTCTGAAGTAGTCTGTAGGGCCTCCTTTGCCTGATTTAACTGAGATACAGCAGTATTATGGCGCATGAGATAGATATCGAGCTCTGACTGGGCTACCTCCATCTTCGAACGTGCTTCATTCACTGTTTTGTTAAACTCCAGGAGCTCTTGCTCTTTGCCCTGCAGAACAGATAATAGAAAGTTAAAGTGTGTTCAAATAATGGAAAAGTATGAAATTTAATATACATTTATGAATGACACACTTGATAACATATAATCTATAAAAACTATAAAAAGGAAACAACTTAATGAAAAAATAGCTCTCTGATTTTTGAAACTTTCAATTAGCCTCCAATGAACTCATATCCAAAACTGTATATTTGCCACGTAAAACAGTAATTTGCAGTTATCTTATGATCACTCAGCAGGTCAGTATAAAACCTATACATGAGCTACATATTAACTTTATGAAGCCAAAATAATTTCAAACCTCTTTCTCTTTTTGAAGTCCTTGTGTTTCTTTTTTAAGGCTATCCATAACGTGCTTTAGCTTTTCCTCTTCTTTCTCTTTCTCCTTTTCAAGGAGCTGTTTCTTAGATGTTGCTTCGCAGATTTTTTTTTCACTATCRGAATGTATACTTTTCAGTTCTTCTACCTATATGAAGTAGAGATTTTAATTTCCTCCCCCACTGAAGTGAAACAGTCCTATCTCSTCCTTAAATTCTGCCATGACATGAAATCTTATAAACCTCCTTTCACAAGATGATTCTTCATCCAGAGTGTGATTTAACGTCTGTAAYGGTTAGTAGCAATCCATTTGGTAAAATATACTCCTTAAGGTAATTAATGTAAAAGTAACAAATATACCTTTTAAGAGYAAGAATTCTCAAACATGTCAAAAAAACCCCTTTCAAGCCACGAGACCACTCAAAAGAACTGAGAAGGAGAGCTTCTAGCTTTGTCTTCATCTCAGAAAAGAATCTAGTACTGCTGGTCCATGGTCTCTACAGTTAAGATGTGCAACGAACAATGATTTGAAGAAGAATAATGCATTACACCAGTAAGTGATTTGCAAACAAAAGCTCTTTGATACCAGACTGTTTTCCAGATGCTTTAAATAACAGAAAATACCCAGTCAAAGGAAAATTAAACATGCTTCAGGTTTTCTTTGTTGCACAAAGCAGAACTTGTCTGCTGTTCTTACCCATGTGCACAAATATGTTCTCATCTAGCTCAATCAAATACACATCTTTGAAAATGGAAAGTTCACATTACCTTTTCTTTGTCCTTTTGAAGTTGTTTCTGAAGTTTTTTAGCCTTACTTTTGGCATGTTTTAATTTTTCCCTTACTTTAACATCCTGCAAATCCAACTGAGTAAATTTTTCTTTATTTTCTTCTACAAACTTTGTAATTTTATTGAGTTTTCTGAAGGGGAAGAAGAAAGAACCATCAAGTTTTTAGCTTATAAGATAATTTCAGTAGAACTTTTAGCATTTTCTAAGATAGTACTATTTGGTTTATAATATTCACATCCAACTTCTACTATATTCATAGTATTTTCTCAGGGCATTGATGCTTCAAGARAAAGAAGTCAACTAAGAAAGCAATGCTAACCATACTTTCACAAATTACTGAAATTTATTTTCTTGGATTCTCTTTAAAGTTCACAAATCTTAAAACTTCTCAGTCTCAGAGGATAAGGTTGATACTGTAGTCAGATTGAAGATTTGACACTAAAATACAGACAAATCAATTATAGACACACATAATCTATGGCTAGAGAATCAAGGAAGTCAGAGAAAAATACTTATTCCTGTAAATAAGCATTAAAGCTTTATATATATATATATATAAAAGAATCTGAAATAATTATTTTTTGCACACTCGATATAAAAAGTATGCATTTAAATTTTATCAGAAGTAAGTTTTCTTATTGTTATTTRTAGATTTCATTCATATTTCCAGATTATTCAAACCAACTGACAACAACAAATCATACAAAAAAGGGTACTTATTATTTTTGTATATTTTTGTGCTTCTTATACTCAAGGCAACCCTGCTCATCATTCAAGTTTTTGGTGAAGGATAACTAAAAAGATAACATTAATAAATATTTTTTTTTCTGGTCATTACTCTATGCAACTAGGATGTACTTGTGCTTTCTAAGATGGTGCTTTTTTTTGCTAGAATTAMCCCAGCTTGTTCTGAAAATCACAATAACTCTAAAAGCTACCATGTTCTCCAAATATTGAGGAAGTTAACATTCCATGGAGATGAGCATCCGAAAGAAACCAGAAAAATGAGCAAGAAAATGACAGGATAACAACAGTTGGTCAGCCTTCCACTTCCCAAATCCAGAAGTGCTTAGAACCAAAGTATTCACTTGAAACATCAATAATATAGACTGCAGGCTACCAGATACCTCAGTGAAGCATCAATACAGAAATTACTCTGAGTTCCATGAAATGTGGAACATAAATAGTACAATAACTAATGCATTTTCTCTGCTTATAGATTTATAAAGTACTTACTTTTCAAGTTCTTTTAGTGCTTTATTCTTTGTTTTCATTTCATCTCCAAGTTTGCTGCTCTTCTCATTAACATCTTTTGTTTCTTCATGAATCTTTTCTTTCTGTACTTCCATCTCATTTATTCGCTTCTGTAGATCATAACTAGACAAAAATTTATGGGAAGATTACAAAACCCCATCTTTTTCTAAAGCTGAAAATTTTAGTATTTTTCTGACAATCTTAAGAGTGGTAAAGTGATTACAAAAAATATTGAGTAGCTTTGCTAATTTAATAATGAGCAAGGAAAACAATTTAGACACTTCAAACAAAAATAATCTTCAAATGATCTAGTTTCTCTTTGCTTATAAAGCTGAGAGGTTCATCTGACAAACTGCTTCACTGTAAAAGCTGGCAAGCAGCTTTTTTTTTTTTTAAATGGTCTATTGTTACTTTAAATTTTTAATTTCATTTTCAGAACAATTGAAACAAATCACTAGCCATGTATTCAGTTATTCTAAATGAGTGATAAAATCATTAAGAAAACAATACTTCTAATTAGCAGATATATATGCAGAGGCYAACACCAATGCCAAATCAAAACCCCACAGAAGTACTTACATGTAGTATTGAGAAATACGATTCTTTTCTTTAACCTTTTTGTTTTCCAAAGAGAGAAATTCAATGGCTTTATTCCTGTCCCCTTCCAAGGCATCCTTCTCCTTTTCCACCATTTTGACTCTATTTAGCTGGATGACATAAGAGAGTGAGAATTGACTTTGTTGCTAGTATTACATAGTAACAAATCATGATGAAAAATAAACCCACCACATCACATCCTCTGAAAAGGTACCATTCCCCAACTAACTCTACATGGCATTTCCCCACTGGAAATGAAATGAAAAGCTTGCAAGTGACAAAGTTCTTATTTTTTATAATACCAGCTTATTTACAAGTACATGGAAACTCAAAACTGAAAATACCTGTCTGACCTGAAGATCATATTCATAGTTCTAAGAAGTGTTTCATACACGGGGCTGTTTTGTTTTTATTTTAAATTAAATAAGGAAAACAGTGGATTTTGGCAATGCAGTACTACATTCGCAAGCAAAACAAAGGAAAAAAGTGTTTGCCTGTATCCTACTACCACATGTCAGTGACATGGTATTAATCCCCCTAAAAGCTTTTGACATGCTTCTCAATGCATCGGTGTGCAAGGTTTGTGAAAGACAAATTGACTTGAAAAGTGAACATTTATGAGTGTTTTTGTACAGTTTGTATAAGTTTTTTCACTAGGCCAGAAGTTGCTTTAAAATCATCATCTTGTCAGAATGAGATCTGAACTACTGATAGTAAGAAATTGTTTTTACAGACTTTTTGCTTGCCTTTTTCTATTTTTTGCATAAAGGTCATCATATAATGCAAGGCTTTTTGAAAGATTTCTCTTTTCCAGACTCAATGCTGTACCCAAAGCTTATATTAACTCTGTATGTCCAAAACAATGTAATCCCCTTAGCAATAGGGTGTAAAAAACTCTATTTCTCTGTGCTCAATATCATACCAGATATGTGAAATAAAACAAGTGGTTACATTTTTGAATGCTTTGCTAAAGTAGAATCAAATCCAGAAATGCTGCAAGTTACTTTTGATTTATAAAGCAAACAATTTGAGACTCACCCTTTCTCCTCTCTGTTCATTTAAAATCTCTACTCTGCGACACAGTGTTTGAATAGGATCTTTTAGTCGTGCAGATCCTATTAGGTCTTCTAAATATTCGAGCATACCTTCATCATGTTCAGTCTGGCCTTTTGGCTTCATCATTGCAATCTGTTCAACTTCACCCTTAAAAAAGAAGTGCCATTGAATCTATGTCTCTAAATTAACAACTTTTTTCCTCCCCCWCCGAGGGAAAGTGTATCCTAAAAAAAGTGCAAATATCTTTGGAATGCAGGTATGTGGCCACATTCAAGTATTATGAAAGAAAGAACCAAATAATGTAATAATCAAATCTGATTAATCAAAGGAGCAATATATTTGGGGCAACAAAGCTCAAAGTGAATAGTAAATTCCTCCGAAGCGTACATGGTGATGASCTGCAAGAAAAGCGACATCCCTTCTGAAAACCACCGTCAGGTCTAAACTTTGCTTCGTTTCTCTAAGGATTCAGAATGTATTTTCCCAATCTAAAAAAGGAAGAGGAGAATGAAGCATGCCCTCTAGATTGTTTAGAACCTTATGGTCTTAAAYTAGCTTACTCTAGGAAAAAGAACCCAGAATTCATTTAAGACAGAGCTGTCCTGGCTGAGCTAACAGCTAAGCCCCTGCAAAAACCACCCTTGAATCTGGGCTAGAATTCTGGCATTAAAAAAGTTYGAGTTCTTCATTTAAAAACATATTAAAATTAATGGATGAGTTTACCAAAGAACACAGATTTGGAGCACAACAAAGAATCTCTAGTACATACAAGGAAGACCAATTAATGAGTCACCTGGGGAACCAGAAAGGACCCAGACATAGAAGTCAAGGGCAAGAGTTCAAGGCAAGGACTGTAAATCAGAGCCGTGTCCTGCTTAGGAAGTTGAGATACTTTTTCAGAGCTTTATCTGATAAATTACTACAAATTTTCTGATTTTGTTCTACTTGTTCAGTACACAATGACACCTAGTGGTCCTGTGCTTTTTGTATAGTTAGGTGATACCATTTGGCTGAGAAAAGCAAATTTTTGCAAATTACATGAAGTAAGAATTTGTATGTATTAAGCTATTTAAGTCTTTCTTGCACGTAAGAAATTCCTGCGTTGAGGTAAAAAATAGGAGCATTTTAAAATTCCAGATATTAAATACATCGGAACTTTTACTTTCTGAAATTACTCTTCACAAAAATATCAGCAGGTTTGACAGATAAAACCTCATCTCTGTATTGCTACCGCTTACACACAACAGAAAGGTAAGCAGTTAGTTTCATAACCATTTCAGCTGCATTAGATACCATTTAGATTATATGTTTGTTTCCATGCCACTGAAGTACGCCTCCTACACCTGTCAGCCACATGCTGCTCATTAGCAGGGCACGCTGTGCAAGAGTTTAAATTTTGGCAGTGCTGTCACAAGTCTCATTTTTGTTTTCTCTTGCCTTAAAGTAGTCTCTGTTTCCATTCAAAAGAAAAAAAAGTCACAAAATATATATTTGTAAATTCAGGTACTGACCATCAAGCAGTAACATATCTGCTAGGAATCTTCTGAAGTTGCATATATACACAGTATCCTCAGGGCACTTCTTCCAGTTTGATGCAATGTTTAATTTTGAATTGGTTCAAATCAATCACCTGGACTTAACACGAGCAGGGGATATTCTACTTTATCTTAGGCAGACAAGCAAGGAAAGTAAGTCAACATTTTTTTTCTGGATCCAGCTAAGCATAAATTCCCCCTTTAAGCCAAGGCTACCTAGGAAAGATGATAATGTAGTTATAAGGGTTCTCTGTAGCCCACTAACGTTACAGGGCAACATGGCTATAACATGTCTAATAAGATGAGTACACAACTCATGAAATTTAGTCACATTTTATATAAATCTATAATCTCATAAATTAAGAAGTTAGGCTTTTGTTGGTCTTCGTGGTGAACACACCACCCTGTGACCAGGAATGCAGCATTACTAGAGACCTCAGTTTAAGTCGCACATACAGGAAAGTTCTGCAAAACTGAATTCAACGAAGTACTCGTCAAAAAGACGATGAACAAAAATTAACTTGTTGGGCTTGGTATTGCCAGTTGTATACTATGCAATCTCTGTTTAGAAGCAAGAAAGTTTAGAATGACATTCTTCTCATCTGAAGAGATTTAGAGATGATCTACTTAAATACTTAGCTACTTTTCATATTAGAAGTGAAAATGGGCAACCTTCAGAATATATTAGCCATAATCAAATAATAACAGTATGAAATAGCTATTCCTTATTCACCAAGCTAAATGTTAAGAAAACTCTTTATCTCCTACAGTTAATATATGAAGAAACTGAAACGTTTCCAACTATTTTCATTAGCAAAGGAGACTGAAAGTAGTTACCTGCTCCTCTTTTGCAAATAAATCATGAGAGTGATTAATGGGGGAAAACGTTTCACAACTTYGCTTTGTCTTAAAGCTTGATACAGTAAATACAACTGTTTCCTAACCTTTAAACTGTACCTTTCATTTTACCATTTTTATTATTGGAGTTATATTGTTTAAAAAAATTAAAATTGCTCATTTATACAGCAAATGAATTTTCGAGATACAGAGAGCATTTTTGAAAGTGAAACTAACGGCAGCAGGCAGGCTTTTGCTGAAAAGGAGAAGAAACATGCTCAGGCAAGCTTGGTGTAGCTGTCACACCTAMAAGTAAAAAGCCATCAAACTGACCTCCAAGAAAGCTCTGTAACTGTTTGTCTTGCTGTCTTTCTCTGGCTCACAGGCATGAATTCACAAAGGGAGAGGGAGTAACATACAAAAGAACTAATCTTTGAAGACAATCAAAATGGATGTTAACATTAGGAAACTGATGACACTGTCAAACTGCTCACAAAGAACAAGACATTTACAGAARTATAAGCAATCACTAATGGTACTGTTAAGCAATCACATATTTTATGACTATTTTGGGAAGACAAGAATTCTAAGTGGAGTTACAAACCAAATTTCAGTTTCTATATTGCATATATGTTCATTTATGCTAGGARGCTAGCACATCACTGGCAACATGGGTAGATGATTTAAATGAATATTAATGTAAGCCTAACATATAGACTTACACAATGTTATACAAAAGTATATTAATATAAGCCTAAATAACATCTGGTCTCTAGCAAAYGCCTCAGTTTAGTTATCAGAAAATGACTGTCAGTGCAATTTTAATGAGAAAATATTTATCACTAGAGATGTTTTTAGTAATGAAGTTAACGGACTGTTTAAGAGAGAGTTGTTGTAAATAATCATAAAGTCACTTAACAGAAGGCTAGGAAGTTATAAAAAAATATGGGGGAAGTCAAGAGCCACTCTAAACGATAGTCATTTTCTCTAGTCAAAAAACACAAGGGATAATTTCAAGGAACTTGYTTTGCATAGCCGAACTCTTGAGGAGATTGTTTAACTGGCATTGTGCTCAAGTTACTTTCTAGATTTAAATYTGCATAACTTGTAAGTGTGCATAAATATATAGTAAAATTACCAAGCACATGAATAGCAGCAGTCTTCAAAGATCAACCAAAGACTTGTTGGTGATGAAAAGAAATGTCTGAAACCAAAGCTTTAGCTGAGAAGCCTCAAGAGGGTCAGCACAACCCAAGGGYGAAGAAGCAGTGGGAAATACCCTAGCTCAGCCTGCCTGGACTTGTTCTGCCTCTTGAGCTCAAGCCCATGAGGATGCAGTGGGTGGATGGCTATGAAGATGTCTCATGAACTGAGAAAAGCAGCGAGTGACATGAGCAGTACAATCTATCACTCAAAGTTTTGAGGTTGCCCAGTCAGGAATCTGTCTACTTCAGGTCTATGAATAGCAGCAGAAGTTGTACTTACATCCTGGGAGTACCCTGGAAATGCTGTATATTCAATGCAAAAAAAAATCTATGACCAACTGAATTTATCAAATTTCAGTTCCTGCAGTGCACATGTATTTTGCTAGACTAAAATTCTCATTACAACTAGCCTATCTCTAGTATCCCCACCTTAGCAGCCCTTAAAAGGTGGGGCAACAAAATGTCTAAACTCTYTATTACCTCATTGCTTCAAATTCCTACTGCAATTTTCTCTACATTTATACATTTAGTTCTTTAAACAGCTGATTTATCAATAGAGAAAGSTGTAAATCCGAGCTATTCAAGCTTTTATGGTATGCATCACTGGTCTRGAAATAGGATGCTGCTTTTTACTTCTGCAGATAATTCCCAGTTTGTTGCTCCTGGGAAACAGCAGCACCACTTTCCAGCAACTCTCTTTTTAATTGAGTTAGGAGTCTCTGGACTGAAGTAGCAACTCCAAAGCTAAGAAAAGTAGCATAAGACAGGAATTCTGACTTTATCCAGATTCAAATGGTCATAAATTGACCCGGATGGTAGTCTGTGCTGTGTTTAACAGCTTTGTGATAATGAATTACGATTGAGGTGTATTAGAGCAGAGCCTTCARATTCCAATTGAAAATAGTAATTACAAAGTCTATCTACTAAAAGTAATCTTAAACTTTCCACAAAGGTAGAATTTGTACTTAAAAAAATATTAAATAATAAGAAGAGACTTCTCAGCACTATTTCTAAGGATTTCTGGTGAGTCTTCAGAGAAAGATGTCTGCTTGCTAATTACCACCGCCTCTATAAAGCTCTGAGAATGCAAGAAAYTAACTTGAAGATAGCAGATCGGTTTGTCAATGTAACTGTTAATAGTCTTAACAGATCCACCTTGCTCTAAGTCCTACAGAAAAATAGCATAAAACAGGTAATTATTTGCCCACAAAAACAACTTCCTGTGATTTCAGGGTTGCTGTTTATTTTCTAGCATTTAATCTCAAATTTTAAAACAACTTTCTAATAACTAGAAACTTTAAGATGGATTAGCATGTCCTATTCAATGAATGTCTGAAGGTTAAAAAAGTGAGTTTTTAATACCTTAAGGCAGGTGCACACTAAGATACATTTTGAAATAGTGCAGTTTTACAGCTTAGAGCCCAGTAGAGGGAAATATATTAAATTCTAAGAGGAGTAATAAATATTTTGGGGAGTTGGGGGGGGGAGCAGAAATTGAGGGGTGTTAYACTTGAAGTTGCTTTTGTTTCTTCTTCCATAGCAGAGCAATCTGATACTAGTCAATTCAAAATTGTCATAGTGTAAAATCTAACTGGATTCCAAATTGAAATTTAAGACTAGTTTCACTCATGAGCAACAGTTTTAAGAGAAAATACAGTAAGATGTCTGCAAYAGTCAATGCTGGAAAAACCTTCCAGGCTTCCACATGTTACCATGAAACTTGAAATGAGGCATTACCTCAGAAAGCAAAGAATCCCATTTGTCCCAGTTTCCTAATTCAACTGCTGATTGCAGAAAAGAGAAGAAAAATCCTATGAATCTTTATGGAACTTCTACATGCTTTCTCAGTTGAATCCAGGCTCAGCCACACATTCTGAGGATGATGGCTAATAAGGGCAAATTCATTATAAAAAAAAATCTGTTTATATTTTCTCTCTGAGATCCTGCATAATAGTAARGTCTTCTTACTTTTTCGAGCTGTGCAAAAGACAACTGTTGAGGCTCTACTCACTCTATTTTCCAATCACATAAGTGCACTGAAGTTTTGATGTTAGGATTTAACTCCTTGTATGTTAAAAAAAAAAAAACACACAAAAAAAGGTCTTCCTATCTGTTGTTGATTGATCTTCAATAGAAGATAAATGGTTGTTTCAGAATTCTTATGCCACCAGTATTTGAAGTAAAATAAGAATAGTTACTGCAATCAGTTCCATTTGTAATTCCTTTTTGCTAAAATAAAAAAAAAAAAAAAGAAATTCCTGCCTTCTAACGGAAGTGTTACACTATTTTTAGAGAGGAAATTTATTAGGTGAGTTTACAGCTGAAACAAGATCATTTTGTTTCAGGATTGCATTACACCATCACAGAATTCTAGATATGACTTTGTCTATAGTCTTTACTTGGTAATTATAAGACAGTCACTGCATTTCTAAAGACTCAGAACCAAACTGCACTGGTTTCACTATGAGTGCAGCATACTTTTGATAACACACATGCTTGTAAATCTGTTTTTAAAACACCCTTAAAGTGAAGTTATTTTGATAATGAGCCTAGAAATTTTTTAGTAATAAATATATGAGTATCAGCAAGTTATGCAGTAATTCAGTGTTATTCCCRCTACTATACATTACAATAATCTTTTTAGTACTGCCAATATGTATAGCTTCTTTAAGACTAGATTACCTGATTAAAGGAACCACAGTTCGCAACTTTATGGTGCTAGTCAGTTCTCTTGCATCACACCCATTTAGGTGATGCACAAAAAGTGGTCAGTATGTTATGTTTCATTTAATTCTTTCAGGCCTCACGTGATTCTAAATCCTGCAATAGCTGTAAACAATGTATTACTATATATGGACGTATAAGAATATAAACATAATGTAATATTTTAGATGAAAATGCTCCAAGAYGAACAATCAAATTTTCCCAAACTTAAACAGCTCTTTTGAGGACACAAACTATGGTAAACTGAAAAACAATATGCTTTCTTTACATGCAACATAACTTGCCCTTTAAGTACTAAATTCAAGCAAGCACCAGATTTATAACCAGTGTATCCAGAATGCCAAGAAACAGTTAAAACAACCACTTCCCCAACCCAAAGTTTTGTGGTGGATTATAGTAGTAGCAGACAAAAATCTCTTATTCTGTATTTTATTTGCCCTATTGAAAAAGATTAATCAGGATTAAAACATCATTCCAATTCTTTTCTAAACTTCTCATACATTAGGAAGACAACACAGACTTGCCATAAGGCAAATTTCACTTAGTAACATGAATGCAAAGGTTAGAATCATGAATCTTATTGTACAGAATACAGCTAGATTTCAATTTATCCCTTAAATTGTGAAGCATTTCTCCCAGTGCAAGGGGAATGTCAACAAGAGACATTGAAAGTATTTCACCAGCCAGAAACAGGAGCTGCAAAATTGGCATGTACAAGGAGTTCTTTTTAGCATCATCAGCATAAGGAAGAGCAATGACTAATGCAGCCAGAGGAATGAAACGAATGACATCATGGATGTGCTTGAAGGAAAAAACACATGAGAACAGATTCCAGTCTGAAGAGGAAAACGCTTACTATTACTAAGAGGAAAATGCGTACCATTTAAGCTTTATGGAAAAAAAAGTTTTTATTTAAAGGAAAAACAAACAAAAAATTAATTTCAGGAAATTCCAGTTATCATTTTTCCTTATACAGTGTTCTATTCTATCCCACTTCTTATCATTCATATTATAACTAGCACYAACACTAAATGCAAGATTCAAACTCTTTTTTGTAAGTTCTGTAAATTTACCTGACAACTAACTGCTGTAAAAGTCAGACAGGAGTGAAATCAGAAGAAAGTCAGCAACGGCAACCTATCATTTCATAAATGCTAGTTTGGAAGTTGCCTAATTCCTTATTTCTATATCTGACACTGCCTGCTTTGAAATGTTATTTTTATGTAATTGATTTCTTGTTGTTATAAAAACTATAAGACCACAATTCCATTTTATATAACTCACTAAGCAGCAACACAAGGTATGTCTTTCTACTTCGCAATGCTACTTCAGCAGTATTAACCCCTCTTCCATTTTTCACTTTTCTTATATTGCACTAGCAGGACAGTGCTCATACTTAGCACCTTTTGCTTCATCAGGATACTACTCACTTTTTAAGCAGTAATATAGGAAAGAATAGCAAAAAACAGTGATAAATTTTAATTCCTTTTAAATTCTCTAGAGAGGTAAAGTTCAATTCAACTTTAAATTAACAGCATGCCCATAATCATCTCTCCATGTAGAATATGACCAAGAATGCTAATTCCACATAATACTAGGCCTTGAAAACTATGTATACAAATAACTATATCATTGTAATATTACTTCTACAAATGAGACTCTAATATAGTTCATGGCAGTCACAATTCCATGTTATTGCTGCTGTTACTTAATGCTTGCAGTCATATCTCATTTCTATCCCTCATTTTACCAGCTGGCAAATATGGGGGAGGGGAAGAAGYATCAAAAATACTCAGCTTCATGCTATGCCTTCCAAGAAAGTGTTAAGCTAGGCAGAAAATTAAAAAAGTAATAACACACAAATTTACAAGACCACTATTATCCAAGGGTGAGGAAAAAATTAGGACTAGTCTGATATAAAATATTCTGTTGTTAGCATAAAACTACTATTCTGCATTCTGGAAATAATTTAAAAGTAGCCTTTGTCAAGCTGTTTGCACATCTGTCTAACTTTAGAAGCTTTAAAGACATGATTTAGTAAAACACTGAATCGAGTGCAAATCTAGAGTCATTCTGGAAGTCACTGTCAAACTTAATGTATAAAGCTGGACTGCTTTAAGATTACTGATACATCCTATGCAAACTATTGCACTGTAAATCACTCAGAAYGCACTTTTCTGGTAAAAGTAATTATCTTCTGCTTCCCTACTTCCCCATTTTTCAAAAGAAAGTTTAAAAATATTGGTTACGTGTTAGAATTAACAAAACAAAAATCATAAAGTGCCCAAAGATCTGAACAATGTCAGTAYAAGTTTTCTCAGTGACATAATGAATTTCGAAACTGCACATTTAGTGGCATTAGTATATCCTCATGTTGCTCTGTATTCATTACAGCATGAAACTTAAAAATTGGAGAGCAATGAAAAAATTTTGTATTCTACAAATTAGTGTGAAGCTTTATTTTTACATTGTATTTTACTTGAACAATCTGCTTTTACTTTATTGCACCTGTTTGAATTCTTCCTACCACTACAGTCCAGTTGTCCTTGACTTTTTATAACAAACTTTACCACCACCAATGTTGGCAGGGTACATCTCCATTTATAATCCCAGTAGAGCTCATGCTCCACTCAGTGCTTTAGCTCAAATATGGTTGTGCCTCATTAGGGAAGCACAGCTCAACAATTGGGAACTTCTAGCTTATCTCAAAGAAAGAAGAAAGTCAGCTCCCCCTCATTTCCTCTTCAATACATGAGAGCAACTCTCATTATTTCCACAAAGTGAAAAACCTGACTGAACTTTCTGACAACATAATCTTGCCATAGGATAAGACTTATTAGTACATTACAAAATGCTGTTCCAGTCAGATAAAATATATATATATATGCATGTAAAGATAAAAAAATCATTGTAGCTCTTTCTGCTTGAAGTTACATTAGAATATTTTAATTAAACTGTCAAATATTTTAAGTGATATAATATTCTAATAAAATAATAATTTCTTAAAAATAGTTTATTTCAAAGATTCTGAAGTTATTTTTGCAACTCATAAAAGTAGTCTATAGTACTGTCTTTTAGCAGATATTGAATTCAAAGTCTTGGACACTTTATTACTTTTTCTATAACCTTAATCTGCACGGTAGCTGAATGGGAGTTGCCTATGAAACTGTCCTCTCAAGAAAGAAAATACAAGAGCCAATTTCAGTAAGTGCTGCTAATATTTGCAGTCTAGTCTATATACTTTGCTCCCTAGATGTGCCTACCCCCAAGGATATCCACAGTTCATATTCCCTCAGTTTATCCCCATTTGTTTGATAGCCCCTTAGAGCCATAGCAGTTGACATAAAAAAGACAAGCCAGCTTTCTGGCCTCAAAGTTAATCTGGAGGAATCACTATCGAACAAGAGCAAACATACTTACCTTCTGAGTTTTGCCCAGCACGGTCAGAGCAYAAACCCCACGCAAGATCTCAGTATATATACCAAGGTTCCAAGTCAAAAAAGCTAAACAAGTATAAATTTGTTATTTACAAATCCACAAGTTATGAAAGTTGAGTATTAAGTGTGGGAAATAGAGAAAAATAGCAGCAAGATGCTGGATTTTACTGCAGTGCTTAGGATAAGAAAGGTGTAGCACATTAAGTAGTAAATTGCTCTTTTTTAATTGCAGTTTGTGCCTTTGGCAAACTCGCAACTACACAGTGAACAGCCATCTACTCCTGAAGTCCTAAAAGTGCGTAGCTATTTATAAAAAACATAAAACATGTAGTATTAAAACTTACAGATAAAGAAGTGACGTTTGTCTCCTGTTAAGTACTGGCAATATCCTTTTGTAATCAAAACCATTTTTGAACAAGATTTTCAATTATTTAGTCTAATAATCTATTCTGACCCCTAAGAGTTCTTCGTAATGCTACTCAATGCCATTATTCTAATTTTAAATATTCTCAGAGTGGCAACCCACAAAAGAACCTATACCATGACCTACCGAACTTCTAAAAAATTCAGTCTGGCATAAATTTTCAAATTTTATTCTAAGACATCGAAATATGCTGGGAAAATGGGGGGTGCGAGAAAGAAACCAAAACCAGAAACCAGCCTTCTGAAAAGCAAGTATTTTCCATTGAGTAATGCTAACTATGCTAGTAGGACACTAACCAAGCAACTAAAGAATGTGTTACTGTAGGTAGAAAATCTTCTCTTGCATCTTTTTCATTTATATTAATGTCCTGTCACAGATTGAAAATAGTATTTCATAATCACTAATGTACTTACCTCAAGTCTATAACAAAGAATGAAGTATTTCAATTATAGCCTACTGGCATAGTCAAAATCAGAGAGGTAACAGTTTATTTTAAATGTGAAAATATTCTGACTTAGTATCAAAATAGAACAGACTAAATTTAGATTCACCACAGCAAGAGAAAGTAAGAAATTACATAGAATTGTCACTTAATTTGAAAAACACTACTGACAAAAAGGACAATCCTTGTGTTAGTAGTAYGTAGCCTTAGCCTTCTGACACAGTCTCACTAATTTCTAACTACAATTTTTTAGTATTTGGGCTTTGAARTTCTTCTGCAATTATGTGGAAAACACTGCCACATCTTCCAACTGGAAACTACTCCTTTTTGTAACACACAATCAATAGAATCCCTTTAAGAATAACACAAAAAAACAAACAAACTCAGACTTTTATGTAAAGGGAAATGACTTTGCCGCTGTCAAAAAGTCTATGGAAATAGAAGTCTCAGCACTTTCCTGTGCAATTCTTGCTAATATTTTACCCATAAAACATCTAACAGAAGGAAAAAACATGGAGAGAACTATTACTTTATGTCTTAACATTGCTTACACATCCCCCTCATCTCTCATGCTACAGGTGAAGAATAAGACACTAACTTTCAGGAAGAGGTATATTCCATTGATAACTAGCATTCTCGGGACTAATGGGAGAACAAAACAAGTCATATTTGGAAAAGGTTGGCTATACTTCATCACAAAACTGACGATTTCCTTTCCTTCTTTCAAATTTTACAATTTCTTTTCCTCTTTCCAGGGAGGAAAGAGGGTACTATAACATTAAGCTTGAGATACTTCTGTACTATAATTTCTGCCTAGATTAATCTTTGACTCCGCACTCTTTGCCTTTTAGAAATTGACCTAAACTGCTACTTTTGAAGAGCAGCTTCAGGGTGGGGGTGGGAGGGAAGGCACAAAGAGTTCTATTTTGCTGGAGGTATTTCTTTGCTGCTTAAAACACAATGTACAGGAATGAAGTGCTAAGAGGGAATAATAAATTAGCATACAGATTTCAAAGCAGATATATCCTCTTTTTGCGGGTGTAACTGTAAAAAAGGACTGCACGAGAAGGCTTGAGGAAGTGAGGCAAACAGACCAACTTATCTAGATTTTTTTTTTTGTTTTGTAGAGGGGAACTGGAAGCTCCTTTGACAAAAACAGACCTAAAATAATCTGAATTCAAAGCTTTTAGACCTCGAAATGTTTCCCGTGTTCACCCATTTTCTAGGCTATGATCCTCCAGAATAAGTTCTGGACCTGTTAGCAATAGTAGTTGAAAAAGTTACAGGTATGTGCATGTTTACTCAATTTAATTAGTATTTAAATATTCTCATCAAATACCTTAACTCAACATTTTAAATAATTTGTTTTGGCACACACTCTAAAGTTCTCCATTATAATTTTAAATTCAGAAGAATATAGAATACTTCTCTTTAGGTTGCCTTGTAAGCAAAAAAGTATGCAGCAAACTTTACAATTTTGAACCCAAATGTAGATATAAATGCTATTGACAAATTCTTTATTCTTTTTAAATTAATATTACTTTTATTTTACAATACTGGTTGTAAGCTGTAGTTTTACTGTTTTTACCCTGAAATACCTAAAAAAATTGGCCATTCCTTGAAGCCTCGCCTCTGCAGTTGTTAAAGGCACAAAAACCCTACATTTCATGGTTTTTCACACATTCCATTTTTACAAAAAGTTGATATTTCTGCAGGAAAAAAAACCAAACAAAAACACATCTCCATGTCAAACTGTAGATAATAAAAGTAGAATCATTAAGATTTAAATATTGATGCACTTTTATCTGGTATAAGCAAGTTGTTGAGTCTCTGCCACGCTTAAGCAGCACAATAATATTGGGGTTTATGGTTTATTTTACTACACCAATATTTACGTGCTGCTAGGGCGGAACAAGTATCAATTCTTCTATCCATCCACATGTCAGGAACACAATTTAATAAATAGAAAAAAATGTGTACGTAGTGGCTTCAACTGTTTCTCTTCCTTAAATTTCTAAAGCAGCAAATAATGATTCGCATCTTTATTAGAGCTTGCAAACCATGATGTGCTGCTAGAGTACTTTAAGGCCTCAAATACCAAGACTCAAAACCTAGATAGTATTTTACATAACTATTGATGTGATTCTTTTTCCCTTAAAATTCCTTTCATTCATATACCTACCTGTAAAATTAAGAATCTGTTATGATCCAGATCAATTCCATGGCTTCGGAGAAGAATACCAACATCTTTGAATGTCTTTTTCTTTCCATTAATATGATAGACAGAAGAGTTATCTCTGTAAGCAGTTCTAGATACATAAAAATTACTGTCAGGAATGACTTCATAATCGTCTCCTTCCTGTTTTGAGGAAAAACAAAGCCAGAAAAACAATGAGTACATCTCAGGTTTATTTCATATTTCACAATCAAACCTAGAAATGCTATCAAGTTCAGGTTTTAAGTCAACTGCACTCTAGGGCCCAGTAAAAATAGGAACACTTGCAGCTGCATACCTTACCAAGGAGGAAAAAAAAAAGAAAAAACTTGAAAACCAGTCTGAAAACACTTCAAAATGCTTAAAATTAATGGTCTCATTTAATGTCTTTCCCATCTACAATACAAGCTATTGCTTTAAAAATTTTTAATTTGTTCTTTTCACTACTGTTTCAAATTACAAAAGAAAAGGCCTACTTCAAAATCAAAGTGGCTGTGCTATTCTAACCTTTAAATTTTACATTAGGAAGTCATGAAAGACTTTAACTACTGTCTGCATTTTAACCYCCCTTTTTATAGTGCTAGGAATAGGATTACTTTTAGCTGTATGGTTCTAAATAAAGTGTAGAAGATATAAAAGCAAAATATCAAATACAGATGTGACAAATGTGACATCAACACCTTCAGAAGCTCTTAGACTTACCTGAAGTGCAGCAAATAAGATACAGCTGGTACTATGCTTTAAAATATTAAAATTGATTCATGCTTCTTGTAACAACTTAAACTGGCCTACCATTCTCCCAAATTAACCCCTAGGAGCCTAATTAACTTGATATCTATTATATTCAGGAGTTGCATCATATCATAAAGTTAGCTGCTGGGTACTAATATGAAGTCAAGTGAAAAAAAACTATTAAATGTACTTAATTATTGAATCTGATTGATCTAGGTACAAGAAAAAAGTAGGAGTGGTGTACAAATAAAGACAAAGAAAAATCTKATGTTTCTGTCAAAGACTAAATATTGTCATTTTATTAAATATTGAAACTCAATAAATTTCCCTCTTTTTTGACTAATCTCTAATTTCAGCCAGAAAAAAAGTGTATAAAAATTAAATTTAAACATTGAAAAAAAAGCTTGCAGTATAATCACAATAAATCAACAAAATTTGTAGTTTTTACTAACAAATAAAGTGAYAAACAATCAGGATTTTTTCATTTTCCAACACTACATTTCTTTCAAACAAAACATCAGGTTCAAAAATATTTAGTGATATGAGGTGAGGTCCAGAATTTTCTATTAAAAAAATCTATGTTAAAAATCACAAATRTTTTATGGCACACAAGTGTAAATATCCTCATTCATTTTGTATTTTTCTAAGTTTATATTGAGATAAAATATTTCTAATTGGCTCAAAGTTTTGCTTAAATAGTTTTTATTTCCTAATCTGTATCATTGATATTATACATTTAAGAATCTACATGTCCACTTACAAAAAATATTCTTGAAATTATCAAAATCCCTAAAAACYCATACACTCGAGGTAAAACAGAAAAAACAGCATTCTGATTTCTTGCTAAAATAATTTTTCTGTATTTCTAAATACTTTTAAAAT
Organism: Nothoprocta perdicaria; assembly: GCF_003342845.1. Lineage (NCBI taxonomy): Eukaryota > Metazoa > Chordata > Aves > Tinamiformes > Tinamidae > Nothoprocta > Nothoprocta perdicaria. Next base: position 1,806,904 of record NW_020455643.1, on the reverse strand, counting down.
GCATATGTACCAGATATCAGTCTTGCAGAAAATAGAAAAGTATTCTTACTGATATTTTAAAAACTACACCACTTGATAGAAGAAGCTTTAAGCTGATTAACACTAAATTGATGTTTTACACCTCAAAGGTAAAGTACTCAGGCTTTAAAGTTTTCTCCACATTGAACTAAAATAATAAAATTTAAGCTTTCAAACCCTTAAAAATTAAATTCTCCACTGTTTTGAATAGAAGAATACATACCTTGTCAATGATCTTTTGGAAGTGGACTTCCACAGAACAACTCTGGATGTCCATATGCTCTTCAGAATTATGGATAAGCACAGATAGTTTTTTGCATCTGATTTTTTGTGCCCGATACCCAAAGACAAAAAGCATTGAATCAATGACATTGGATTTTCCACTGCCATTTGGCCCAATAATACATGAAAAACGCTGCATAAAAGAAGAAAAACAATAATATTTAAACTGAAATAGATCCTAGCTAGTATGCATCACACATTTCATTTATGGACAGCTTAAAATATAATTATTTCTAGTACAGGAAAATGCAGACTCTTTGATAGCTTACTTTTTACTACCAAAGGTAAAGTAGCACAGCCCATAAAAAATAAAAAAAAAGAAAAGGGGGGAAAAAATAAAGAAAGTGAAAACACACAACAAAATACCTCAGGTTTATGAATTTTAAATYGTTAACTCAAAACAGTATTGCATTTAGCAAGTATGTTTGCAAAGAAAGTGTCACGATTAGTCACTTAAGTCTCCTGTAGGCTCTATAAAATATTCTTATTTTTCAAAACCCCTGAAAATTCTCTAGCAAACAAAAAAAAAAGGTGCTTTTTAAAGGCTTTCSAATAAATTACAGTTGCACAGTATCATAAGACTACACCTCAGTGTTTTCTCTACTGTACAATAATTAAAACATAGGATATCACAATGCAGGAATTCTGAAAGAAATATTTTTCAGTTATTTTAAGCTAAGCTYATGTGGAAATACAGTGAGGAATATTAGCATACAACAAAGTCTAAGTATTTTCTAAACAGGGGGAAAAGAGAGATACCTTATGAAAAGGTCCTAAAGTTTGCTCCCCTGCATAGGATTTGAAGTTCTGATTTACAATATGAGTTATCATGAGACGAGGAGCACCAGGTTCATTGGTCATTGCTGGTGGTGGGGGAGGMGAGATGCTACTCAAAATCTCTTCTAAACTTCGATTATCAACTACCTCGTTTGGGGCTGCTAAAAGATATCAAAAAAACAGAAACAGAAAGACAACTATAAGCTCTCAATTGCTAGTCACCTTTTAAGATGTGTAATTCAAAAGCTAATCTTATTTCTAAACAAATCAAATACATACTTTTGTCTGAAATTATTAAAATGAACTAAGAGAAGTTAGCAATCTTCTTGCCACGAGTTGAATCTTCCAGAAGTAGATACTCAAAGATGCCCCATCGATTCACTAGTGGGTTTGTTCTTTCATTATGTAATTCTTATTCTAACATTCTTTAATAGAATACAATTACAATAGCTACAACCGTCACAATAAGCCTACAAATCCGAAACAGGCAAAGTCTTTCTAATTAATAAGTGCAAAGCCACATTTCAAGCGTGCTCACAAGTCACTGCAAGATTTGGGGATCGCTGCACAATGCTCTGAAAGCTGTAATGACAGCACAACTACTCTGCAAAGACAGGAAGTTTGTTACGAAAACAAACTGGCCCCCTGGATATCAGCTAGCTATAAGCAAAGCAGCTTTTCAGCAGTTACTAGCAACTCTTTCTTCAAATAGACAGTAGCTTGTCACAAATTTCACCATATTAATTCATTTGTCAAATACCTTGCTTTAATAATTGCATATCTGGCAATCTAAAAATTCACTAACCTCAGCTTTTCCAGACAACTCCCGCAAAAACTCAACTCAAAAAGGAAAAAAAAAAMCCCATTGCTTTATGAAAAAGAAAGTCAAACCATTTTAAGAGTTAAGTAAATAAACTTGAAATTTATTCCATTCCAAGAAATCCCATACCGTTGGCTGTGCATGGATTTGAAAAATCTTTCTGTTATACCACAATCTTAAGTACAATGTTACAGATCAGGAATATGAAATACAAGATWTATTAAAAGAAAGTCTACCAACTGCTTTTGCACTTGTACTAAAGTACTGGTCCAAACACTTTAACTCTCTGCAAGCCTTCCTTACCATTTTAAAAACAGTTTAAACCTGTCAAGAGCCAAAGCTTTCAATATTCCTTTCTAGGAGAGAAAGGGCAGGGTATTTGGAACAGTTTGCAAATTCAACATAACACCATTAATCCACAGGCACTAGTGTCACGTTTGTGTGCTAACAGAATCGTAAGACACAAACCTACCTCGTGGAGGTACTTCACCATGCTGTCCGTCACCACCCTTGTCCACATCCATGTCACTGGTGGAGTCCTCTAAGGGCTCTCCGCCTTTCTCCTGGGCTGCTGTAGAGGTTTTGTTGCTCTTGCTTGGCATGATTTCTGTTGGCTGTTCCCCTTCAACTCCAAGCAATCAAACTACTGACGGGGTCTATCTCCTTTGCTAATACAAACAAGAAAACCCCGTGATCTAAGCATCGAGCTTCAGTCCCCTAAGGAAAATATCTATATGAACRTCCAGATGTTTGACTGATTTTGAAACCAAAGTCAAGATATATTTTGAAGACAAAACTCTGAATTTGGAACAAAAACTAAAGCTTAGCATCACAACAGTAGATTTGAGACCATTCCCCTCAAATGATGGACCTACCCTAATCTGTACAAACAGCGTGAATCTACCTAATGAAAAAATCATACAGCCATATTCAAAGCCATTACTTCAATCAGAGAAAGCAACTGTGGTGCTGGGGGCAAAAGAGTTAAAGACATATTTGCAGTAACAAACTGAGTAGCCATTTGGCTCTGGAAATGCTTTACATGCACCTTTCAAACCTGACACACATTTTATTTTCAACACTCCACACCAATTAAGAAAAAAACGCATAATTTAAGTGAAGTCTCAACTCTTAAGCAGTTTAGATCAATACCCTCAACTTTGCAAAATATAACACAACCACCACTGTTAGCATTCAACATTTAACACAGTAAGTGAAACGAAATACCTTAATCTAGTTCTGATGTTAAAGTTATCTGATCAGGAACAAAACGTTCCAAAAGTCCATCAGCTGGCACTTAAACACAGCTCCCCCCCGAGCCCTCCCCCCTCCAAAAAAATACAAATAGAAAGCAACCGATCATAAGAAGCAAAGCAAGGCAACTGCAGGAGGGAAGCTCTCCCCAAAGAGCTGAAAATGCAGCAAGTGGCGAGTTCAGTTTGGAGAAAAACAGACATGAGAAAGTTTACTTCTCACAAGATAAAAAAACTGACGTGGTTAGAAAGTCATCTTACAATTGGTGCCAATCATTTGACGTTTTCAGACCTACCCCCAACCCACACTCTCATGAGAGTCCTTCATTTGGGACAATGGGGGAGGGGAGAAATGCGCGAGAGAACTCGTTTTAAGGCAATTTCAGCCTATGTCCCTGTTAAGAAGTGTTCCGCAATGGCTGTCTCGGACAATTACAGTCTCTCAAAGAACTAGATTCCTTTTTTCCCCCCCCCCCTCTGCAAAGCTTCTCCGCTCAGAGTTGTGCAATATAGACCTATTTACCTTACCAACCCCTTTCCAAAACGGAGAAGCAGAGCTACTTGACCTCAGCTTTGAAAGCGGGAGCGATCAGTTGGCTACAGACTCTGCTCAACTTAACGTATTCGTGTCCAGCCCTAGCTCCGAGGCAGCTCGGAGGTGTTCGCTAAAAGCATCTCTCAATGATCTCCTGCCAAGCGTCGTTTTTGTTGAGGGYTCGGGGAAAAGCGAGACGGGCAGAAAGGCTCCCTTATTAAAAGCTGTTCAGATTTGATAGCGAGAGCCAGTGTCAGTGAACTACCGCAGTTTTTTTTTTTTAATCCATTCTAAGGAATCCGTCATTCTGAGGAACGCTACAGCAACTTTGCCACGATCTAAAAAAGCTATTTGAAAGACTTCCTTAGGATTTCGCTTGCACACTTCCCGCATAAAAGAAGAAGGCAAAGCTAGTTAAGAGGAGTCCTTGCTTCGTAAGCAGATTAAAACGGGGCTCCCGTTATTTCAGGTGCCCGGGAAAACACATTGGGGGAGTAAAACGAATTATTTGTCCTCCGGAGGTCGGTCCAGCCGTAGGTGCTGGAAGGGGTGAGGGAAGAGCCGTGCTCCGCTCCCTTCCCCGCCGCCGCTCGCACGTATCCGCCGACACCCGCGGGGCCGGGAGCTGCGCCCCGCCGGCGGGGGAAGGGAAGGGGACCGGCGGGTGCTCCTCAGTAGCGACCCGGGGCAAGCGGCTGCCGCCACCGCCGCCTTTTTGCCCGCTCAAGAAGGCGGGGGGGGAAAAATAAAACACGGGACAAAAAGCCCGCCACTCGCCCCCCAGCAGCATCTTCCGCACGGGGAAAATTCACCCCGCAGAGACCTGCCCGACGGCGGCTCCGCTAACGGCGAAAGAAGCTTCTTCTTTCCCCTCCGCCGCCGCCTCCTCTCCGCGAAGCCGCCGCCCCGGCTCCACCTGCCCCCCGGCAAATTGCCGGCGGCTCTGCCCCAAAAGCGGCGCCCCGCCGAGCCGCCCCCCGTCCACAGCCCAGCCGGTACCTGCGAGTGCGGCGGGCAGCGCCCGGCCGCGGTCGGGCTGCGCGACGGCGGCGGAGGCAGCGGAGATGCCGGCGCCCGCCGCGGCTTTGGCGGCTTCCACACTCGAAAATGGCGCCCAAACGGCGAACTCGAACCGAAATTCGTTAGAAAGGCGCGGGGCATGCTGGGAAGGGAGGGGGCCGGCCGCCCGCCCGCGGGTTTGAACGCGGGGAGGAGGCGAAGGAGGCGCCATCTTGTTTTCCGTTAGTGCGCCGGCGGGGCGGGGATGGGGGTTATATAAATAAAATAAAGCGAAATAAGCCCATTTGCTGGAGGGGGAAGGGAGTAGGCTCTGTTCGGGAGGCCACTTTGGTCTTTTTATGTGTTTGTTTCTTTTTTGGCTGTGAAGCGTGTGTCCAGGGCGAAAGTTTTTTTATTATTATTTTAGTTTAATAGAAATAGGTCAAGGGGCGGCGCTTGGTTGCCCGGCGACGGCGGAGAGGTGATGGGGGACCAGCCACCGCATATATTTTTTATATTAAAAAAATTTAAAAAAAAAATGTTAAATAATTAAAKAAAAAGCAGCGCCCGCTTCCGGAGCGGCGCGAACTGGCGGGCGTTGCGGTGACGCCATGGAGTCGTGTCACCTGGCTCGGCGAGGGCGCGTGAGGTGGCGGTGGGACGAGGAGGAGGAGAAGCAGCGGGGGAGGAGGAAGAAGTCTCGCGGGAAGTAGCTATAGAGACGGCGCCGCTTGGMCGGGCACCGGGGCGGGCTGCGCCGCGGCGGCCGTTGGGGCTCTGCGGGCAGCGGCGGTCGCTGCCTCCTTCCCGCCGCCACAGGTAAAGGGGGAGAGGGGGCGGCAGGGCTGAGTCAGCGCCGCGGCGGGCGGCAGGGAAGCGGCTGAGGCAACAGCGGCCCCCGCGAAACGCTCCCGAAACGCCTCTCTGCTGGGGGGGGGAGCCGCGGCATGGCCCCGGGGAAGCGGCCCGGACGGGTCCTCCCCCGAGGAAGCGCCATCTACGTCCTCGTCCTCCTCCCGCAGCGCCGCTTCCCCGTGCGCTTCGCGCAGCCTTGCTCAATCTCCCGCCTCGCTCGCGCTCCTCTCTCCCCTGACCCAGAACTTCTCCGCGAGGAGGGAAAATACGTGGGATTGTAGTGGAAAAAAAAAAAAAAAGGGGACAAAATGGAGTTTGCGGCTGAGGGGAAGCTGAGCCAAAACGCCTCGTTTGAGGGGGAGCAGCGGCTTTTGGCCTCCCCCTTATCACGGCATCTTGTGTTGTTGCTTTCAGTAGGACTTCCAGCTGATGGGACAGTGTCAGTCAGTTGCCACCCGAACACCTGGACTGGGAACTGCTCTCCAAGCTGCCCTGCAGTCATCCACCGACCCGCTGGTGTCAACGGGTGCCCCTGCATCCCTATGCAAATCCGCCTGTTTAATACCTGAAACAAGGGTGAGCCTTTCTTTTCCTCACGTACACGTAAAGCCTGCTGAATACTCTGTTTTTCAAATATCTGTTACGAAATTCTGGTTTTTGGAAATAAAAGAACACAGAGTTTGCGTGGGAATGTCTGGATGTCTATGTAGTGGGAATGGAAACTGGAAGCTGACAGTGGCAGTGTGCCTGCTCAAAGGCTGAAGGAAAAGTAAGCAATAAAATATATCCCAAGGAGCCCCTGAAAAGGTGGGTTTATGTATGACACGTGCAGAAAACAAGTGGGTAAGTAAAGTCTGTGCATCCAGATAAATGTGAAATATTTTGTTAAGCTGGAGCTTGTATTCAGCTGTGTTAAGCTGAAGAAGACATATATAATACTGTTTTGCTCTGCCTTTTTTCTTTGCCATATACAATCTTAAGGTTACTTTTGTGGAAGATTTTTGTTTTTGAAATTTCTGGTGTGAATACCAGAATATCTGATCAATGTTTCCAATTGGTGATAGTGTATGTGGAGCAGCAATGCAGGTTCTGAACAGCCCAATTAGCACCACCTAGAAACCAAAAATACAATTCAAGGGCCGCTTTTAAAGTTCAGCATAAACTTAAGCCCTTTTTAAATGCCTTAACGTTGATGTCACCACACATTTTTAAAATAAGGGTACGAGAAAGGAGGATTGAAAACAGCATCTTTTATCCCTTGGGCCCAGGAAATCATGTTTTAGGTGTCTTAAATTCTGCATAGTAACACATAATCATTTTTATTCTGAAGAAATTCCAGAAGATCAGAAAATGACACTGTGTGTCGTGATGCTCTCTTCAGAGTATCCTACCTGCTCCCATTCTCTCATTTTGCTTTTGCTGCTTCCTATCCTAAAGAGAAAAAATGGTTTTAACCTGGATCAGTGTCTATCTCCTAGCCAGGCACAGACTCACAAAAGCTTCTTCAAAGAGAAGAGAATGAGAGGGTGGGACCCAGCTGAGCATCTTTTGGAATTACAATGTCACAGTAAAACATCAGGGACACTTCCAAGTAATTGTGCGTGGAAGAGTAAGGTCATCATTTGGTCACACAGGATTATTTTAAGTGCATGGCTCTTTTCTCTGAATTTTCTTACAATTCTTTATTCAGGTATGAAAGCTTTTGGAAAAAAAATTGTGATTCTAAGTTTCTCCCAGCTGCCTTCATGACCATCTGGGAGCATWGGAGAAGTTTAGTGGTTCAGCGTGTAATGTTTCAGCAAAATGCTGCTCTACATTATTTGTTCTTCAGCACATCTAGTGTTTTGGGTCAATTTTGATGATTATTTTGCCATGATACTAATGTAATATTATGTATTTAAAAACTTTTAATTTTGGTATTGGTATCTTCCTTTTTAATTTTAGCTACTTATATATGTGTCTGTTTTGTTTTAATACAGTTATACCTAAACCATCTTTTTTAATGCTCCATCTGAACAACCAAAATGAGGCTGAAGACTTCACTTTTAAAAGAACCAAAACATATCCTTTCTCTCAGAATAAAGCTTAGGACAGCTTGTCACATCTCCATAGCCATTTTGTTAGAAAGGTTTTCTTTACCTCATAAATGTTACAGTAAAATATTTGTAAATTGCATGTGCTTTTTTTTCCCCCTATTTATAATGATAAGTTAAATGCTTTCTCACGTAGTAAACAGGAGTATTGATTTATCTAGTTCATGCAATAAGACACACACATAGATGCTATAAATAAGATCGTAATTTATCTAAATAAAGTAGATATTAAGCACAACCTCAGGTATAAACTCTTGACATAAACCAGCATAAGCCAATTTGAATGACAGCTGGGCAGTTTGCAATTGCCTTGTGCACCAAGACCCCTTTGCAGGTGTAACCCAATGTTTCAATAAATACGCCTTGCAATAAGAATGGTAATTTTACATGGTATAGTTTCAGTCTACTTTTCTACTTCATTCAGAATTCTACCAGCTCTTCTTGACACAAAAGAGCAAAGAAAGTAAGGACTCRCATTTTTTTATATAGGATTTTTTTTATGTAAAATAATCTTCCTTAAACTTCTTAATAGCCTTCTTAAAATAATTCTCCTATACTGTTCCTTCAGTTTTGTACAGCCTGGATGGTTTTTTTCATAAGTTTATTTTTAATAACCAAAGCTTCATGATTTCCTTAATTTAATTATACATAAGGAATTAGTTAGCTGTGTGGGATGGACTACAGCTGATGAGCTATATTCCTGCAGTGATGATCACCACATTATGAAGTGGAACCTGTTAACTAGTGAGACTGTTCAAGTGGTGAGACTCCCGGATGATATTTATCCCATAGATCTTCACTGGTTTCCCAGAAGCATAGGTGGAAAGAAGCAGTCCCATGCAGAGAGCTTTGTTCTTACAAGTTCTGATGGTAAGTCAATTAGAAGTCCTTATCAGTTCAAACCACTTTGTGATATGTCTCTCAATACCTGAGAAATTATCTGCAATTAGATAATTTGCAATAAAGCAAGTTCAAATACCTGTAGACCAGTTGCACTCATGTAAAGTGAATAGCTGTTGTAAAATTCATACATAATTCTTGTGATTTTCTGTGATACAACATTGTCAAATATACTTCTACCAGCAGAGAKATCATTTTTTACATAGGATCAATTTCTAGCGTTTGGTAGCTCTTATTTCACATTTCTCTAGTTCATAAGCTTGTAGCTTTAATATCTATACAGATACCAAATCACCTTAAGTTACTGAAACTGAAGATGACCAAGCTKGTGAGATTGATATTAAACATCATGGTTAAGCAATTTATCCCATTTCCAGCTAATTGTGACCAAAATGTGACTGGAGTATCTTATGTCTGCCTTCTGTGAAGCTCTGGATGTCTTTCTGAAGCCTCTGGTTCTGTGTGAGGAATAGAAGGCTACACTGTATGTCCAGCATATTGGCACACTCRTGTTCAATATACAGCAACTTGTCCAGTGTACTAACATACTAACACYAGCATAGTCTAATATAGTAGTTCCTGTATTCCTGTTTGTGGATTCTGGTTCATAGGAGAGAGGTTTGATGGATTGCTTCATTTTTTTTCCCTCCTCAAAGAGACTAGACGTCGAATTTGTCCGACTTACAGTTAAACTGTTATGTGAAGGCACATAAAAGGCACTTATCCTCAAATCAGTGAAGAAATGTTAGCTAGCTAGTTTCACTAGGTTCAAACAATTATGTGTCTTATGAAGCACTCCATACAATTCCAGAGTTATCTCCTTTCTTTAGTACTGTAACTTAACAGTATTCAATGCCACCAGGAACTTCCTGTGTATGTTTCTCTGTCCTTCCCTCATCCCTTTTCTTCTTTAATTAAGGGACTTGGATGCTTTTCTTCTTGATTGTTTGAAATGAATATGAAAAATAACTATTAAAAAAACTCTTCTTTGACCCTGTTTTTTATTTCTCTTACTAAGACCTTGCAAAGTTGCAGCTATAGTTCAAATGAGTGTTTCTTCCTGCTCATAGTAGGTTTGAAACCTGGGTTATATCCTCTCCAAAATCTGTTCCTTTACATAATTTCCTTTTATAAAATTATGTTGAAATAAAAATTCTATGAATTAACAAGACCTTGGTATAATTGGGGACTGCCTGTCTGATAATTCACAGACTAAAGCCTTCTGAGGAGAATCACATGTTAGTTCATGAGTGATTTCTGATATTTCCATGTGCTACATTCAGGAACTTGGCATACAAGTGCATTGGAAGAGGTCTGTGATTTGCTCGATGAAGTTGGACAGTCTTTACCCAGATCCTAACTTTTTATACCTGTTTCTTTCGGTTGAAAATGCTGTGTAAGGTTTCAGCTTTTAGCTTCAAGCTAGTCAATTAAACTAGCTTGCTGAGAAGTGACAAGTATGTGCCACAAAGAAGTGGATAACGTATAAACACTCTAAACTTAGCTGATAGTCTTTTGACAGAGGTTAAACTATTGGTGGCAAAGCTGTATTTCTACACAGGTGGTGGTGGGACTTCCTCAGCACTGAACTGCAAGCAAGATGCTGCTGTAAATCTCTACCAGGATTTTTTTTTTTTTCAGGCAGAACAGCAAGAATCACAAGCAGTTGTTGAAGAGACTTTCCATCAGGGGAATAGTGGCCATCTGCCCATGACTTATTGATGGTCTTCATGGGGACCTACTGGGTTTTTAATGGGACTGATGGATGTTTCCCAGCTAACTCCTGCCCATGCTTTGGCTAGAACACTGAATTTGTAGCTCTCATATGTTTTCTTTGGTGAGGGGAACTTACTGAAGACTTTTTGGCTAGCTTCGCTGTGAGCTTGATTGGGAACAGAAGGTTTGTTACCTGGCATTAGCAGACTAGAGCTGATGCATCCAGCATGGTTTTTTGTTTAAAGGGAGAGATATAATATGTATTTGAAAAAGGTAGGAAAAAATCTTTCCTTGAATGAAACTCTGTCTTTTTCACTAACTACTGGCAACAGTTGCACTTAAAAATTAGAAAGGCTGCGGAGGCCAAGATTTCTTCAGGGTATTCTGTACTTCCCAAGGAATAAACGCACTAAACTTATGGAACAAAAGTAGGACATCTTTTGGCCAGTGTTAGCAGATTGGCTCTCTATAACTTCCTAGATGCACATGGCAAGGGAAGATGAGGAAAAAAGTTTGACAAAGTAGAATCATAACTTTTGCAATACCTCATGCTCAATTTTGCTGTGGATTTTAGGCAGCTGGGGCTAATGATGCACTATCCACAGAGCTCTTAAAGTGAAAACTCAAAAGGAAGGTTCATTCATATCAGTTAATAATAGTACATACACATAGTTTTATATTATTTCTTTTGTGTTATTTAAACACAGACTTTCTCCCCAAAATCAATAAGTGATGTTAACTGACCAGAGTTCTGTCTTTGAGCATGAGTTTTTCCTTTTTTTTCCAGAGTGATAGACATGGGATACAGGGATTTCTGTAATCAAATATATGCCCTAAATCCCTTATTTCCCTTTCCTTTTTCTTTCTCAAAGTATTTTYATTTGTAATATTTGTAGATATCTGAATTATGTGTAGTAACGTGCATGACAACTGTACCCTATCAGGTTTTTATTAATTTATTCTGTCAGCTTTCCTTTTTTAAAATAATGTTACTAATATATTCTGCTTGAATAATACTTTGACAGTTGAACTCTGACAGTTGAAGGAATATATATGGATATTTCTTCAATATCTATATAATGGATAAGTATATGGTAGTATATTTAATAATATATACTACCTTAATGAAAAAGATGACTTAAAACTGTACTGTATTTTTACTCATTTTTTTTTATATCACTAATATATGTAAAGAAAATGAATTATGTTCATAGATGTGTTGAGAGGGGCTGAAAATCTTTTTTGTTTATTTTTTGTTTTTWTATGGAGTGCTCAAATAAGAACGTTATAGGACCTGTGCGCTCTGAAATACCTTTATTCAATCTGCATGTGAAGCCTGATGCAACTGTAGATAAGAGATTGGTTCTGAAGTATAATCCCTAGCAGGTATGCAGGAAGTATGCTCTTCTGAAAGTGGCTTAAGTGGAAAAGAGCCATAAAACATCCTTGGGAATAAAGATTCTTGAATAGCACYATGTAAAAACAGATCCCAGCATCTCGTTTGGGATTCATTAGGATACCTGTGTAAGAGTATTTATTAATTGCTAGATGTTAAATTTGTCAAAGTGACCTGATTCAAGGGCAGAGGCTTAAGGGCAGGGATTCTGGCTTTTTCACTTGATGTTTATTGCTCTGCTGTAGATTCTAATAGTGTGCAACTAGCRGATCCTAAAATGAGGTCTTAATGTTGACCTGTGTTTTTCTTGGGAAGACCTTTGTTTTCATGTACTTTAATTTCTCATGACTTTTTTAGAGAAGCCTTCATTGTTTAATCTAAATTTGTCATCAAATGAGTCTAATGATTTCCACTACGAGTAGTAGTGTRAGCAAGGTCAGCAAAAATGCTTTTTCATATGATTTTTTTTTTTAAATGAATGAAAAAAAAGAAAAATATAAACAATCACATAGCTATGTCTTTGTGAGAATTCATATACATTTTAGATTGGATAACTCCCAGAATTGCCTGGCTTGTGGAGATCAGCTTGGTTAGCTTTCRGTTTTTTTGAATATAGCTTCTTGCATGTGGTGTTAACTTATTTGGTTACCCCTGCCTGTTTTTTTTTCAGCAGTATTTTTATTTTGCTATTTTAGATTTTTTTTTCTAATGCTTTTGTTTGGTTGGTTTTGTTTTTTTGTTTCTTTTTCAAGAGCGTGGGCCCTGAGAATTGCCCAGTTCTCACAAGTCGCTAGGGCTTCCCGTTTTGATGGTGCTGTAGCTGGAGCAGGTTTTGCCTGCTCAAAGCCTGCAGCCTTGCCCCTTCTCCCAGGACGGCACAGTCCTCAGGTCTTCAGTTGGGTGACCTGTGTTTGGATAATTTCCACTGTTCAGAGCATCTCCTTGGTACTAGGCTGTCACGTACCACATGTCAGCATCTGGGGCCAGTGTCGTAGGGGGCCTGTCTGGTGGAAACAAGGAACTTCAGGGCTTCTTGTTGGGTTTCAGCTACCTCCAGAGACGAGGGCCCCTTCAGTCCCTGCAGTTATCATGGGAAGGGGCTGCTGTGATGGGTAAAGGTCAAACTAATGAGTACCTGATTTGCAGCATGGATTGCAAAAGGTTCATGCAGAGAAGAGTTGTTGTGAATGCCCTAAGTGAGGGAAACGATTCGGCAGAAGCCCTTCTTGGACACCTGAGTCCAGCAACAAAAGTTGGTTAGGTTTGCTGTAATTTATGGAGTGAGTTATTTTTTTACCATGATTAATTCATGGCAATGAGATTTTCACTTTTTGCCTTGCTCCCGTTAGTACTTTATTTCCTTTCTTGTGGAGTAGTTCCGCATAGTAACTCATGCTAAGAGAGCAGCCCACAGCATTGATGACTTCAGTCTATAAACATTTATTTTATGAAAAACTGCTCATAAGATGTATTTACCAGCAAATGATAATTCATTGCTGTTATTGTGAAATTGAAGTAAAAAAAAGTACTAATCTAATTTACGAAAGAATAAATTAAGATAAAATTTAATAGCAAAATTTCAGAGATTTTTGTCTCCCAGTGCAAGATAGTGTTATTAGTAGAAGGGACGTGCACAGATTTCTTTTTTTGATGCCCTTCTGAGTGAATTACTGCATTGTAGGTGTATGAACAAATTTTATTTCTTTATTACTATTTTAAAAACATTTTCAAGTTAAAATTTTGTTTAATTGTTGCTTATATAATAGGTCAAGCCTGCAATTTTCCTGCAACAGCTAATTCATCTCTGTGATAAGGATTCTTGGAAATTTGCTGAACCCAATGGAAATTGAGTATAATGTCTTTCCACGGTTGCATTAATTCCTGGTTGAACTCCAGATGTTTGTGAAATTAGAGCAAATGTAAATTTAATCCTCTCGGGTTTTCTTCTGAGTTGCATCTCTCTTGTGGAATATGTTCTTTTAATTCATACTGAGGTTGTTGCTGCCTTTTTTTACAAAAGTAAATAAAATGTTCAGTTTTCAAGTGCTTATCAAGCACAAATTTATAAGTAAATAAACTTTTTTTCCCCCAACTTTCTATGTTATTGCTAGTTTTACATTAGGTCAGCATTTAGGAGTCTGTGAAAGCTAATGAGCAAAACATACATGTTTTATGTTCTGTATTTGAATAGGCTGCTAATCTCCCACTTGAAATTCTTCCAGAACTGGAGAGTCACTTTAAGCTTGAGAACAGCTTCTGGTTTCAGGACTTAATAAAAAGAAAGGACCAGTATTTTGCAGGTCTGAGGTTTAAAGTAAGGTTACAGTTGCTTTACTCCTGGCTTCTCCAAATGTATAGGTAACATTTTCCCTTAAGTGTATATGAGAACTCAATAAGTTATAGTTTTAAAGGCTCTGCAAGGCAAGGTTTAAGTTGAAGAACAGAACAAGATAGAGTGAGCCACTGAAACTTTGCTTGTGGAGCAAATTGTCTGTGTGAATGACGTGTGAAAATGCAGAATCTAATGAGTCGTATCATTTGACCACTATTATTGTGTTCAAAAAGTAAAGGAATTACAGAAATAAAAGGAAATACAGAAATTCCTTTACTACAGTAAAGGAAATACAGAAAAAAAGGAATTACAGGAAAAGGAATATAGAAATACAGAATTACAGAAATAAAGATGATATCTATGAAAACTTGATTTGGCCCTATTTGGGCGTAAGTATATCAAGAAAATATTTAAATGCATGATCATGTTTTTCTGGATGACTTCTGACATAGTGTCCGAGAGGAACTTGCTCTTATATGAAAAAATCTTCTTCTTACTAGGCTGGGCTTTACTGTACTTCACTATTTGGAAGCTGCCTCATGAATAAAGTAGAAGCTTGTAGAGTGGGAAAGAATGTAAGTAGGAGCTTGTAGAATGGGGAAGGATGCAAAAGATTGTTAGATCTGTTGAATGTTTCCTGGTATAGCAGGATTTTGCCCTGTACTCAGTGACATCTCCCGCTGTGATCCTGGTAATGGGACTTCAGGTTTCATTTTAACTTACTTATTCTTTTGTGTGTCCCATTGAGGGGTTTGTGTACAGGAGGGTTGAGGCCTCTCAGATTCCACTTGGGGCAATAGAAAGTAGAGTTCAGATATACAAAATGCCATCGAATATTATGTATTCTTAGAAAAGTTCTGTGATGAAAAAGCGTTTGAGAAGTCTGCCATGGAAAATGTCTTGGCTAAGGAATGAACAAGCTTCTTTTAAACCAAGCATTGAATAAGACAGATGATCAGATAAAGAAAAATATATGTTTTTAAAATATTAATTTAAAGCCAGAGAAGACCATTTTGACAATTTTGTCCAGAAGATAGCATCAGCTGAAGAATTCCTAGGAATTCTCTTATTGGTTCTATCTTGAGAATAATGCTAGAAAAAAACATCTTTTGATTACTGAATATCTAACAAAACTAATTTTTAATTGGCAATTGTTGATTTCCTGTACTATGAAAAATCTATTGCGTATTCAAAGAATAATTTAAATTTTTGTGACTACAGACGAACAAAACAAAAAAATCTCTCTAGGGTGGCAATACTGATGCTAGGTATGTATCAACTACCTTGGAATTTGCATTATACAGTATATAACAGATATGTAACGGATTTCTGGTCCAGGTAGATTTTTATCTCTAGATTTTCTTCTTATGTGTTTAGACCCTGCATCTGTAGGATTTAATGTGAGTGACGTAGCTATTCTAAGACTCAATTACTGGTTTTATCATTAGGGTCATTATGAATGAGTGTGAGATTGAAAAAAAAGTCATGACTTTTATGAAGACCTCACAGTGACTTTTATGAAGATCTCACAGTGTGTGTCTGATGTGTCTTTAACAATTTTGTTCTGTGCAAACAATTTGGTTTTGTCCGGTAACATGAGAATATTCCACACATCATCTTAATGATAAATGTTTCTATAAAACTTCATTCCACGACTCTAATTAAGGATGACATTTGGAATAAGGCCATCTGGTATCATCTAGCAACATGACCCTTAATTAAAAAAGATTATGCAGAAATCAGTTGCAGCTGTGTAAACTGCGTATCAAAAATGCAAAAAGTTTTCCAGTTAAGGAATAGGATGGGGCACCCATCTACTGCAGACAGTGAAGGTGAGGGAGGTACAACAAACCAGGAGTTGCAAACCTCTGAGTTCTTGCACTTTCTTAAAYGCACAGCTAAAAATATCTTTTAGTCCTTCAAAAGAAAGAAAATAAAGGCCACTTTACAAATCAGACTGCTGTAACAGTGATATTCTTTTGTTCAGCAAAGTGGTGCACTGCTCTATCCAAAACAGAAGCTAATAGAAGGAAGGTAATTGAGGATTCAGTAATGCCAGGTCAGACAATGTATGTGCGAGATACATTGAGATTAAACTGAGACAAGTGTAATAGAAAGTGGAATAATGTGTTAAAATTCTAAAATTCAAAAGATCTGGTACTGAAAACTTTAAAAATCTAAGAATTAACTAAATGATAGCCAGTCTACCAAATGTTGTTGCTGTGTTTTCTTTTTCTTTTCTTTGAAATATGCCAAATTTAATCTGGGAAGAAGACAAAAGAAGTTGTTTCAGGCTTCTTAATGCTTAACCGTTACCATCTTGGCTACTGTGATGTTAATATGCCTGTGGTTTGAAGGGCTACTGCATTTTACCTTCTGTGTAGCTCATATTTAACTCTATTATCACCTGCACATGCATACTAGTTTAGATAGTGTGTTTCTTAAATAAAGGTGTTTTTAGTTTCTGCTTCTCTCTCAAGTAAGCTTATTGGATACAGTATTTTTATATGGTTCAAATGCCGTTAAACTTTGCATTAGTTGGTGGCTTTTAAAAGTTGTTTGGGTTGATGAAGATGCTCAGGTCCAGCTGAGGTATCTCAATGTCTTTCTCTATTCTGCCTAATTCCTCCTGATAGGAGACAGAGAGAAGGTAGCTTAACCTGTGGCAATCAGTTCTCCTTCATGCTTGTTTGTAAGGGCTATGATTAAAAAAAAAATCCTCTCATAGGGACTGCAAACACTTAAGAATTCCCTTGGTAAGTGAAAATATGCTCTTCCTTCTCTCCAATATGCTGCTGATCTGGGATACTGCTGCTTAACCCAGTATGCCCAGGCTCATTCATATCCTCAGGCAAGAGGGTCTTATGCAATATGTTCTCAATGAAAAACTCGTCCTGTCTCAGGTGAGCATTTGCACACACTCAGGGTGAGGTACATGGGTACTGCTTATCTCCAAGGATTCTGGTCACTCTGAAAATTACTTGTATTATCTCACTGTCTTGCAGATTAGATCAAATATTTTTTAAAGAGTTTAATTTTAAAGTAGTTAATTTGAATCACCGAGCTATTCTAAGCCAGGCAGTTGTTCTGCTGCATGTTTCCTTCGTCTGCTCTTTGGTCCAGTTAAAATTTGATCTTCCTGGGTTTAGGCAACATCCCTCATTTGGAAAGAAAAAGACTTCCTCCTGCTTCTGTTGAACTCATTAGTAGCTCTGTTTTTGGTCTCTGTGAATTTCCACAACAGCCCCATCAGGCAAACAGTAACATTTCCTCGGAGCGAGGCGCTCGGTGGCACTCAGGTTGTGCTCCCTTTTGCCTTCTCCTTTTGGTGGTGAGGGGTTTTTCAGAACATATGAGAGAAAACACAAGGACTTTTCTGAGGTGAGGTACAGCGCATCAAACCTTGTGTGCGTTACCTTCCAGACAGTGAAATAACACTGAGGAGTTGTGTCCTCAGGAAAAGTGCAAGCACTTAGAGGGATGGAAGTAAAATGTATGGGCAAAATAAAGATCAGCATGGCAGCTGAGTTACAAGTACTGTCYTTCTGCAAGAGATTGATTGATTGGGCTTACCATAGTTGTGAATAATACACTMTTTCTAACCTGAGCTTTTGTTTAGGGAAATTCCACTTGATTTCAAAATCAGGAAGACTAGAGAAGAGCGTAGAGGCCCACGGTGGAGCCGTGCTAGCAGCAAGATGGAATTACGAAGGAACAGCTCTGGTAACAGGTATGCATACTTACAGCAAGGGCTTTGCAAACTAACACAGCAGAACAGCTCTTTCAAAATAAGACCTTTCTGCTTTTTAATTTTTTTTTTTTAATATACAAAGTTGACATATGTTATGCACTGAAAGAATGGAAGGGCACACAAATGTAATCTTAAACACAATTTATGAAACATAGCTTACTTTAATAGTATTTATGAAATGAAGTACTTCTGAGGTTAAATGCAATAGAATATTTTAGAGAAAATAATCTTAAAAGTAAATCCTTGACATATATTTAAAAAGTGTAGACCCAGACTTCATGTCTTGTATTGTAAGTATATTCATTTTGAATGGGTAAACTGAGTGTGTTAAGTGTTCATGTACTGACCTAGCTTTAAATTTTCATGTAAGATAGGGGGAATGGAAACACAAAATCCACAATACAAATACAGTTAATTAAAATTTGTAACTCCATTTTTTAATGTTCCCGTTAGAAATGAGTTTATAATCATCTTTTCTGAAAGAGGTTAATTTTGTGATACTTGATCAAAGCTGTTTTAGAAGAATATTCTCTAATTTTTAATTACTATTTTAATCTGTATTAAAGCTAGTAAAAACATTTATYATTTTTAGTAATCCTATTTCTTAAAGGTTATTCTATTTACTGGAAAATAAATGCTTTGAATATCAAAACGTTTCCATAGATAGTGCACACTTCTTCAAGAAGCATATTTAAGTGAATTCTTTTTTTCCCCCTCATCTGTTACAAAAGTGGTTGCTAAGTCAGTACTTCAGTATCCCGGCACATGACACTGGAGTTTTTTGGCCACCGGAGTTTACTGAGGCCTCAGGAACACGTTGGATGTGCCAGTGCTTCTTGATTATTTGGCTGGTGCAAATCCAGCTGCTAACTAATCCTGTTCTCCAACAAGGCTGGGAAAGGGATCTTCCAGCGTCTGTATCACTACGTGTCTTTTTGTCCTAAATCTTCTGGTAATTAGTTGCTTTTGGCATTTCTGTCAGAAACCTCTAACTCGATGTTCAAGAGAAGCTAATTGCATTTCCTGTGATAGACTTCTCCTTAGTGGGATTTCTGGTGGTGTCAGGATTTTATGCAGCCTCCTGTTGTTCTAGCACAGCTGATTTCTTTGTACAAATTCCAAGTCAGTCCAGAAGTACTGAAGATAATTTTGGATCTGCTTGTCTCCAGACTCAGTCTGACTCTAAAATGCTGCCTGAAGGAACTGGCATGTTCYTCTTAAATCCCAGAGGGTTCTTTTTAAAAAGAGATTTGCTTCAGGAACGTCTCCAAAGGAAAAAAAAAAAATCAAAATTGCTTTTTCAATCTTCTTTTGGAAAGACTCCATGATCCTTATGGGGAAGATGTGAATTCATCACCATATCGAAACTGTGTACTGTGAGAAGATCTACTACTCTTACACTGCARCTGTGCTTGGAGGAATAGGGAATCGTTGAGAACAGTGTATCAGTTAAAATACCCTTTGAAGTTCTATTTTAGCAGTGTCAGATGTGCTTGAATAGGATCTTCTAAATAGTTTTGGTTATGCTTTTTAAAGGTTTAAAGCTAAATTTGCATTAGAATCTTGTAAGTAAAGTACCTCCCAAAAGGGAAATGATATTAAGAGTAGTGGTGAACTTTTTTACCAATTAGCTGAATTTAGGAGCTTTAAATATAGAGCTGTATTTTTCTATATGCTGGCACGTTGAGATGTGTCTTACTTATGTACATTTAACTAACTTTCCTGTATAGTGTATAACAACTTAATCTTTAATAAATTAACCAATTTTCTTGGTAACATGGAAATAMATTATAAAATACTAATTTTCTGAATGGAGCCTTCATTTATCTTCATTTTCACCAGTTATCAACTGTGAAATGTCCAGTTTAATATGTGTTCTCTTTGGATACCAAAGAGACTCATTTCATCGGCTCCTGGGCCTTTGAATTGTAAATAAATACATGAAATGAACTAGTAATGCTGGGTTAGAAAATAGCAAGCTTGGGATACATAAACAGTGATGGATCTCTCTTCAGGAGCAGCTTCGAGTAAGCAGACTATTGGGAGTTTCAGTAGAGGAAGAGGTTTGGTGATACAGTCTTAAATATTTTTTCCTTAAAATATTATCTTTTTCCTTGTTAGGAAGGATACTAAACAGTATTTACCAGTAGAATGACCTGGTGTTTTAAATAAATATATTTTAACTTTAAATATTTCCTAAAAAAAACACCCTACATTTATAATTACTATAATTAGTAGATCTTTTATTGCTTATAATTGATGATTTCTATAAATTTCTACTTACAGTTGGTGAAGATGGTCAAGTGAAAATCTGGTCTAAAAGYGGTATGCTAAGATCCACTTTAGCTCAGCAAGGTAAGCTAAGTTTCTTAAGTTTCGGAGCAGTTTTTATTTTTGGTATAAAACATATTGAAATAATGAGCTATTGACTATTGAAATAATGGAATGGTTTAGTTAAGGAATTTAAGGCCTAGATCGGCTCACTTAAAGAAAACTATAGTTGAATTCAGTCGAAACTGGATGTTTGTGTTGGCAGGTAGAAGTTTGTCCATAGGTTTTGTTAAACTGCTGTGTTCTCGTTAAACTGTTGAAACTCACCGAAATTGAAATTCACCGAAATTGTTGAAATTCACCAAAAACCAGGAATAAACCTCTTAACACCAATGTAGTGTTAAGAAACCGGCGTTCACTTTATTGCAGCACTGGATGCACGG
The DNA here is from genome assembly GCF_003342845.1 of Nothoprocta perdicaria. Taxonomy (NCBI): domain Eukaryota; kingdom Metazoa; phylum Chordata; class Aves; order Tinamiformes; family Tinamidae; genus Nothoprocta; species Nothoprocta perdicaria. The sequence goes on along the minus strand of NW_020455643.1, from coordinate 1,786,463 downwards.
GGGATGGCTCCACCGATGGTGCATGCCCAAGGGGCTGGTTGCTAAAACTTTTTATTTCTCTATTATCTATTTCTATCTATCTCTATTATCTATATCTATTTCTCTATTATCTACATATGCATTAAATTCAAGGAAATGATCATATGTATTCATTCCATTTCCTGGAACTAATTACAATATACTCCACCCTCACACACATGTGCCGTCTGTCCCTTTGCTGGTCTCTGGTGGTCCTGTTGAGACCCCTTGGTGGTCGTCTTCCAGGAAGCCGCTTCCACATATGGCTTCATTTTGGCTCAGTAGACCCTGTTTTGGTCCTACTGCCCTGTYTCAGCCAGTTCCTCGAAGATACGCTGGTCCTTATCTTCATCTTCAACCGGCGTTTGCTCCTTTTGTCTGTGTTCTCTCATGATGTCCCAGTAACACTTGCTGGTTTGTCCATATTCTCTCATACCAGCAACAGCAGCGAAAATATGGCCTTGGGTGCATTTTCTTCTGGGGTTTCTCACAACAAAACCACACTGAAAATGCCTCTTTTTAAATAAGAATGCTTGTCTGGGAAAAAAACKTATTATTAGATTGTAAAATCATTAGAAGAATAAAACTAAATGCCTTCTAGTACCTTYACTGCTTCCAGTGTGTTCCTGTGGACCTGCCAGAGATCATTATGCACTCTCAGAAGTGATATTCCATTCTTGTCTAATATTGACTATTATTATTTTTGATTTAATCGCTGTTACCATTAGAGAAAAACTACAGCTGTTATATTTAAGATATAGTATTTATCATGTAACTCTATGTCTTACTACAATAACACTTATTTCCTTTACTCAGTCAGCATTTTTAGTCAGTGTTTTCAAAGGAGGAGCTTCTCAAGTGAAAAACAGCTGATGGTCTGTTTAGTCTGCTTCTAAATTACCATATCTATTAAGAATTTCTTATCAAATGATTTCTTTTTTTCAAGGATAAAGCATAATCATATTCTTTTCATGCAGATGTGCTAACTACAACCCATAGTATTTTTTTTCTTTCCACTGCTGTTTTTACTTTATTTTGGCTCAGGTTGTGTTAGCAAAATTTAAGGAAATTGATAAAATATTTATCTTTTTTTTGGTGCTTACCATTGTTACAGCAATAAGTGAACTGTTTGAGTTGAGGTAACAATTGAAGTAGCATTTGTGATGAACACAAAATAAATTTTGCTACAGCTTTCAGTTTTTCTGTTACAGGTTTTGAAATGTTTACTTTTTGGCTGAAATTGTTAAAATTGATCCCTCCCGTAAGAGGGTTTTTAGTGTTATAAATGTATTGGAAACCTTTTAGTTTTTTAATAAGATTAGTATTATCAAGAAAAGCACATATTCTAAAATGAAAGTATTCTTGCAGTATTTTCACGCAACTGCTTCAGTTCCTAAAGAATCCTAAAGCTTCTGCTGAGCCTAAAGAATCAAAGAATTGAAAATAATTCATTCATTTTTAATGCAAACCCACTGATTCTTAAGGTGAAACTGGCAAAAACAAATATAAAAGCATTGCCTAAATGTGTGAAAGATGAGAAAAAGCGTTTATAGGTTAACTTCCTCTGTCCTTTAAAGCTCTTAAGAGCCCAGGTTTAACAATTGACTTGAGCCACTTCCTACTGAAGTGAGACCTAACCTTACTCTTAGCTTTGTAACTACAGTTTTATGCACACCAGAACATTCCAGTTATTGTTATTTAAGTCAATTTAAATTCACATTATTTTAAAGAGTAGCACTGCAAGCTACAAATACAGTTTATACACCTTTGCTATTTAAAATGTGCAAATTTTTATAATCATAATTTCTAACATTTATATACTATTTCAGTGAAAATATCAAGCTAGATTTGTTTTTCAGACTTGATACATTAAAATCATGTGACCTTTTGACGTTTTTTAGAAACCACATGCACCTGGGGTTGGGTTAAATGTCAGACCCTTATCTCTTTCTAAAACAAATTATCTAAATTCTTTCAACCTGTTGAAGGCATTTTAACCACAGGAGTAAAGGTAAAATGTATTTCAGTTCTCTTAAGGAAGTTCATATTCAGATGCAGTGTGTTTTTCATGCTTACAAGGTAAAAAAGATAATTTTTTTTTTTTTTTTTTACAAAACAATTGAACAACACAACACACTCTACAGTGTTTCTCAATTCATGTGTTTTAAGTTTCTTGTGTTTAACTGTACTTATTTTGAGGTCTCATACTTAGTTTGATGAAGCTTATAAGGCAAGAGCCTCCTTCCAGTGTGCTAGAATTGTRCTCCTTCCAGTGTGTACAAGCTGAATTTCGATTGATTTCTCAGAGATTCTCATATGGTGTGAGGGAATAATTGTGTCCCCATGAAATAACTGCATTTGTGCATTAAGATAAGATCCTATGAGGTTCAAAAGCCTTTAAACTTTTAATTTGTAGGATCAGATTCCTACAGAATATTCTGTAAGTTGCTGACATACTTGGCTTCACGATAGGATTCTGCAGATTTTTTGTTGATATTGTTTAAAAAAGTATGTTATGTTTGAGCTAATTTTGCACTTTTGTTATTTTCTTAGGAAATGAAAGGATTACCATTGCTACCRCTCTTTTTACTCATTCCTGTCTTCGTATTAGAAATAAAGTTTCAGACCCTTATCTCAGAATAATGGTCCACATTGCCTGTTCTATCTTCGGATTTTTCTTCACTACAAAAACATGGATATAGATTTCTTTCCTTTTTTAGCCTTTTCAGTACTTCTATAGAGTATTCCGGCCCCATGTCCTTCCAGCATGCTGATGCATGGAATAGTTAGTTTGCCCCAGCAGCCTCCCTTGCATTCAGCCCCAGCAGTACTGTTGCTGGTAAGACTGCTTTGTTCTTTGAGTCTTATCTTGCTTTTTCATCCTTAAATTATATTCTTCCCTTTGTCTCTCCTTAACAGAAAGCTATAAAATTAAATTGCTCTATTTGCAATCCTTTGGGCTTCCAGGTGATGCTGTGCATTGATATATGGGAATGAGGTAATATTTTATCACAGCTTCCTTTGTTATATCTTGGTGTAACCCACATGAGTGTGCCTAAAACAGGATTGAATCAGCGTGTTCTGTGATGCATGCGTGGCAGCAGGACTGTGCTCAAAGTATCCCTCCTCCTTTGCACCAAGCCGCCAAGCTGTAAAGGGTAGGATGTGCAAAGAGTCAAAGAAAGAGCAACTTTAATAGCACAACTTTTATGATATGCTGTAGAACTTGATTATTTGGAGTGAAGCCCTCTAACCCTCTTCATCCCCTGCTCGGTCAGAGGGATTGGCCATGGCAATGCAAAGAAGAAAATGAAGGAGACTGCAAGTGTGCCTTTCTCATTACTATCAAGATTATTCCTGCAGCACCATTTCTTTAGCTCATCCATCAATAATTGGAACATAGGTTGCCTTTTTAGTTACTGAAAGCAAAATCACACCACTTGCATTGTACGTCCTTTAATTACACATTAATTATTGTGAAGTGGGACTTTAAGACACAACTCCTATTTTTGTGCTGAGAGGCATAAAATTGTCTGAATTAATGTTTTTTGTTACTGTGGAACATCTCTCATACAGACGTCCTGGTATAATTAGCAAAGAATGTGCTATGGTTGAAAGTGTGAGTGACTGCTCCCTCACTTGCCCCCAGCCTTAGCTCTTTGTGTTACACAGATTGGATTGATTCGTTGAGATTAACATCTGCGAGCAGAGCACYGAGATGAGCGGTAAGCTACAAGGTGCTTTTTTTCCACATGTTCCTTCTTCAGATCTACCCTCAGCCCACTTTTTCTGCTTTTTTTTTGCGAAGTATTTTTTTTCYGAAATAAGTGCTTATCATCAATGCAATTCAGTTTTTCTGCAGATTTTTTTTTTTCTTTCCACAGCAATGCAATATATTGGCTGTCCGTTCCCAACCAAGTTCTTGCCAAGTGCAGAAGGAAATGAGTTAACTCAGCTCCTGCTGTTAAGCCCTGGAAATTGTGGTTAAGTAGTTAGCCATCATAAAAAATTTAAACATTTGGTTTAAATATAAAAATCTTCTGACTGTTAAATCAGCCTTAGAACAGGACAAAAATTAGTTTATTTTGAATTTCTTTGCAGCTGGTGTCAGAATTTATGTCATTTTCAACACAAATTGCTACCAGCGGGAAAACAGTTAGTGCCAGATTTACTTAATATATGTTGTATGTTTCTATGAATTGTCTCCTACTGACTTACTGTGGCTGAAAAGTAACAACCCCCCACCAAAAAGATACATGATAATTACATCATTCCATAGTTATAAACAACATAAAACAAATCTCTTCCCAAAACAAAATACCTAAATAATTAGAATATTTGGGAGCAATGACACCAGATCTCTGTTTGGAGCTTAAGTGTTTTAAAGCTCAGATAAAATTTATTGTGCTGATTTGATAGCTGATAGCAAGTTGGTATAATAAAATCAAGTTTTTGTTCAGAGACAAAATTTGAAGGCTTTGAAGAGCTGGTAAGATACTGGATGACATTAGGACACTTGATATATTTGTTCAATCACTTAACTGTCTAAATCTCCTTCAAAGACTCCCATCAAAGGAGAACACCTGAGTCATTTTTAGAAATGGAAAAATGTCAAAAGTGTCTTTGAAAACTTTACCCCGTGATAATTTTCTGAAGACTGTTTTTGATTCATTTTACTATAGATGATAGAGGTACTAAACCTGGCCTATTTATTCAATTTTAAATCATCTGTTCAAATTCACAGTTATAAACTAAAGTATACTTGAATCTCTTAAGAGGCACATTTCTGAGGCTAAAGGAGAATATGTTTCTATTTTCCTTCTCTAAAATGCTTAAGCTGTCAAGTACGAATGTTTGTGTAGATTGTAATAAGTGCTCTTTCTAAGATTCCTGTTTTCTCTTCTAGATTTTTTGTGGTGCAGTTCTAGCTGCCTTGATTTGAAGTGTGCCTTTGAGGTTCCTGAGGTTATTCTGCCTAATCTCCAGATCTATTCAAGAAAGGGATGGATTTCCTTAAGGTCCCATGTCTTGCCTATAAGTGCCATGCGGATATGTTAGGGTACACCAGGCACATCGCCCCACTCTAGATCATCAAGTTTCTTGGAGGAAGTTTCTTTCCCCTTCTTGAAGGGTCTCTTTTCTGTCAATGAGACTATAAAGTTTGTTAGATGAAAAAGAATCCTGAACTAGGCATTCTCTTTCCCATTTCCCAAAGTACAGCAGCAAGTTCTACCAAAAATGAAAAGAATGATCGGACAGGAGTGGATTATTACCCAGTCCACCTCCTCACAGTTTTTATTCACTGTTTCCTGTTGTCTTGTAATATTGAGGCTATGCTGAAACTTGCTATCCGTTGCTGCAGGGCTTGTGCTGTGACAGAAATAAATGTTTGGACATGCTTTTTATTTAATTTTCTTAGTTTTATTTGCATGGAATTGAGCAGAGTAATACTTTGATTCTTTGTATTCAGAGGAGAGCAGTTCTTTCAAGTACTAAGGAAAATACTTGCATAGTTGGCAAATACGATAAATCTKTTTTTTCAGGATTTTTTTTCCATGTAATTTTTCACTTCTGATTTCACAAATATCTTTAAAAATGGCAACATTATATGTTTTCAGAACAAAACAACCAATTTTATTTTGCTACCTTATTCTGGAGTTTTTAATCCACAAAAAAATCTTTCCACTTCATCGGGAAAAATCTGTGAAGGTTGCAGGCTGCTTCTGCTAGCTTGATCAGCCATTAATTCATTTTTAAGTAGCTCATGTATGGGATGATTATTCTTATACATCAKAACAAAAAATGCTTTATGATAATGACTTAATTATGAAGTTTAAACAGCTTCCAAAGAATAATTCAGTTGCAGTACAAAGCATCTTTATACCTGCAATGAGTATTAGTTTTGGCGTGATTGTTTTCATGCTGATTTTTTTTTCTCTTTTAAATGGCAACTATAAGATCAATTGCATCAAAGAATATAAAGTCAAATAAATAAAAATTGTAGCTATTATTGTTTGATTTTTTGGAATTGCGTAGGACTTGAATTGTGAAAGATTTTACAAATAAATAGCACTATAAATGACAATGGTGTTTAAAATGGTGTTAGAGAAAGATGGGATATTAAGAGTACAGCGCTGAAATGCCAGGTGATGGTTTGGGGGGAKCATCTACCTGATTTTCTATTTTCTTTTCAATGCAGATATTTCTTGGTTTTAAATTAGATATTGACCAGTGGCAGTGGTCTTGGTACTTGATGTAATTGTGTTGTGGGTATTCTGGCAAACAAGTTCCAGGGGACATTTCAAAACATGAAATGTTTTGTAAGTATTTATACGGAGTATTTGCAAATCCGATGGAAAGCAGGAGAGCTCTGAAGATGTGACCTGGACATTGAAGGCTTGACCTTGGGATGATCAATGGGAAGAGTTAACATTTTAGTATTTAATGAAACATGTCATGATGCTGATAGGCCTTACGAGTAAATTAGCCCTGAAAGGTTTTGTCTGATGTAGTAGAGAAGCTTGAACAAATGGAGAAGGGCAACAAAAATCTTTGTGGTGTCCTGGTCTGCCATGAGCTCAAGGCGAACATACCTCCCAGTAGGAGAGGAGCACCTCAAAGCTCAAAGACTCCCTAAGGCTCCGATAGAAGATTTATTTATTTATTTTGCTCAAAGTCTTGCAAGAAATTGGTGAGGTGTTTTGTTTGTTTGTTTGAGAGGAGAAGTAGGAAATGGAAGTGTAGACATGAGGTTCAGTGGAGCCAGAGCAGTGGAATGGTTTTGCTATGGAGACAGTTTGAGTGAAGAAGAAGAAAAGGAAATCTTGTAAAATAAGAAATCTGGTGTATATCTGGTGATATGAGTTCTTCTAGGTATGTTTTTTTCAGGCATGAACTGAAGGAGCAAGTGGTAAACATAGCTAGAGCAAGTGGGATAAAATAAGTAGGTCTTAAAAGTTAGATGGTAGGTGCAGCACGTGCAAAGGAGAGCATAGTGTATTAGGTAGCTATAGTAGCAGGGAAATCATACATGTTTTCAATAACTGATATATAATTTTTGACAAGTGGTTGATTCGTCTTTTTTGTGTGTGTATGATGTCTGTAGTTGATTTAATAAGTGTTAAATTGTTAATTGTTGCAAAGTGGTCCAGTTGGAATTAGTAGGTATTTTACTGTTTGCTAACTTACCTGCAGTTGTATACAAGTCCTGGGGGCAAACAGTTGCCCCTAGGTTGGCCTTCCCCCACACTTGGGTTTTGATGCATGATTTTAAGTAACCAGCTTGCAGTGGCTGTACCGTTTGCTGTGCCATTTGATCAGACAAGTCTTCATAAGAAATGTTTTCTTTCATGCTCTCTACAGGAACACCAGTGTACTCAGTGGCCTGGGGACCTGATTCTGAAAAGGTTCTCTACACGGCAGGAAAGCAGCTGGTTATTAAACCTCTCCAGCCAAATGCCAAAGTTTTGCAGGTATCATTAATATAAAACTATGTGTTTACTGACCTATGTGAGGTCAGTATATTAATTTGGAATTGTATATTAATTTGGAATCAAAATGTATATTAATTTGGAATCAAGTGAAAACTAAAGGGAGCTAAAATCAGGGCTGTGTTCAAGTCAGTGAATGAACTTAGTCCAGTTCTCAGGGTAAAACTAGCACATCTGGAGAATGACTGCCTGCGATTCTAGCACGTCATGTCCCACTCTTGACTTTTTGCAATGCCTTTGTTTTGTTAAATTCAAACTGTATTGTGATTTGATATTAATCATATACACATCTGATAATACCACATATTGCTAAGGTTGTCTCACACTTCCCATGTGAAAATGTCTTTCAGTTTTTATAATCTTGCCAAACATAAAACATTTTGTGTTGGAATTTTCCATGTAGCATATGTGCCRCTCTTGTTCGCTCTCTTCTTTTAACCAGAATTCTTCATTTTTTGAGAATAAGGGAATTGTTCATTTCCTAAATTAAATTTATTTGACAATTTCTGCTCCTAATAAGCCTGAGGCCTTTCAGTAAGCATTTCCTTTTTTAAGAATAAAGGCAGAAAATGYAGAACCCTTTATGAAAAGGAAAAACAGTACAGAAATTATAGCTTGGAACATTATGTTAGTATAAATTTTTATGCTTTGTTATGCCTTGTTCTAGACTGTATTTAATCTGTTATTTTGCAGAACGAATAATGTCTGTGCATTTGTATAGTTGGAAACCCTTAATTTTGTGCATTTGAATGCTATTAAATGATAAATATTAGGAATTGTTAGACTCGCTGTATCTGTAATTAATTTATTTTCTCCCATTTCAGTGGAAAGCCCATGATGGACTTATTTTAAAAATTGACTGGAACTCAGTCAATGATCTTATTCTGTCTGCAGGTGAAGACTGTAAATACAAGGTATTTGTTAACTTCTCAGGGGAATCAAAATTACCCAAAGGGATATTTTTAGGCAGTCTGATGTTTTATAATTTTACTAACACTTTCAAGCTCAAATTTAATGGAGAAGTCTTACAATTTTCAGGAAAAACTTAATACCTCAAGATGTATTAAGCTGTATTATTTGTTAATACATCCCACTCTGTTGAGTAGCATTGCAAATGTTTGCTAGACAAAATATGCCAGAATAAAAATAAGTAAAATGTAGTTGAAACAATCTGCCAAATGAAATGTGAAAAGGTGTAGAACTATAATGTGTACTGAGAAATGTAAGGAATTTTTAAAATTAGTGGAGATAATTGTCTTCTGTTATAGGAATATACTTTTGCTATAGTAATAACTAGAAATCTTGGGAAATTATATGGTTTGAATATTGTATATCCAAAATAGAGAAAACATACTGCATGATTAACTTAYGCGAGGGGAAAATGATACTTCTAGAATAAGTAAAAGCACATACAGAGTATGTGTGAATATTTTGTTTTATTGTTTGTTTGTTTTAAGGTTTGGGACAGTTAYGGGCGTATACTGTTCAGCTCCCAGCCCCATGAATATCCTATAACATCTGTTGCCTGGACTATGGATGGAGAATTATTTGCTGTTGGGTCTTTTCATACTTTACGTCTATGTGATAAAACTGGGGTAAGTAACAACTCTGAAAAATAGCATTTGTGGAAATTTATTGATAATATGGTAAATATTCCTGGGGATGTAAGTACATGGACAGGTATATTTATTTGCAGATAATTTTTTTGATTGCCAACATCCTTCTCCTGAATGCATGTAAGAAACTGCCTTCTTGATCTGCTTAGCTGCCCAAATATGTTTTGGCCTGGGTGAAAGTTTTCAAAATAGTCTCTTTCAGAACATTAAACTTTTTCTGTATGTTTTAAGTTGTTATTGTTTAGCTTTTTTATTTTTTTCCCCAAGCACATCTTATAAGAAGATTGTAAGAAGAATGGAAAATGTAATTTTCGAGCACTAGAAATAATAAGGTTAAAACAGTAGTAAAAGGAGAAGAGAGGATCTAAGAGAATGTTTTCTTAATGCTAGACATGACACTGTTTCCAGCTAACGATGTTCTTTGCTCTAACTTCTCTAACATGGCCATTTGTGTATTTATTAGCAAAGTGTCCCTGGCCTTTTGTTTGTTTATTGCTTTTTTTTAAAAACACACAGACTAGTACTTAGTACTTCCTAAAGCCTCCTAAACGAGATACTCTGCTCCTCTTTGTATTTTCTTTTCTGACTTGCAGCTTTGCTCCAAGTGTGTTATTGTTGACCCATTTTTTTTCCACTTGGTCTCCATCTAAAATTAAATTAATGTAGTTTCATCTGCTTTTGTTGGTATTCAGAGTCCGTTAAGCCAGGGCAGAGATTGACCTCATTGTCTCTGTGGATTTCCTGTGGTTCTGCAGTGTCTTGTTCAGACGTGGAGCCTCACTAGGTTGGGGACTGTTACTGTTATACCCCTTTTTCTGGTGKTTTTTTGCACATTTGCCCAGGTTGGAAATCAGCATTTGCTGTGGTGCTTGGAGGCGTCTTCAAAACCACCTGCTCTCATATGGTCCTCCTTGCCTTGAACTGGGACCACACGTTTTCAGTATTTATACATTCACAGAGAATAGCCTTTAAAAGTTGTATGAGAAGAGACATGCAGGTTCGTTTGCCATATCTTAGTTTTCATATTTCACTTTCTGTGCTGATTCTCTTCTAGGTAATGTTCACTGACAAAAGTAAGTGACGTGTAGGCCTTAAATTTTTTTTATTTCAATTATTTTATTATGATTTCTATAGTAACTGTTTGTGTTAGTTAGCTCCTCCACAACTGTTTTCCATCTCCTTCCTGAGTACTAGGATCATCAAGCTGTATTAGCAAACTGTAAGCTGAAATGAATGGAGTCTTATGTGGGCGAGCCCAACAATTTCAATTGGAATTTGCATTCAATATAGATATATGCTTAAAACAAAAATTTGATATCAAAGATTGATGCAGTGGAAAAAAATATAAAAATCCTTTTGTTTTTTCTGCTCTCAGGTACCTCTGTTTTGTAGCATATAGCTTTCCTTTCTGTCATCCAAGGCCTTATTTTTTCCCTTGTTAGCTGTTGTGTATTTTAATCTAAGCGCAGTTCAAACCCTCTTGCTAGCTGAAAACTGGTAATTTAAAAATTTGTATTTAATATTACTTGGGCTTGTGGACTTTGTTAAAATTTTAGTGAAGGTAAGTTTATTTTTCCATAAAATGGGCAGTTCTTTGCACTAGTTCATTAGTCAGCTCTTACAGAACATGCACGGTAGCCAGTGCCAGATGCTTTGTCTGTTTAGCAGCTAGCAATGATAATTTATTAGGTTAATCTTTAAAAGTCATGAATTTCATGAAATTTTCTTTCCTGACATTAGCTGTAAATCGTTACTGAAGAGCTAGTTTTGCTAGGATTGAGGGAAAAGGAAGAATGACTCACACACCACCAGAGTGATGGAGTTTGAAGAGAACCAGACCTGGCTTTTACTGGTCAACATAGACATTTTTATTATGTCTGATGTAATGGAGCTGTATTGGCAAATTGCTCCTCGGGGAGCCATCAGGCGATATACATATCATTAACTCTTCTCTAGCATGTGTGTTCAGTTTGGGGACATAATTAAATTAAATTCTGTTAGTGTGTGTTCTTTTCTCCTTTTCTTTTTTTCTTTGTTACTTTGTTCTAGCAGCTTTACATTCAAAAAGAAAAGTGCAAATATTATAGTAACTTTTAGGACAGTTAAGTGTCTTAAATGAGGAAATATCCCTTCATTTGACAATGTTATATTTCTAAAGAAATTATATGGCTGTCATACAGAATACCAAATAATGCATATTTTATGTTGGAATTTATTACCTACTTTACTGTCCATGATAATTAARCTTATAGAAAATGCTAAGATTAATATTAAAGTGTGAATATTAAAAAGTAAAGCCAGTTGTATGAGTAGACTTGATAGATGAATAGACTTTAAACTTCCAAGTACTCTCAGTGTTTGAAATTCTAGTCATTTGTACAGAGTGTAATGCTTAGAAGTTCATTTATGTAAGTTATTTCCTGGAGCACTACATGCTTCCCTTGACGTTACCAGTTGGGTCAGAATATTGGCATAGTAGAAGGTGGTAAGAATGACTGTAATTCACTAATTTCCCTCCTTTTTCCTTTCTGCTCACACATAATATCTTAGAAAACGGACCATATACGTGTGCTGTAAAGACAGGTTGCTTCCTCTTTTTGGAGGGAGAGAATTTAACAAATAATTTTAAAAATTCTTAAAGTAACTGTAGTCAAATTAATCCTTTTAGAATTATCAACAAAAACTAGAAGAAAGGATGAATAGAAATATTATATTTTATTAATGAAGGCCTCTGGAGAGACCTTTTTTTCATTAATAACTATTTAGTCTTAATGAGATTGATCAGTTTGATTTGCTTTTTTGTTCTTGTTTTTATTTTCCAAATTATCAGTACTCTTAATTGTTTTAAACATTTTTCCTGGTGATGTTCACCTGCAGGATTTTTTTTAATACATAGGTGCTTGATCTTGCCTTTTGAGTCACTTCAAGATCTTGACTTAACCTCTATGTTTAGCAACTGTTTCAGGATGAAAAAAAATCTCTATGCATTAGAGTGTAAGTTCATCTTTTTAAATGATTATGTACATTCTGTAGGGCTTCTCTTTTGTATTACTTTTCTTTTATCAAAGGATGAATTGAGGCCATTTTACTAGGTTGCCAGTTTGCTTTTTTGGCCGCTTTTGTTTACCCTTGCATTTATATTTCGTGACTTATTCCATGCAATCTCTAATTTTGCCAGAATTGTTACAAAAATATTTGGGAAATAATAAAACCAGGAATTATTGCCTGGTACATGGGGAAAATAAGGTTTGGTTCGGCCTGGCATCACTCAATCCCACTCATCTTGGGAGCAGTGGCAGCAGCCGAGTGGCCCCATTGCCTTTAGTTTTAGTCTTGTTTTGCAGAGATATGTATTTGGCAGTATTTTTAAAAAATAGTTTTTTCTTGTTCGTTCTTTTTTTTTTTTTTTTTTCCTCCAGTCTCTATTTCATCTACCTTTATTTTAAGAGTCATGATTTTGAATTCTTTGTACCTCAATAAAAGAAAAATATTACAGTTAGGCTTCCCATTGGATTATGTTGGGAACTGGTTCTTTCCAAGTYGACCTATTTTAATTTAATAGAATTGGCTATTGCAGCTTGTGGAAGAAAATGAAAACATGTGGAGTATCTATGAAAGTAATAATCTGTAAGAACTACATCAATGTTTCATTTTCTAAGGTTAAGAATTTATATGGGACAGTTTCTCCTATGTAATTACTGGTAAGACATTGGTCTTTGTTCTTAGATCTAATAATTATGAGAATGTGTGAGAATTTTAGATGTCCTCTGCAAGACTCTGTCCTAGTATACAGCAGGACACTTCATGTAGAGATAGTGTCAGTTCTTGATATTTCACATTAATTATTGGACCAAAGTCCAGCAAATAAGTTTTAAGAAGGCACCAGGAACCCTCTTTCATTCTGTAGTTCAGCAGTCTGGTGTCAGAGCTGCTTTTTCCACTTCAGATTATACATGTCTGTATTCACGTGTAGCTGTCCATTTCCCTGCCTCCAGGTATACATATTATCTCTTCAACTTATGGAATCTTTTGTGGATTCCCCTGTGGTTGGAATTGAAAACTTTATTGTAAAATTGTTATATTTTATATCCAGTAAAGTATATTGGCTAGTGTGTGTGTGCATATGTAAACATAGGTATTTCCCATGATGTAATTCTGTATTCATGTGTGTATTTGGTTTTTTTGAACACGAATGAAAATAGATTTGCTTTGGATAACTGATCTTTATGGTTTTGTTAAGATCTGATCTGCCTACTGCTGCATTGGGACCAGAATAGTAATTTTCTGAAGTGAAGCTTCGGAATGGATGCCAGATTACACCTAGCTTCTTTGTAGGTGACTTTTTTATGTAGCTGTCTCGGAGGCTCTTGAGTAATTTTCTATACTATTTTTTCAAAGAAGCTTTAAATAGTCCTATCACATCTAGGCAAAGTAAAATCCTGATTTGTCACAGTTCTCCCCTCTGCCAAATGCTCCGTGCTTGTGAATCAGCTCCCTGGCTCTTCCAAGAGTCGTTTTTCACAGGGTGAACCTGCTAGAGGGCTATGATGGCCCATGTTGGTGCCCACCACATGTTAAAGTTCTCCTCTTCTTTGTGCATGGGTGTGAAAGCCCTAGTGGGGCATGAGAAAAACGAAGCTTCCAGTGGAAAAACAGAGCTCCTCAATTATTAGGACCTGAAACTTCCTTAAATGTTAGCAGGAATTTTTTATCACCTAAAATATAAACAGCATTCTTTTGTCACTGTCTTTTTCAGTGTGTTTAYGTTAAGATATTATGTGGTTAATTAATTTTTCACATTCAGTCTAGAAATCATAGCTATCTGGAACCTTCCTAGCTAGGTCTTGGAACTATGAATATTAGACATGTGAAGCCCAGTCCTCATTCCTGGGACACAGAGTTCTCTGCTCATTGAAATCAGTTGACCTACATCTCAGGAGCTTCCTCAGTATGAGACAATATTCAAGACTGCGGTGCTTCATCAGGTTTACTCCATTGTGTAATCAGAAAAGGGAAGCTTGAAGTTATTGCTTTTATGTATTTATTTACTACTGTGAAGCTTTTGGAACTACTGTTTTTGTTCTTGAGATAGGTCATTGAATTTTCAGTACAGAATTAAATATGAAACAGAAAAAGGATGAGCCAAACAGTAATACCAAAGTATTGCAGCACTGCAGCTAATGTTGGAACAATTAGTCATATTTATATTATGAGATTTTAACTCGGTATATCTAGGAGATACATGGCAGCTATTTCAGTTCTAAAAAATTGTTTCTGCCTTGCTAATGGAAAATGGAGAGATTTTTATTTATTAACACTTCTTACACACGAAGAATTTACCAGATATGGTACATAGTCTGAATGATATTGAGAGCTTTCAAAAATAAACAGGAAGTAAAGCTTTATAATTGCTTTTTTTTTTCTAATTTTGATTTTAATGTGGAAGTATTTTACTAAGTATTTGAGCTAGATGAAAACCAAACTTTTGATGAAAAACCATAGCTGTTGAAATACACTCTACCTTCGCGATAGGATGCATCTGCTATGCATAAAAAAAATAATGCCAAACCGCTTTCCTTAGGCTCCAGTTCTTTATGGACGGCTTCACGCTCCCTTATTGCACATTCTGACTTCTGGGTGCATTCTTGATCTGAGGCGAGTGACTTTGGAGAGAGCTTTGTCTGTTTGGGAATATCCTACTATCTTGCTTTGAAGTTGTGCTCCTCCAAACTGTTCTCAGCTCGAATGCATCCGGCCAGCTGTGAAAAACATGCCTCGGTTTTGGGACAGTTCAGAGTTTTCTCTGAACGTGCTTGGTGCAGTCATTTGTCCTACAACTCGAGCGCTTACTCACTTGCCATAAATGGATGTCAGACAGAAGTTCAAGATTATCCTCCCGATTACTATGGAGTGTCTCATACGGATTTCATTCTGTTGAGGCAGAAGAGTAGGTTATGGACTTCTCCCAAAAAACTGCAATTAGCTTCCCCAACTGCAAATCATCGGCAGTGAATGGCATGTCTGYGAGCCAAGAGCACTGGAAACCGAAGCCTTAAAGCCGAGTCCCTGAGCCTGGAAATTSAGCCAGTGCTGACATTCTGGCTCGCGCTCACCCTCATGCGCGCAGGCAGTAAAAGAGCCTCCGCTCGGTAGGTGATCTTACACAGTGCTCTGCAAATCATTAGCACAAGTGGGAGGTTGAATTTCATCCCATTGTGTTTCCTTGCTGTTGAACGTTTAAGTCAGACACCTCTATTTTAATGTAATTTTTGTGATTTCATTTGATATAAATCATATGAAGACTTTGARTGTGTGAAGAACTGAGTATTCCTTGGGTTTTGTGTGTACTGCAAAAGAGATCAGAACATGAAATGTGTTAGAGACATTAGGTGAGTATTTTCTTCCAACTGTTTCTCCTTTGGTATAATATCATGTGTCCGAAAGCAATTAGAATCAAATGTCTACATTTAACTTCAATCACATGTCTTTTGTCAGTGATTTGATTCTTCTGAAGACTTTAGATATGTTTGTATAAATCTTCAAAGAAAGATGCAATAAGCTTCTCAATTGTTCAAAGTTTTCTTTAGTATTCTAGTACACCACTTTGAAAAGGCTGTGGTTGAGWTTGCAGTTTACATCTCGTTTAATTATTTTCTAGTAGTCTGTTAAATACTTTTGGTGATCCATTGTCAGGAAAACGCCTCTTCTCAAGTTTAGGGTGATTTCTGAAATGCAAGAAATAGAAAACAAGTGTCCTGGCCTGAAAAATTCATTTATTTTTTGACAAGAAATCATTAAGAGCAATCCAGCTAAACTAGAGTAGCCTCATACATAAGATTGGGGAGTTGAAGAATTGAGTTTTTCACTGGAGAAAATTGAAATAACAAAAATGAGCAGAATTAGCTTAGGATGTATGTAGATTCCATATTTCTCTCAGAGAGAAGTGAGGAGATAGATGAGTCTTTAACTAGGGCTGAGAAATAAATAGAAGTTGTTACATGCATCTCTTCTTTTTAATGCTGTTACTAGTTAAATGTAAGCTTCTCTCCTAACTGCATTTGTGCCCCAGATCAGAAGAAAAAAAGGAAAACCAACTGCTGGTTTTAATACATTTTCCCTTGTTCTTTATTCTTAGGACTTTTATAGGATTAAAACAGTTTGGAAAAGGAAGGTTTCTGTGAAAGCAGCATTTGTATATTGAGAGATACTGCATATACAAATTTCTGTTCACTTTATTTTCCATTAGCACAGCTAAGGCAAAACTACTTGCAAGTCTCAGGTTTTGCCTTTCTGCTACCTCCAGTAAATTGCCTGCTCTGTTGGTGAAGATAATAGCATTTTATTTCCTCTCGGGTTAAAAAAAAAAATCAGTGTAATAGTTATTCCTTAAATTGCTCATTTTTGACAGCAGTGATTCCTCACCTTTCCTGTTTCACAGCTAAAATACTACTACACAGCTTAAACTCTTATAAGGCTCCTTTATGGTTTTTCTTGGTTAAAGGCAGCTTTGGTTAAAAGCAACTTTAGCAGCTAGCCCGCAGTTTGTGGAGCGTTGTGTAATAGTGCCCGGGGCACTTGGCCGAGCTGCGCGTGGAAAGCAGGGTATTTACTTGTCCCCGCTGCCTTTTCCGTTGGAGGCGAACGCCTCAGTTTGCAGGACTTTCTGCTATTCCAATAATTTTGGGCTTCGATTTAAAAAACAACAAACCAAACTGATAACTATGTTTTTAATAGACTGAGATGACGTAAGCCAGTAGGAGAAGGCGAAGAAAATATGTTAGCCATTAAGGGCTTTTATTTAGAGTATTGGCCCCCGTACCGCGGAAACGCGTTCGTCAGGCCCAAGCGAGCCATTCCACCTTGCAAAATCCAGTTAGCAGGAAAGTAAATTATTAGGCCAATTGCCTCCTGCTAGCATAGGAAAACAACTTCAAGTTTGCTTCTCATTCTTCATGGGAAAGCCTGTAGTATCTTTACATCATACTATTGTTTTTCAAACCTGCTTTAACCAACTCCATTTCAACTTTTTTTTTTTTTTTTTTTTGTGTGAGAAGAGGCTTATTCTGTATCCTGAGTTATATGAAGAGTTTCTTGAGTCCTGTTCAGAGCTGCTCTAGTCTATCCTGACACATGACTGGATTTCATTGAATATGATGTTCTATGAATATGTGTTTTGCTCTTAATTTGTTTGTGGAATTGAGAGGAAAGGGACTTTGAACAAAAGGTCTTGTCATAGTGTCATCTGTTTACTGGGAATGAAATTTAATTAAAATCAATTAAATACTAAAGAAGAATTATTTTACTAGGCGAGGGCTGACAAAACTGATCAAATAGCTTATTTTCTGGAGAGTACAGTACGTGTTTGTAAAATAATCAGCATAGAAGTACTAATTATTGTCAGTAATTTATGCTGTCCATTATAGTTTTGCAAACTTTCTGAGATTCATGTCCTTTATTAAGGAATACAAAGACAACTGCCTTGTTTATTCGCTATGTGTTATTTAAAGCACATTAAATTAGAGTGCATTCTGTGGGCCTTGGAAATGATAGTTTTTCTCGTTTGTTTTACATTTTGAGCCATTAGGCCTTTCTCCAAGTACCTAAAGGTTTATCCCAGATCTCTGAATTCATCTAAGATGACTGGAAAACCTGGAGCTATTGTTTCCAGTTCTCTTTAAAGCCAGGCCAAACGTCACTGCTTTGGTTGCAGCGGCTTTTGGGGAGGCCGTCGGAGGGGAGAATTGACTGGTTGAGGTTTTTGCAAGTGTAATAACTGGGAATTTTTATTATGTCCAGCACCATAAAATAACTGTAACAGAACCTATAGAAGAACTTGGGCAGGATACATAGGAACTTTTGTGATTTGGGTCATCGAACACTCGAAGTTTTGCTTTCAGACCTTTCCTTAATTCACCAGGATGTGGAGCAAGGAGAGATGGATCATGGGAGCTTTGCAATTCTCTGTATACCACGAGGGTCTTCCTTACACAGGCTGGTTTGTCTGGGCCTTGTTGTTACTCTATTTAGGAACTGTTGTCACTGCAGCATAAAAAAGATAGCGCATCACACCATTGTAGCGTCTTGTACCCCTGTAGCCAATGCTATTATTTCTTCTGAGTATATTCACATGATTTTAATATAGTAATTGTTTAGATTTATGAGTTATCTAGTTGTGATACATTAAAATATACCTAAGAATGTTTGTCTAATATACTTCAGGTATTGTCAGGTATTGTGGCATTTTTTTATTCACAAACTTTTTGCTTTTGTATTCCTGCTTTTCAAGTAATCTGACTTAAACATCATCTCTTTGGTTTAATACTTTAAACTTTAAGAAAAAATGATAAATCTCTAAAATTATAAATATCACTATAGCTTTTTATTACTATAAATCATTTTATGAAAATGACTTATTGTGTATGATTAAAAATATTAAATATTCTTTTTTCTCTCTCTCTCTTTTTTTTTTTTGCAAGTGGTCTTATGCTTTAGAGAAACCAAACACTGGCAGTATATTTAATATTGCTTGGTCTATTGATGGTACTCAACTGGCTGGAGCATGTGGCAATGGGCATGTCATYTTTGCCCATGTTGTGGAGCAACGCTGGGAGTGGAAGAACTTTGAAATAACACTAATTAAGAGGAGAACCATGGAGGTAACCTTGACACTTCTGATATGAACAGTCTGATTAGTAACTTCCTAAGTTTTTTTAAAACAAAAAATTTGAAAATGTAATCCTGAAATAATGAATAAGTGTATCTTTTTGCATGTATGTGTAGTMGGACCATAAAATGGTCAGCATGAGAAAATGGTGTAAACAATTATCAGTTGTATAGGAGATTAGATATGTGTAAATAAGAATGCCAGCAGATGAACTACAATCAGATAGCTGGGATCAGAATCAGATTAGCTGTGGTAAGCCTCTTAGGAGAGAGAATTTTAAGTGCAACAAAAATATTTTTGCAGAAAACAGTGTGCRTGCATTGGCCAAAACCAAAGGATCATATTACCTAAATTGTGTGACAGCAACTGTCAACCGAGAGAGGAAACTGTGAACATRTAACTAAGTGTAGGCAATAGACAGGAGGGTTGTCTACATTCCCTGCACTCATGAGTTGTTGGTGGCTTTGATGCAATTTGTAATGGCCAATGCTTCAGTAAGGTTTACTTATATTTGTGTTATTAATGAAGCTATGATGAATATTGATGTTTTAATGCATTTAAACATAAATTTGGTTGCAGATGGTGATTGTAAAGCTGTTTCTGTCAATATGCTCTTGAATGAAGTAATAGCAAATGAAATGCTTGGGAAATAAAACATTCAGACAACTGTATTCAAACTAAATATCTACAGTTAATATCTACCAAGTCTTAAAAACAAAATGACAGAGGCTGAAGGCTTTCTCTTACACCTTTACAGGTACCTACATGGTGCTACCATCTCTTAACAGCTCAGCACTGTGCATTGACCTGAGTGGGAGCTGCCAAGTCTCTGTGCTGTGAGAAGCCAGGCAGACCCCTACATGTGGTTTCTGGAGCTTAGATTTAGGATCCTTCATTTGAAAGTCTTGGCCAGAATCCACATGTAGGTTACCAAATATCTGGGAATTAATACAAAAATGTGAATTTTTACCTTCTTATTTGTCCTCTGTGTTCCCAGACACTGACTCATAACATTTTCTTTGTGAACAGTGGGATAATACAAGATTTCCATTCTTACAAATTTTCCCAATTACACATACAGTACTAGAGACCAGGCCAGTACTTTCAATATCGAAGTCAAGTTCTTGAATTCCTAATTAGGCACTTAAATTTTCTTTGGTCTTGGTTCTTTAATGTTTAATATGTAATTGGGAAAAGTTGTAACAACAGAAATGCTRTATTACAACTCAGTCTGGTGGGTGGGATAATATGAGTCAGTGTCTGGGAACACAGAAGACAAATTAGCAGGTAAAAATTCATATTTCTTCTTTCATTCCCAGACATCAACTCGTAACAGATGGGCTCTTTTAGTAATCTCTGAGGAGTTTAGCTATGCAAACTACAGAGGAAGTGTAACTAACCCTGATTCAGGATTAGCATTTTATTAAATTATTTGTAGTAGTTTTATTCATATGTATTTATGTAGGAAAACATTGCCCACAAAAGGTTTGTAGCTGCATTGATTTTTTTCACTCAGTATAGCAACAGCAAAATTAATTGTGGATTTGTCATCGTGGTAGGCACAGCAATTAACATGTCTATGGAAATGGTTTCTAGACCCTCATAATAATTGAGTTCAGTCTTGGTTTTGCAGTTAGTTGCAGAATTAAAGAAACCAAAGAGAAAGTACCACCCTCAGGATTGGTGGCATCTTAAAAAAACTAAKAATAATAATAATTGTCCTAAGGGATCTCATTAAATTTCAACTGCCTTGCATCTGTGGGCTCAGAAATCTCTTGATTACAAACAAACTATGATTTTACTGAAAAATATTTTGAGCTGAAAAATATTTTTACAGAAATGGCAAATGCACAGAATGCTTGCGAAGGCCAGCTCCTCTAAATTTCACTTACTCCAGTGTGTGGTAGCATTTAAATATATATTAGAGTTATTTAACATCTAGACAACTTATCTGCATCCCAATCTTGATGCAAGATTGAGCAAACCTGCTCAGTTGTTTTGATGGGATCACTGGAAGATTCCATTTCAAATATTTAAATAATCTACAATTGAACACTGAGTCTTCTTATGGGCACTTCCAGAAGTCCTTGATCACAGATCACTTGTGTATAATATTGTACTTATACCCGATTTATTCATTTTACTTGTAAGGAAGTTAATCCAGCTTTTGAATATTTTTTCTTCTCTCAACCTTGAACRTCACTGCTGTTGTGGTGGCTTTAGCCCATTTCTTTAAAACAATTGACTCTTGCAGTGTCTTAGGTAAGATGATGCTTCTGACTTCTAATTAGAACACCCATTCAGGAAGATAAGCTGTTTTTACAAGTTGACTCTAAACAGAAAGCAAATAAACAGCTAAACATACTTGATGCAGACTTATTTATTTCAAAATTTACTGTTTATTCAGAGTTTACTGGACCTATGGAATCAGGTTTGCACCATTGCTGTGGAAGTACCTCTTCCTAACTGGATATGTTTATCTGCTAATTACATAGGAGAATCAGCATGTGTTTATAATAAGAGTTTGATATTTCACTGATTTGTTTACCTCTCAGTTATTGTTATTTTATTCAACTAAAAAAATCTCTTTTGATTAGGTGCGCAATGTTATTAACGACGCAGTAGACTTGCTGGAATTCCGTGACAGGGTCATTAAGGCCTCTTTGAACTATGGACATTTGGTTGTTTCAACTTCTCTTCAATGTTACGTGTTTTCGTAAGTAAAACAAATTCATGATTTTTTCCTTAATTTTTCATTCAGGTAACTGTCATACAAYAGCAGGATAAAGTTCATTTGAAGTACAGTGATGTTTGTATGCTATTTATTTTTGAAACCAATTAAAATGTTCTATGGAATGTCGCTGTTGTGGAGGACTAAGAATGATACCTGGTTGAAATAATTACAGAGAGAAGAATAGAGAGAGAGCTTTATTAAGCCATAAGTGTTCTTTTATATACTTTATGTAACATCATGTCTTTGACTTATKGGCTGCAACAGTCAGCAAAATACAGTAACAAGGTTGTGACTGGACAAACTTCAGCTTGGTCAGTTTTGCAAGTTTTCTCACCCTGCTCTGTAGCTGAAACTTCCCTAGACTTGTTCACAGCTTTCTGCTATCTAAGTAACTTCTCTTTCTCATGGGTACACTCTAAGGCCTTCAAGGTTAACACCCTCTGCTGAGGGAGCCAAGGACCTCACAGATCCACTCTAATCCCTGATAATGGAACTTAGCCTGGTCGATAGCAAAATATTTTTGAGTAAAATTCTCCTGTCAATATTTTTTCCAACTTCTTCAGCTTCTTGCTGGTTACATTGCTGCTTTGTCCTGCTACAGAGAGTCCACGAGCTTTCTTACCATCTTTGGTACCATCTGGGCACCATCTGCCCAGATGCCAGTATATTAGTTCCCTTGAGGAGACTTCCGACATACTCTTTTTTTTTGGAATAGGATTGATTCAATCCTACATTATATTTTTAAGAACAAAAAATGCTGTCTTGTGTGAATTGCTAATTGCTGAAGTTACTTAGCAGTTCAGGGAGATGATTAACATTGAACCATAACCCAAGCTGTAATAGGATATGCAGGAAAAGGCTCTATGCTGCCTCCATTTCTTCATAAAAAAAGATGAACTGCAATTCATGGGTATTTAAAGATGTGTTTGTTTCATATAAAAGTGGTTTTGCTGCTTACTCAGATATCTGGATCAGTTACTGCTAGTGTGAAGGGATGAAAAAATAAAGAAGGGCAGAAGTGTTCTGGGTCATACTGCATGATTGCTTATTTTACTTGGCTGCCTAAAGGCTATTTTTCCTTAGAAAACCTCCTTTTAGAATGTTAAATGGTTAAAATATGTATGCTTTACTTAGCAAATTCAACTTAGTAATAGCAGTGATACATGAAGACTATCAGTTTTAATAACAGATGGGCTTATTTCCCTTGCAGTACAAAGAACTGGAATACACCAACTATCTTTGACCTGAAGGAAGGAACAGTTAGTTTAATTCTACAGGCGGAAAGGTAGTTTGTTGACTGTAATGCTCATTATAAGATTCTTTCCTAAAATGCACAGAATTACAATATTTGCAAGCAAGGTTTAACTGGTATAATGAAGAGGCAAGTTGCCATATAGTTTCTGTGATAACCTTATGATTAAGGTAATGAGTATTCTCCTATATTACATGTACATGTTTAGACTCCTATTTGTGGTAGAGAATAGATCTTCTGACATTACTCTAACATCTGTTTTGTGATGTTTTGTATTGCTTTGTTAAATGAAATATATTTTACAGAAGTAATTCGGTCTTCAATTTTTATTTAAAACATTGCCAGTAATACCAAATAAAAATAGATTCAGTTACTTATTTATGTTAATATATGCAAATGATATTTTTCTCCACGTAAAACATTTTTAGCTTTATGTCCTTAAAAATCACTTATATAGATCTTTATATGAGCTGCTACTCCTTTATTGAGGAGTAGTCTTTCAAAGGAGTATAAGTAGGAGCAGGAGTCAAAAATCTCGAGTCTCRGTACTCTTAGGCAATTATCCATGCACAACAGGGATGTCCTTGTTATTCAGGGATAATTGAAATTATCTCTGTTTGCAGCATAGTGCAGCCCAGTGCTCACAGCAGTTTTCATCAGTGACACTAATATGTTACGCAGTAGTTGAGGGTTGGACAATTGTCTTTTTATTTATATTCCTGGTTTGCACCCATGAGCTATAGATATTATATTTGCCATAAAAGTTTGAAATGTATTCCTGCAAAGAAGATGTTTTTATTCAAGACTTGCATCTAAATAGATGGAGATCAATTAATTAAAAGAAATGTCTTCTATTTACTTTACAGTATAATACAATTATTCTGAAGAGATTCAGCTAGTAGTACTGTCTCAAAGGTAGCTGTGTGAGCTGATCCTCGTTGGATCTCATGTGTGCACACAGAATAAATGAATGGTCAGAGCTGTCTTGTGGAGCAGTATGTGTAGAATGCCGTGTGCAAGCAATATGCTTTATCACCAGGAGTTATAAGACTTAAATCTTGTAATAGTTATAAAAGAGAAGTAATATGAAAATCATACACACTTCAGAAAATATTTTTTTTACTATGGAAAAAGATAACATTCATATCAAAATTGAAATAATCCATACAGAGTTTTCAGAATATCAACTTTGTAATAGAAGTGATGTAATTTAACTAGGAAACAATTGCAGGATGTGCCAGATACTGGATAGCTATCTTCAGGTTCTTGAAACTGTAATCGTTCTTTTCTGTACTGTTAAATGATTTGCATTGTTGTTGGTTTTTGTAGGCATTTCCTTCTTACAGATGGTGGAGGGCTTTATTTATATTCCTATGAAGGAAGATTAATTTCCTCTCCAAAATTTCCAGGAATGAGAACAGACGTTTTAAATGCCCAGACAGTATCTCTGAGTAACGATACTCTAGCAATAAAAGACAAAGCTGATGGAAAAGGTATGTTCCCAGTTCTAATACTTTTGTGTTTGCTAATCATCAGGTTTTCAGCATCTTTGCATTTGAATTTGATTTTCATGATTGGTGTGATTCTGGTGAAAAAAAACCATTAAGTAGAAATAATGATTTATTTTTCGATGATACAGAGATTATATTTATTCTAAAAATGGCCTAAAATTATGGGTTTTGCTTAACTGGATTAAAAACTTAAAAGAATAATGTATGTCTAATCTGCCAATCACATATGTAATGCACTGGAGAACCACTGAGCGTCTGCAAAAAGTACTTCAACTGTAGGTTTTCAGTTTTTCACCTCGGTCTCCAAAGTAGCAGCTCAACAACTTCTTTTTCTCTGCTTGACAGTAGCTCTTAGAAGCCTCTGGTGCATCAGCTGTAAATAAAAGTAGTTCTCAGATGTTCTTTCAATTAAGGTTTGGGGAATTTTGCATCTTTATACTGTGTGAGTTTCATATGCAGCTGTTGTGACCATAGTCCTGAGGCTGTGWTGTTCTTTCTCACTGTAGTGGTCCTGAAGACTCTCTACAGTTTCTTTTTTGTCACCAGAATGCTATAATTCTAAAACAAAGCATGACCAAATTTGCTTCAGGTAAATTTTTGCATTAATGAGGGGTGCAGGGATATTTTCAGGTATCTTTTCTCCATCTTTTGTTCTGTCTCCTGAAGAACACGTGCAGTTTGTCTGTGCAACAGTTTCACTCTGTCACATGCCTGCTGCAGCACTGCGAATTGTGGCCCTCTGCCTAGTGGCATCAGAACTGTGTCATCTATAGGCCACGTGCATATTACAGTACAGAGCTGCGGTGTTATCTCTAGCTATATCCCCCTGTGATACGGCCACTAAGAGGATGACCAGTGGACACACATGTGCGTGGGAGCTGTTGTTACCTTGGAATGAAGCAGTGGAAACTTCCTGCCAGTAGTTCCAACTGACAGTAATTCAACCCATACTAACAAGCTGTTACTCTAGACTAAATTATAGGCAGTAAGTTAACTCTTTACTCATGCCGGCGTGGTGCCTTTCTCAGAACATAACCTGCAACTTAAATTGCTTGGAGACTGCGGGGGGACTTCGATATAACTTTTTACAGTTATCCCTCCCCAAGCTGAAAAGAAAAGAAGGGTTTTTTTTGGTCTCCCTTAGCACTATGCACAACATATATTAACTTTTTTTTTGTACATCCTTATTTTTTGTGTGAGAGCAGATGATTTATTTCTACTTAAATAAATACTTCTAAGAATAGTCATCCAATCATAAAGTGCTTTTAATTTTTAGATACATGGAGTTACAGAAAAATTATCCTACAGACCCGAGACGTTAAAAATACCTAGAATAGCTGTGTAATAATAAAAAGGGATTTTGATTGGTAAAAATATGTACATTATTCAGAAGAGTTTTTCTTTTACCCGTTGAGTGTATGTATGGTTTTTTAGATATTACTTAGTATGTGTAAAACAGAGACTTTATTGGTATCTCTGTGCTTAGTGCTTCCACATTCTGTAATGAACCTGGGAGAGGGAGGAGAATCTAGTTTCAAAAGTAATGGCAAGACGTGGGAGCAGTCTCTTCTTAATAAAGTTGTCTTTAAAAATGGATATTAGCTCTTTTCCTTCTCTGGACGTTATAAAGTGAGAGAAAAGAACACTTGGCTTATATTTTTAGCTTATACATATTTATTTTAGCTTCTAAAAGATTGTAAAGAGATATTGAAATTTTCCAGATTTTAAAAAAAGATCTTTTCCTGAAATATCATAATAAGCCTTGTAGATTAAGAAATTAATGAAGAATTCATGAATTTTACCTGTCAATTAGCTATGATAATTTTCTTTAAAACCCTCTTATTCTCTGTAACTGCTATAGCAGCAGCAAAATCAGGTAGCAAGATCAAAATACATTTCTTGTAGCAGCCCCACTTGGCAGCGAGAGGAATGCCACTTCTCGGGGACAGCTCTGTGTGTTTTGTGTACTTCAGCAGCTGCCAAAGCAGCGCTTGTGCAAAGCTCTCCTCCTTTCTTCTTTTTCTTTTTTATTTCCCCCTCGGCTGCAAACTCCGCCAGTGCTTTCTGAACACCTGCTCTTAGGTTTGGGGGTTTTGTCTTCTGCCATTGACCTCAAACCAACATCCTGTGTCCTTTGAGGAAAGGGCTGGGCGGGAGGCTGGCGCAGGTGAGCGCCGCCGTCCCTCTGAGCGAGGGTGCGCGTTCGCCGCAGCAGGGAGGCCGCAGGGAGCCCCTTGAAGTGGTTCTGTCCCTTACCTGCTTATCCTCAACTAACACTGAATCAGGCGCCTTAAATTACAGTGGATGGTCCTAATAAAGCTACTGTTTTCACTAAGTCGGAGAGATCCAGCTAGTCAGACGTGTGCGATCACGGATGATACATGTAGTACAGTGGACGGTTGTGTACAAGCACGAGTGTGCATCTGTGTGCAGACCTGCAAGCATGGAGAGAAAAAGGCTTTCTTTTTAGGGAAGGTTCAGATGCTGTCTTCATTGAAAACCCTGGAAATGAAGATGAGGTAGGGTATTTTTATTTTTTTTTTAATGCAGACCACTGCATGAAGAATTTCAGTTTTCACCCAATTGTCATTAATCTACAGAGATTCTGGAGACAGAAAATCTCCTGGCAGAAGTGCAGAGGAGTGTACAGGAGTTGGATGGGGAAGGTTATGACATATTGAAAAGGCCCTATTTCTGACATTCCTGAAATCATTTGGAAAATGTTGCTGAGGAGTCTTTTACTCAATAGCTCAAAGGCCTTTTTTTTAGTTATCTGATGCTAATGCCTCTGGAAGAATGGGTCAGTCAGTGATATCACTTCCTCAGCTTCTATACTCATCAAAATTGTGCGCTAAGATTGAGTAAATAAATCAGCCTGCAGGATACAAACCCATCAACCTGCATAAGATTGAACTAGGTGTAGTTTCTGTACATAGGTCTTCAGGCTGTATTAGGAAGTAATGGAAAGTCCATAATATCCTGTTTCAGTGGTTATAAGTCCTACAAAAGCATTGATGTTCACAAATTTTCACAGAATACTCATAATTTGAAATGAGAATATTCCCATTCTCATCAGGCTATGATGGTTCTGTTTAAAGATTTAAGGTTTGTGTTTGACCGGACTGTAAAAGTCACTAATAAATCAAGCATGTGGTAATAAAAGTCCACATTTTATACTCTGCAGATGAGTGGGACCACTTGGAAAATCTATGAAGTACTGCTAATTTAACTAATAAAAACATACAATTCTTTTTCCTTCAGTTATCTACATATTTGAAGCTTTGTCTGGAAAGCCTTTGGGTGATGGAAAGCCTCTAACTCATACAGTAAGATGTTATAATGCCTCCTTTTGCTTATATTTTGTAAATAATAATTTAAGTAATAATTTTACAGAAAACTAGTAAGGACTTATAATCTTATACAAAGCAGTTTGACAAATATATTTGATTCTTATAAAATAACAACAATTAGATTCAGTATGCAGTATAGATGTACAAAGGGATGCACTGTATATTGATTTTGGCTAAGGGCATGAATGCCTATAGGTGAATGGCTGTGTTACATGGTAAAATTGATCCTTTTGCTTAAATATGACATGCTTTCTCTGATACAAATCTCCAGCATAAAAACGGGATATTTTCTTTTTCAATTTTAGACAGAAATTGTGGAGATAGCTTTGGACCAGAAGGGACTCACAAGTGAAAGAAAAATAGTTTTTATTGATAAGAATAGAGATCTTCACATTACTTCAGTTAAAAGGTTTGGAAAAGAACAGAAGATTGTCAAAATAGGTAAGAAAATTTCAAAATAATGTTAAACTGTGGGCTAGCAGGAGAATGTATTTTTTTTTTTTTTTTATCCAGAGACTAAATTTAGCTCTTTAAGTAATGGTGAAATTGCACTTGACCAACACTCTTTAATAGTCCTGCAGCTTTCTTAAGATAGCTTGGGAACATTTTTTGTATGTATTATTTTATTTCTGATAATTTTCTATCAGTTGCTTAGTAAAGCAGTTGTTAACATTTAAGCACTTACTATTGTGTTCCAGAGTAAGCAACCAAGAAAATATTGGACAACATTCTTTATTTATAGTGAAGTTTAAAGAAGTGTATGTTTATTTTGAACGTTTTGTGGAAATGCATAATATTCTGTTCTCTTTAAATTAAGGAACAATGGTTCATACTTTGGCTTGGAATGACACTTCTAACATACTTTGTGGGATTCAGGATACCCGATTTACAGTCTGGTACTACCCCAACACGGTCTACGTAGATAAAGATCTTCTGCCAAAAACTCTGTATGAAAAAGATGCAAGGTAATAATACATGCTTTTGATCAAATATTGCAAATATTCTTTTAAATTTCTTCACATCAGCGAATTAGGAAGTTTTTTATAAGATATAAACTTCATTAAATTTGGAGTTTAAATGGTAACAGCACAGTTTAATAATACAATGCTGTTTTGATGCAGATGCACAATTGTAATCAAGTCTTTTGAAATATTGTTGTAGCTGTTTTAGAAAATAAAATAATTGATCTGATTAAAACATCTGTTTTAAATCAAGTATCAAAAAAAGTATTAAAATAATTGGTCACAGTTAACTACTTCAGCCTGTGGGATCATTCCCAATAGGAAGTAATGAAGTCTTTTTCTCTATTCTTAAAATACCAATTGATATGAAATTCTTAAAAAAAAAAAAAAAAAAAAGTACACCTGAAGTCATAATTTTATTCTAGAAATCATAGGAGCCCAAATGTTTTTAACTGCAAATAGTACTTGAAAATCCTGTATTTGCACAATTACCCAATTTGCGTTTGCCTTATATTCACTGTGAGTATCGTTTTATTTTTAGACTGCCTTATAAGATTCTGTTGAGTATAACCGTTAAATAACTAGGTGCATAGTTTTTTTTTTTCTTTTTTTGGTTTGAAATGAATATATAATGATTCCATTCCTACTTCTCAGTAAGAAAGGAATCAATGTTAATTTATCTGTTTTTCTCTAAACAGCGAATTTAGCAAAAATCCACAGATTGTGCACTTTGTGGGAAATCAAATAACAATTAGAAGAGCAGATGGCTCGCTTATTCATCTAAATATTTCACCTTATCCTGCGATTCTTCACGAGTATGTTAGTAGCTCTAAATGGGAAGATGCTGTGCGATTGTGTCGCTTTGTCAAGGTAAATCTAATTGCCTTATGAGTTAATAAGTTCAGATATAGTTTCACTGAAATGTTTTATTTATGTTTTAAAGTATTGCTTCAGTAATGATAATTAAATATTAGGCCTTATTTCCATTCTTCAAACTGTTTGTTTACTTTTCCTTTGTTGCTGATGAATTTTGGTCTGATCATGAAAATTCATACCGTTCTTATCTACACCAAAGACCAAATAGATTAAACAATACTATGAAATTAATACACGTAAGTTTTAAGGACTAGACATTAATATAACTAATAAGTATATTAAAAATGTTCTGAATCTCCACATACAGTTGTGTAGTATTTTTTCATATTTTATTTCACTTCCTTTTTTTTTTTTTCCTTCGCTTTCTTTTGTATGTATTTAGACAACAGCAACAGATGAGGTGAGTCTGGCAGTCTTTAAAAAGCAAAGCAAACAAACCCTGCCTCCATTTCTCCCATTAACACTTAGAAAAGAGTTTAGCTTTTTTGTATGATTACTATGACCTTAAATATATATTTAAGTTTTTTTTTTTTTTACTTGCATTAACAAATCGATACATATCCGGATAGTTTAGGTTGCATAATGGTAGTTATTCCGAGTATTGCACGTTTGATAGTAGCTTTTATTCCAGGTTTTGGCAATGGGAACTGGCGTTTCAAATGCCATAGTATGTGGACTTTGTGAGTGATCTAAATGCAACAGCTTTAAATATAGAACACCTATACTTGATGGTTATTTTCATATTATCATTTCTCTTAGTTGCTCTGGAGGTTTTCTAGTAAGAGGCTTTTTTTGCCGACCTTTTCATATTTCATCTCCAATTTTAATGTAGCCTTGTCCAAAAAGTCTAACCATACTGAAAGGAAAAAAGTTTGAATTTTTCAGTGTTTTCTAATGAAATTGCAGTAAAACTATCATATT
This sequence comes from Nothoprocta perdicaria, assembly GCF_003342845.1. Taxonomy (NCBI): domain Eukaryota; kingdom Metazoa; phylum Chordata; class Aves; order Tinamiformes; family Tinamidae; genus Nothoprocta; species Nothoprocta perdicaria. The sequence goes on along the minus strand of NW_020455643.1, from coordinate 1,756,069 downwards.
ATTCTCGCAGTCTTCATGAGCTTTTCCTCACTGGTCCACATCTGTCAACAAGTGTATAAGGCTTTTCTCTCAAGAAAAACTATAGCAGAATCTTTATTTTTTGCTGTGAAGAGTATTCACATCATCTTTTTTTTAAGCCTCTCGGATACTTAGGTCTCAGTCTTTAAAGGTTTCTCCTTTCCATTGATCACAAGAAAAGTTATTGTCTTAGGTAAAAGGTAACTGAAAACCACCCAGACTAGATGATGTGAATATCCTTTGTATTTCAAAATTTGTGCTTGGGACAAGGGATGAGCTGCAGTACACCTAAACGAAAAGCCATCGCAGCTGTACTGGGCTTTGAGTGCTTTGTTCCTCTTTCATGATTGTAGAACTCTCCGTGGTGACACAGGGCTCTTTTGCTGGTTTTGGCAAGCAGACATGTCACATTATTTCCAACCAATAATAAGAAAAATGGGCTGTATTTCTGAGCAAAGAGAGATCAGAGGGGCCTATTGGTTTAAAAAAAAAAAAAAAAAAAAAAAAAAAATCCTAGAAACATGGGGCTTTGTGTAATTTCAGACTGAGCTTCCAGGATTTTGTCACCTAAGTCTCTCGACATGGAAGTGGATAGAGAATATGAGAAAGATTTTATGAGGATTTGATTCTCTGGACAATGTTAATCTCACAAATACTTGCTGCCAGCAAATGCGTTGAGCTTGACCTGGCTGGAGGAACAAAGGGAAAGGGTGGGGAAGCGCAACCCAACACAGGGATGCGCAGCCCCACGTTGGCTTCTGGCTTTCCCTGCCTTCCCTGGGTCACATCAGTGGGATATGGAAGATGTATAGAACACACTCAGTGCAGCTGAGAGGAGTGTGTTGGAATTTAAATCAATAGCGCCCTTGTGCTGCCTCTGAAATCCTGTTCATGTTGCAAAAATAGGCTATTTTCATGCTTGCAATTCAAGACTTTGTTAACTATGTTCAAAACAATTTTATTTCCAGAAAGTGGATGAACTGACAGGCACATTCAAAATGATACTTGTTCTGTCTGAACTAGTAGTTTTAGACATTGTAGCTTAAAAGTATTAACTAATGTAATTTAATAATGCATCTTTTGTCCTAATGTAGTCAGACTTGGAAAAGGATGTTATTGAGACTTTAGGATTTTCCTGATGTTTTTCTGATTTTGTCAGATTTTATTCAGAGTGCATAAAAGAGCAGGAGTGGTGAAATCAGAGAACTTAAAATTATTGTTGCCACGAAGCTTTTCTAAAAGTTTTAACTCTAAGCATTAAATGTGCTGAAATTATCACAAAACAGACAACTTCCGAAGCTTACTTCTTACCAGGTTCATAGTCAGCTCTACTGTCAAGGCTTCTCTTTTCCCTTCTTCCATTCGTAGTACCTTTATGATAAAGCTACAGTTGTTATTATCATGGAAACTATTACACCCTGCCTATAACAGCGTAGTTTAATGAGATACTGGATTTGGTAGTGAAGCCTTTGTAAGATATCCCTCCCAGAGCTGCAGTTTGTCAGCATCAGTGGTTTCAGTACAGTTATTTACAGGCCAGGTTAAGGGGAACCAGATTGCAGTGGTTTATTTTGGGCCCTGAGCTGTGCTTGGTTTCCGTGAAGTAGTGTGTTACGGGTACCAGTGATGAGGTTGTAGAAGGGATGCTCTGACAAGGGCTCATTACTGGCTGAACTGCTGAAAACTAAAGCCCCCTTTAGTCTCATGCTCTTGATCATGGCATCAACATTTTTATAAAGAGAGGTTTCTGAGGATTAATTTAATAGTAGTTCTCTATTAAAACACTTAGACCACAGTACAGGGCATGGCATAACTGAGAAATGTTGTAGAATATTTTCAGGGTTTCTATAGTTTGTATCAGAAGTCAATTTAAATATAATATTAAATTCATGATGTTTTAGGAGTTACCTTTTGTTTTGATTTCAGGATCAAACTATGTGGGCCTGCTTAGCTGCTATGGCAGTGGCCAGTAAGGACATGGCTACAGCAGAAATTGCCTATGCATCCATTGGGGAGGTAAGAAAATGCAGGTAACTATTTCATAGTTAAATCGCTGCAAAACTAATTTAGTTAATTAGCAATCACTCATCTTGTTAACAGATTGACAAGGTTCAGTTTATCAATTTCATCAAAGATCTTCCATCGAAAGAATCGAGGATGGCTCATATACTGCTGTTCAGTGGAAACACCCAGGAGGCTGAAACCCTGCTTCTGCAGACAGGCCTTATTTACCAGGCTATTCAAGTCAACATCAATCTTTACAACTGGGATAGGTAATATTTCTCTAAACACAACATGTTTATGAGCTGTCTTTGGGAGGTAGCATTTAAAGTATTTGGATCATTTGTTTCGCTCCAGATAATTAGCAGACTAATTTCCTATCTGTAATTGCCCAGAGCTGTAGAAAGATGAAGTAAATCATCTCATGACAATACACTCAAGTAGAATGATTATTTTTTCCTGTCGTGTTCAGTAGATGTTAGTAATCTGTAATAAAAATCTGAAACATGCTTAGAAATATTTTTAAGTGACGTTTTACTCTTACATGATTGCCAGCATTGGAAAGGGCTTAGTAATAGTCAAATTGCCTGTGACCCTCAGTGACTTAAAGCTGTTTTGAAATATCCTGTTGCTAAAAATAGATGTGTAGCTATTTAGACTCCTAGCAATGTGTAGGTGGATAAAATATTAATGAGAAAACAGGATAGGAAAAAATTCTCTTTTAACCCGGGTTTTCTTGCAAAATCTTATGAGGCTATTTACTACAAACTGCATGGACCAATGCCCACTGTGGGCAGAAAGGGCTTTTTTTTTTGGTTTGCTTGTTTGGTTGGTTGTTTTTTTCTTAAGCACTTATCTGTGTTTTTGATTGTGTTCCTTAATATGTGTCCTCAAAAGGCTGTGTGTGTAAAACAGAAGTATTCCTTAGGTCGTTGAGAAGAAAACAGATGTAAGAACAATCAGTTACTATAATACAATATCAAATCTCTCACACCTTTAAAATTTTATTAAATGCTGCATAACATATGCCCTGAATGCACAAAATGACACTGTTCAGAAGAGATTTTGATAACTCCTGACCGCAGTAAGTTTATTGTAAGCGATTCCTATTGCCTCTTTTTGAGAACACTGAAGTCTCTGCATTCTCTTATGTTTCCTTGCAATAAAAACCTCCTCCTGTCAAACTCCAATCACGAGGCAAAGTTGTGAACAGAAATAAATTGTTGTGTGTTTTCCAAATGTGCATCATAAAGCAAACAGACACTATATGACATGTTGACTACCTTTAACCTCCTGTGATTGATAATAATGTAAAACTGTTTGGCACTATAGATCAGAAATATTTGCCTGCAGCCCAGACACTGTTCAGTGTATCTTTTTCGCAAAGCCATGGTGATTGTAGTTGTGCCAGAGCCTTTATATGGCCTGGGCATTGTATTTATATTATTATATTGCGTTTGTATTCCAGGGCACTAGAACTAGCGGTAAAGCACAAGACACATGTTGACACAGTTCTGGCCTATCGACAGAAGTTCCTAGAGGACTTCAATAAAAAAGAAACCAACAAAAGGTTTTTACAGTATGCGGAAGGCGTAAGTATTTCTTGAATTTTTTAATTTTTGTGGCAAAAATTAAAAACACGGTCAGACATTCGAGCACTTCTTGGTTCAAAAATAGACACAATTTTATGGTTTTACATCTGACTGCTAAGTGCACGTTCATAGCTTAATGCCTGACTGTGTGGCTGCTGCTATTTATGCATGTGTTTGATTTGAAGGCACAGATATGGAATGTATATATTTAGTACCTGACAAGGATTATGCAAACAAAGGCACTTTTTTTTTTTCATAAGCAGGGAGATAAGCCTTAATATGGCTGAATATATTCTTCTTAAATATCGTCAACATTTTTGCATGCTCTTCTCTTTGAAGATACCCAGACATACATTATGAGTAATCTTGAACTGTTTTGCCAGCACTGATAAATAGCTTAATACACAGCTTCATTGAACCTCTGGAAACTTTCTCCATCATCATTAGGTCATTTCAATTTATTAGCGTGTCGCAGATGTTAAAGACTGGGATCATGTGGTTCACAAGCTGAAAGTATCTTTGATTCCCCTGAAATATCTTCTGTGCATTTTCTTTTATGAGATGCACCAGATGTGCAGCTGAGACAGCAATTTCATTGAGCAGCCCTCGGCTCCATACTGGTCTTCCCTCCACTCTTTCTGAGTAAGACTATACAAAAAGAATACTTTTATTAAAACTTAGCTTCTAGTGTAAGACATTAGTTTTTAGCACTTCTAAGGATGTTGTATTTCCTAAACAGAAGAGTAAAATTCTGCAAGGTGTCTAGGCATCTGATGAACAGCTCTGCAGTACTTTATCTAGAGGATGGAGCAAAGATAACAGATCCCAAGTTCTCGGATTATACACCAATTTCAGCAGCTAAGTCTTCTCAATAGTTTAGATCCATTAGTGAACAAAGATCATGTTAATCCCTTGATGCTTCTGAAAGAGACTTTTCTGAATAATATTGTCTTTAAGTCATACTAAAACTGTGATTTCTGGAAGGAATTACAAGCGATAACGCCTTGTCAATGACAAGGTACGAGAAGGACTTTAAGTGTTTCATCTTGCCCTCAGTCTTGAACCTCGGGTTTCAGGATGCAGAAAGTGCCTGGATTTGACCAGTGCTTAAGTGTGTGTTCTGCACCTGTGTTCTGGAGGTCTTGGTTGATGGATCTGAAATTAAAAGGTAGCCCATCCAGTTAAGTGGATTTGAAAGTCTTGACTACAGTGTTAACAAAATACTTAGTGCAGTAGACCGCTAGGACAGGCTCACTTAGCAAATCTAGAAGCAAACAATAAGGGTAGCAAAGAGGAAAGACCAAGTTTTGTGCTGCTCTTCCTTCTCAAAGAACAGCACAGAGATTTGTCTTCTTTTTCCCTCTCAACACCTACCCTTTCTTCAAGCTTAAGCAGGCATTTCTCACCGCTTTTCTGTGCTGCAGCTGAGACTGCTGCTCTGCAATCAGCTAGAGAATCTAAACAATGTGCTTGGCTCTTATATCTCACATCTTTATATATAAGATATTATGAACTTCTATGTATACTGAGGATCCATATCTTGGCAGTTACTAGGTGTCACTGGCAAGGATCATTGGCTTCACTGGCAAGTCGCCCTCTCGGCTAGATGGCAGAATGAGCCTCTAGGCGTGTTTAGCATCTGTGTGACATCTGTTAAAGCAAACACATGGAGCTCCTGGAGCTCCATAAAGATTTCAGTCATCAGATCTAAAGCACCTGGGTCCAGCAAACACATGCTGAACTGAAGGATTAACCTTTTCACATGAAAATGTGCATACTACAGTTACATCTTTTCTCATGGAAGGTCCTCCTGTTTATCTTGTGAGTTAACAGAGTAACAGTTACTCTGGAAATGCCCGGTGCAAGGGCTTGAGATTTTTTCCCTGCTCGTCTTTGACACTCTTCATTCTCCTGCAGTGAAATTGAACTTCACAGTTCATCCAGTTTTTGAATGCTATTTATAGACACCAAATAGATGATGATCCACTCTTTCTTGTCAAGCATTTGTGGGGGAAAAAAAGGCAACTGTTGTACCTGATTTTACCATAGATACTCCACTAGATCTATAGTCTAAAATTTCACTGGAATAAAACGCAGTCACAAGATGATATTTTTCTGCCCCTGGAGAAATGCCAGGATATGAAACATACATTGATGTAGAGGTCAAATATCAAGCAGAAATTYGATTTCTGTAGTATCAGATAACTAATGGTTATGTCGTCATTTTGCCTGATAGACTTTAGGTGCAGTCAAAAGAAGTTATGCCACATCCTACTGATAAAGGGCTGTGTTTTGAATAATAGGACACAGGATTTGTTGCATGTAAAGTAGATGAGAAGCAGTAGACTTAGATAAATTATTTTCATGTTTAAATGTGTTATTACCAGGTGCAATGAGATATATTCATATTTATTTAAAAAAAAAAAAAAAAAGAGTTTGTTTTAAACATGGAAAGATGCACTTGTTAGAACTTGCTAGTGCCTTGATACATTCCATAATTGCAAGCTGTAACTTATAGGTGAAGAACTATRTAATAATACAGTCACTTTGTAACTTCAGATGCTCCTTTTAGTGAACAGGTGTACRTGTAACCTCTCTATATAATGTTTGTTGACTTCTGCATATTCMCTTTTTTGTTCTTACAGCTGGAAGTTGATTGGAATAAAATCAAAGCCAAGATAGAAATGGAAATCGCCAAAGAAAGAGAACGAGCAGCAACAGCAGCCAGTCCAGCAGTAAGAGCTGGTGTAACTGTACAGCAGTAACTGTCATTCTGATCGAATTAACCAAATGTTTTCTGATTATTTTTTATAATCACATATTGATAAATCTAAGTTTTTTTTATATATATACACACACACACACACACACACACACACACACATATATATAGAAATCCATATATATATATATATGGAAAACAGGAGGAAGAAATGGTGTAATTCCTGCTAGTTGTTGGTTGACAGGCAGAATTATTTATTTACTCTGTGCAGTTTTGAGCTGGAGTTAGATTCTGATTCCCTCACTCCAATGAATAGTTACTCTGTGGTCCATTATATATTTTGGAGGAAAAAAAAAAAAAGGGAAATTTACTTTTGTCTTTCTGTTACTTGCTTTTAAATGTTCATTGCCATTAAAATTATTTAATATGGTTGACTCCAGCTAAGTACTGTATTCCCTGTCTAAGCATCTAGGTAAGTAGTTTAGTTATTTCTACAACATCAGTTACTTTTGAAAAGCAAGTGACTTGGTAAATTGCCTTGAAATGAATTTAGAAAACTATAGATAAAAAAAGATCTTGCACTTGTAAAGTGCAAAAGAATGCTAGCACACTTATTTCATGAAAACATGTATCTTAAGAAAACTTGATTTACCATAAAAAAATTAAGTCATCATTTAAAATACTAAGGAATATGCTTTGAATTTTGTTTGTAGTAACAAACAGCATTGCTGGCTGATGTTACAGGATCTAACACATGTAATTGACAGTGAAATTTGTAGCTTTCAAAAGTTGAAGTACCATAATCACTTTTAAAAAGGAAAAGTTTTCCACATGTTGGGGTTTTTTTCTGCCCAAAGCACTTTTTAATAGTTTGTTTTAAAACAGTTTCTAAACATGCATTATTTCATCAATACATACTTTTATCTGTTTTATATATTAAAGTGAGTACATATATTGGACATTCTTTGCAGGAGAATTCTGCAGTATTGCAGAATGGGGAGGGTATGGGGGGGCTGTTTAATTATTAACATTGTAAAATATACATGTTTTAAAGATTACCACTCAATTGTCAATACAATTATCTGTATATATATTTAATTTCTTGTTTAATGTTTTGTAAATCAGTATATGACTCTCTTTGCATAGTTAATCAGTTTTTTAATAAAAATTCAAATAAAGTGATTCATTTTTTTTAGTGTTATTTAATAGACAGTGCATGAGATGATGCTTCTGACTGCTAAATGAAACAACAGGTTTGATATAGTAGCCTGGGCTCATTTGAAGCTCCCCGGGATTCTGGTATGCTGCAYATGCTGCAAAGTCAGCACCTTATCCTCCAGCGACTTGCAGGAGGCACTTATTAGTTCCAGAATAGAGTGCAAAATATCACTAATGGCAGATATTTAATGTTAAGTTTATGAAGCCTGGCACAGATCTGTAATGCAATATTAGCATTTTTTGAAGGCCAAGCTAGAAGTTACACAGATTTCAGGATTTCAGTTCTCGTTTCGGAGAAAGGCTAGTCTTCCCACCCTACGAAACCTTTGCCAAAAAAAAAAAAAAAAAAAGAAAGAAAACACATTTATTTTTTTCTTCATAGCTGTAAAAATCATTAAAAAAGCTCTTCACAAAGCACAAAGTCACTGTCTGTCCAGGATGGGTGCACGGTGGGGATGCCCTGTGCAAGAGCTCCAAGTTGCTGGAGTTGGAAATGCAAAGCTGGAACGTCGCACTCAGTGGTTTTCAAGCACATCTGCAACTGCAAAAAGGCTTGAGAAACAAGAAGGTGACTCTGCATATGTTAAAACCAAACCCCAAGAAAGTCATTACCCACAGCGCAGAAATCTGCATGGCCAGCAAATATTTCCTTTCAGACTATTAAGAAAAGAGAAAGTGAGAGAAACTGAAACCCTCACCCATGACTGCGGATCCTCCCCAGCCTAGCTCAACCTTACGGCTCAACAGCTTGGAGCTACATTGCATTTTACTCAAATAAATAAAATGAGGAAGAACTGCAGCAAAACATTATGGACATGGACTGTGGAGCCAGACTGGATGCATTGCCCGCAGTGGTTGCCATCCCCTATTTTCTTCCATCTGCTAAAATTAAAACATAGAAAAACTTGATTGTGGTAGTTTCCCCCACTTATAATAATTCATTGCAATGCAGATTTGAGTCCTTTGCCTCCCTGGACAGACTCTCACCCAGTAAGTTTATGTTGTGACTTTCAGTGTTAAAATGAGAGTCATCCCCTCGGTCATCRCTGACGTTTGTGTGATAAGGCTGCTCAGGTAAGAGGGCTGTGGCTCTTTCATTTTCCCTGAGTCAAATGATATTACTTTGTATTAATTTGATTTGAGGATTGTAGCCTCGATTCCATGTGGTGCTTGGACACCCAACGAACCCGGCGCCCTGCGGTGACGGATGCGCTAGCATCTAAATAGTATGTATTAAATGTATTAAAATGCAGCAACAGCTACTAGCCGATAAAGACCAATTTGTCACAGCTGGACAGATCCTTGCAGTGGTCTGGAATAATCAAGAAACTATTTTTGTTCCTTTTTGTTTTTACAGGGGGCAACATTTTCCCAAACCGCCGCCGTTAGTCACGCCGTGTCTCGAGGGGCTCCGAGGACGCGGCCCTGCCTTCCCGCGATGATTTCACCCCGCTGCTATTTACAGCTCGGACCCGCAGCCTCTGCCTAGTGCCGGTGCGTAAACTGAGCGRCGGGTCCCTTCCTGCCGCCCCCTCGCCCGGGAACACGCGGCCTCCGCGCGCCCTGCTGCCCCACGGGGGTGTTCGGGGTCCCCCTGGGCCCTTTTCCTGCCGTTTTAACCTTCCACATGTGCTGTTTTAGGTGCCGCCCCAGCCAAGCGCGGCGTCAGCGCTCGGGGGGGGCAGGAAACGAGGGCCGAGGCGGTTCGACCCTGCTATTTTTATTCCATTATTTATCGGCCGTGACGAAGGGCGGCCGCCTCGGGGACCCCGTCGGGTGGCCCACGGGTGTGAAAGGGCGACCACGGGCTCCGGGGGAGGAGGCGCCGGGCTCAGCAGCGGGAAAACATGGGAAAGGCTCCGGAGGGATCGCGGCCCTCGGAGCAGGAGGGTGTCACAGCCGCCCTGGGCGGCACCGCAGCGGGCACCTAGCGCCTGTGTATGTTACCTGGGACAGCTACCGTGTGTGTACATAGCACCCGGCACAGCTACCCTATATGTGTCTCTATATGAACGCAGSTATCCCCACCTCCGTCTATATGCTATATATAGTATATATGTAAATATCTATACTATTAAATATACTACACTCTATATAGAATATATAGTATAGTATCGTGTATATAGTATAGTATTGTATATATAGTATAGTGTATATATAGTGTATATATACTATATTATTATATGTTTATATGTATTCTAGTATATGTGCTGTAGTGTGTATATATATATACACTATAGTATATTAGTATATATACACCATAGCATATTAGTATATATACACCATAGCATATAGAGGCCCTCTAGTTATGCATGTATATACACACACGGTATAGACAGCCGAGACACACGTCTGCGTGCACTCCAGCTGTGTATACGCAGTGCTCCTATAGGGCCTCCGCGCACTGTTCGCCAGGCGCGCTATACATCGCTATAGYGTGTGCGCACCGCGCCGCCGTCCGCGGGGCGCTGCGCGGGAACGGCCGGGCCCGTCACGGCGCGGGGCGGGGCCG